>NC_044039.1:192338172-192645124 GCF_901765095.1 Microcaecilia unicolor | reverse complement strand
CCAATTTCCTCTGTAGCCATTCATGAGGTACCTTGTCAAACGCCTTTTGAAAATCCAGATACACAATATCAACCGGCTCCCCTTTGTCCACATGTTTGTTTACTCCTTCAAAGAATTGAAGTAAATTGGTCAGGCAAGATTTCCCCACACAAAAACCGTGCTGACTCGGTCTCTGTAATCCATGTCCTCAGATGTGCTCTGTAATTTTGTTTTTAATTATAGCCTCTACCATTTTCCCCGCCACCGACGTCAGACTCACCGGTCTATAATTTCCCGGATCTCCCCTGGAACCTTTTTTAAAAATGGACGTTACATTGGCCACCCTCCAATCTTCCGGTACCATGCTCGATTTTAAAGTTAAATTGCATAACACTAGCAGTAGCTCCGCAAGCTCATTTTTCAGTTCTATCAGTACTCTAGGATGAATACCATCCGGTCCAGGAGATTTGCTACTCTTCAGTTTGCTGAACTGCCCCATTACGTCCTCCATGTTTACCGTGAAGTCAGTAAGTTTCTCCGACTCGTCCGCTTGAAAAGCGAAAGCTACATACCTGCAGAAGGTATTCTCCAAGGACAGCAGGCTGATTGTTCTCACTGATGGGTGACGTCCAGTGGCAGCCCAGGACCGGAAAAACTTCCCTAGCAACAAAAGTTTGCTAGTCTCGCGCTTCTGTGCGTACCGCGCATGCGCGGCCGTCTTCCCGCCCGATCGCGAGCGTGCTCGTCAGTCCAGTACATAGCTAAAGTAAGAGAAGACACAACTCCGAAGGGGAGGCGGGTGGGATTGTGAGAACAATCAGCCTGCTGTCCTCGGAGAATACCTGCTACAGGTATGTAGCTTTCGCTTTCTCCGAGGACAAGCAGGCTGCTTGTTCTCACTGATGGGGTATCCCTAGCCCCCAGGCTCACTCAAAACAACAAACATGGTCAATTTGGCCTTGCAACGGCGAGGACATAACTGAGATTGACCTAACATTTTAACAACTAACAGACAGTGCAGCCTGGAACAGAATAAAAATGGGCCTAGGGGGGAGGAGTTGGATTCTAAACTACAAACAGGTTCTGTAACACCGACTGCCCAAACCGACTGTCGCATCGGGTGTCCTGCTGAAGGCAGTAGTGAGATGTGAATGTGTGGACAGAAGACCACGTCACAGCCTTGCATATCTCTTCAATAGTGGCTGACTTCAAGTGGGCCACTGACGCTGCCATGGCTCTAACATTGTGACCCGTGACATGACCCTCAAGAGTCAGCCCAGCCTGGGCGTAAGTGAAGGAAATGCAATCTGCTAGCCAATTAGAAATGGTGCGTTTCCCTACAGCCACACCCCTCTTGTTGGGATCAAAAGAAACAAACAATTGGGAGGACTGTCTGTGGGGGCTTGTCCGCTCCAGATAGAAGGCCAATGCTCTTTTGCAGTCCAATGTGTGCAGTTGACGCTCAGCAGGGCGGGTATGAGGCCTGGGGAAGAATGTTGGCAAGACAACTGACTGGTTCAGATGGAACTCCGACACCACCTTTGGCAAGAACTTAGGGTGAGTGCGGAGGACTACTCGATTATTATGAAATTTGGTATAAGGCGCATGAGCTATTAGGGCTTGAAGCTCACTGATTCTGCGTGCTGAAGTTACTGCCACCAAGAAAATGACCTTCCAGGTCAAGTACTTCAGATGGCAGGAATGCAGTGGCTCAAAAGGAGGATTCATCAGCTGGGTGAGAACGACATTGAGATCCCATGACACAGTAGGAGGTTTGATGGGGGGCTTTGTCAAAAGCAAACCTCTCATGAAGCGAACAACTAAAGGCTGTCCAGAAATCGGTTTACCCTGTACACGGTAATGAAAAGCGCTGATAGCACTAAGATGAACTCTTACGGAGTTGGTCTTAAGACCAGACTCGGACAACTGCAGAAGATATTCAAGCAGGGTCTGTGTAGGACAAGGGTAAGGATCTAGGGCCTTGCTATCACACTAGACGGTAAACCTCCTCCAGAGAAAGAAATAACTCTTTGTAGTGGAATCTTTCCTAGAAGCAAGCAAAACATGGGAGACACCCTCAGAAAGACCCAAGGAGGCAAAGTCTACGCTCTCAACATCCAGGTCGTGAGAGCCAGAGACTGGAGGTTGGGATGCAGAATTGCCCCTTCGTTCTGAGTGATGAGGGTTGGAAAACACTCCAATCTCCACGGTTCTTCGGAGGACAACTCCAGAAGAAGAGGGAACCAGATCTAACGGGGCCAGAAAGGAGCAATTAGAATCATGGTTCCACGGTCTTGCTTGAGTTTCAGCAAAGTCTTCCCCACCAAGGGTATGGGAGGATACGCGTACAGGAGGCACTCCTCCCAATATAGAAGAAAGGCATCCAACGCTAGTCTGCCATGGGCCTGAAGTCTGGAACAGAACTCAGGGACCTTGTGATTGATCTGAGTGGCAAAAAGATCGATCAAGGGGGTGCCCCATGCTTGAAAGATCTTGTGTACGACTCTCGAATTGAGAGACCACTCGTGAGGTTGCATGATCCTGCTCAGTCTGTCGGCCAGACAGCGAATGATACATACCTGTAGCAGGTGTTCTCCGAGGACAGCAGGCTGATTGTTCTCACGACTGGGTTGACGTCCACGGCAGCCCCCTCCAACCGGAACAAAAATCTCGCGGGAGGTCCTGCACGCAGGGCACGCCCACCGCACATGCGCGGCCGTCTTCCCGCCCGTGCACGACCGTTCCCGTTCAGTTGAATGACAAGCAAAGGAATGAGGAAAAACGCAACTCCAAAGGGGAGGAGGGAGGGTAGGTGAGAACAATCAGCCTGCTGTCCTCGGAGAACACCTGCTACAGGTATGTATCATTCGCTTTCTCCGAGGACAAGCAGGCTGCTTGTTCTCACGACTGGGGTATCCCTAGCTCTCAGGCTCACTCAAAACAAGAACCCAGGTCAATTGAACCTCGCAACGGCGAGGGCATAACAGAAATTGACCTACGAAGAACAACTAACTGAGAGTGCAGCCTGAACAGAATAAAATTGGGTCCTGGAGGGTGGAGTTGGATTCACACCCCAAACAGATTCTGCAACACCGACTGCCGGAACTGACTGTCGCGTCGGGTATCCTGCTGGAGGCAGTAATGTGATGTGAATGTGTGGACAGATGACCACGTCGCAGCTTTGCAAATCTCTTCAATAGTGGCTGACTTCAAGTGGGCCACTGACGCTGCCATGGCTCTAACACTATGAGCCGTGACATGACCCTCAAGAGTCAGCCCAGCCTGGGCGTAAGTGAAGGAAATGCAATCTGCTAGCCAATTGGAAATGGTGCGTTTCCCGACAGCGACCCCCTTCTTATTGGGGTCGAAAGAAACAAACAATTGGGTGGACTATCTGTGGGGCTGTGTCCGCTCCAGATAGAAGGCCAATGCTCGTTTGCAGTCCAATGTGTGCAACTGACGTTCAGCACGGCGGGTATGCGGTCTGGGAAAGAATGTTGGCAAGACAATTGACTGGTTAAGATGGAACTCCAACACCACCTTAGGCAGGAACTTAGGGTGAGTGCGGAGGACTACTCTGTTATGATGAAATTTAGTATAGGGAGCATGGGCTACCAGGGCTTGAAGCTCACTGACTCTACGAGCTGAAGTAACTGCCACCAAGAAAATGACCTTCCAGGTCAAGTACTTCAGATGGCACAAATTCAGTGGCTCAAAAGGAGGTTTCATCAGCTGGGTGAGGACGACGTTGAGATCCCATGACACTGTAGGAGGCTTGACAGGGGGCTTTGACAAAAGCAAGCCTCTCATGAATCGAACGACTAAAGGCTCTCCAGAGATGGCTTTACCCTCTACACGATAATGGTAAGCACTAATTGCACTAAGGTGATTCCTTACTGAGTTGGTCTTGAGACCAGACTCTGATAAGTGTAGAAAGTATTCAAGCAGGTTCTGTACAGGACAAGAACGAGGTTCTAGGGCCTTGCTCTCATACCAAACGACAAACCGCCTCCAAAAAGGTAACTCTTTTTAGTGGAATCCTCTCTAGAGGCAAGCAAGACACAGGAGACTCTCTCAGACAGACCCAGTGAAGCAAAATCTACGCCCTCAACATCCAGGTCGTGAGAGCCAGAGACTGAAGGTTAGGGTGCAGAAGCGCTCCGTCGTTCTGTGAAATGAGAGTTGGAAAACACTCCAATCTCCACAGTTCTTCGGAGGACAACTCCAGAAGAAGAGGGAACCAGATCTGACGGGGCCAAAAAGGCGCGATCAGAATCATGGTGCCGCGGTCTTGCTTGAGCTTCAGTAAGGTCTTCCCCACCAAAGGTAGGGGAGGATATGCATACAGGAGGCCGCTCTCCAAATGGAGGAGAAAGGCATCCGACGCCAGTCTGCCATGTGCCTGAAGCCTGGAACAGAACTGAGGCAGCTTGTGATTGGTCTGGGAGGCGAAAAGATCTTGCGTACCACTCTGGAATGGAGCGACCACTCGTGCGGTTGCATGAATCTGCTCAGCCTGTCGGCCAGACTGTTGTTTATGCCTGCCAGGTATGTGGCTTGGAGAAGCATGCCAAACTGGCATGCCCAACGCCACATCCTGACGGCTTCCTGACACAGAGGGCAAGATCCGGTGCCCCCCTGCTTGTTGATGTAATACATTGCAACCTGATTGTCTGTCTGAATTTGGATAATTTGGCAGGACAGCCGATCCCTGAAGGCCTTTAGTGCGTTCCAGACCGCTCGGAGCTCCAGGAGGTTGATCTGAAGATCTTGTTCCTGGGGGGACGGAACCCATCGACATGAGCTCCCCACCCCAGGCGAGATGCATCCGTCGTCAGCACTTTTGTGGGCTGAGGAATTTGGAATGGGCGTCCCAGGGTCAAATTGGTCCGAATTGTCCACCAGCGCAGCGAATTGCGGCAACTGATGGACAGGCGAATGACATCTTCTAGATTCCCGGTGGCTAGGCACCACTGGGAAGCTAGGGTCCATTGAGCTGATCTCATGTGAAGACTAGCCATGGGAGTCACATGGACTGTAGAGGCCATATGGCCCAGGAGTCTCAACATCTGCCAAGCTGTGATCTGCTGAGACGCTCTGATTTGGGAAGCGAGGGACAGAAGATTCTGAGCTCTCGCTTCGGGAAGATAGGCCTGAGCCGTCTGTGAATTCAGCAGAGCTCCTATGAATTCCAGAGATTGGACTGGCTGATGATGGGACTTCGGGTAATTTATCACAAACCCCAGCAGATCCAGAAGTTGAATAGTGCACTGCATGGACCGAAGAGCTCCTGCCTCTGAGGTGCTCTTCACCAGCCAATCGTCGAGATACGGGAACACGTGCACCCCCAGCTTGCGTAGATACACCGCAACCACCACAAGACACTTCGTGACTACCCGTGGTGCAGAGGTGAGCCCAAAGGGTAGCACACAATACTGAAAGTGACGTGTCCCCAGACGGAATCGGAGATACTGTCTGTGAGCTGGCAGTATCGGGATACGAGTGTAAGCATCCTTTAAATCCACATAGCCAATCGTCTTTCTGAATCATGGGGAGAAGGGTGCCCAGGGAAAGCATCCTGAACTTTTCCCGCACCAGATACTTGTTCAGGCCTCCTAGGTCTAGGATGGGGCGCATCCCCCCTGTTTTCTTTTCCACAAGGAAGTACCTGGAATAGAATCCCTGCCCTTCCTGCCCAGGTGGTACAGGCTCGACCGCATTGGCGCTGAGAAGGGCGGAGAGTTCCTCTGCAAGTACCTGCTTGTGATGGGAGCTGAAGGATTGAGCTCCCGGTGGACAATTTTGTGGGGTGGAGATCAAATTCAGGGTGTATCCGCACCGCACTATTTGAAGAACCCACTGGTCGGAGGTTACAAGAGGCCACTTTGGTGAAAAATTTTTAACCTCCCCCCGACTGGCAGGCCGTCCGGCACGGCTACTTTGATGGCGGCTATGTTCCCATGGATCCAGTCAAAAGCTTGTCCCCTACTTTTGCTGTGGAGGCGCAGGGGGCTGCTTAGGCGCAACGCTGTTGACGGGAATGAGCGCGCTGGGACTGTCCCTGAGCCTGAGGAGGCCTTCGGGCCAACTGGGTGTACCTACGCTTGTTGTAGGCATAGGGTGCAGCCTGCCGGGCACGGGAAAAACGTCCACCTGTGGAAGTGGATGCTGAAGGTGCCCGGTGGAAGAGCTTGTCGAGAGTGGTTTTCCCGCTGGTGTAGTTGGTCCACCAACTGCTTGACCTTCTCGCCAAAAATGTTATCCCCCCGGCAAGGGACATCCGCCAGCCACTGCTGGGTGCGGTTGTCCAGGTCAGAGGCACGCAGCCAGGAGAGTCTGCGCATCACTATACCTTGGGCTGCAGCTCTGGATTCCACATCACAGGTGTCATAGATACCCCTGGACAGGAATTTTCTGCACGCCTTCAGCTGCCTGACCACCTCCTGAAAAGGCCTAGACTGCTCCGGGGGGAGCTTGTCAACCGGGTCCGCCAGTTGCCGCACATTGTTCCGCTTGTGGATGCTCATGTAGAGCTGGTATGATTGTATTCTGGTCACGAGCATGGAAGATTGGTAGGCCTTCCTCCCAAACGAGTCCAGAGTGCGAGACTCCCGCCCAAGGGGCGCCGAGGCGGTATCCCTCGAACTCCGTGCTCTCTTGAGAGAAGAGTCCACGACCGCCGAGTCATGAGGCAATTGAGGCCGCATCAACTCCAGGTCTGAGTGGATTCTGTATTGGGACTCTGCTTTCTTGGGGATGGTGGGATTAGATAATGGCGTCAACCATTTCCGAAGCAGTGTCTCTTTGAGGACATTGTGCAACGGTACCGTCGAAGACTCTCTAGGTGGTGATGGATATCGAGTTCTTCAAGCATCTCCGCCCTCGGCTCATCCACAGTAACTACTGGGAAGGGAATGCTGATAGACATATCCTGGACAAAAGAGGCAAAGGAGAGGCTCTCAGGAGGCGAGAGCTTCCTCTCCGGTGAAGGAGTGGGGTCGGAGGGAAGGCCCATAGACTCCTCGGAGGAGAAATATCTGGGGTCCTCCTCCTCCCCCCACGAGGCCTCCTCCTCGGTGTTGGACATGAGCTCTCTCAGCTCAGACCGCAACCGGGCCCGTCTCGACTGCGAAGAACCACGTCATCGATGATGGCGTCGAGAGGTGGACTCCCGCGCCGGCGGGGACGAAGCTCCCTCCATCGACGGGGATTCCACCTGAGTGGCAAGCGGCGTTGGCGTCGGGGGCCTCATCACCGGACCAGAGCCCACCGGCGCCTCCATCAACAGCACCGAGGGCGCAAGCACCCCCGGTGCCGGCAGGGCCTGGCGCATCAGCCCTTCCAGGATCCCCGGAAGGATGGCTCGGAGGCACTCGTCAAGGCCCGCTGTCGGAAAAGGCAGGGGGGCCGGTGTGGGCGTCGGTGCTGGAAGCTGCCCGGGTCCAGGAGAAGGTACCAAGGTACCCGACGACCTGCGCATCGACACCTCTTCGACCAAGGGGGAGCGCTCCTCCCGGCACTGCCGCTTCCTGGGGGTTGAGTCTTCTCTCGATGTCCCGGAGCTGCCAGTCCCGTGCGTCGTGGGCGACCGATGATGGTGTTTTTTTGTAGCTTTCTTCCGATGCCCGTTATCGGCGCTCCGCGGAAGAGACGTGGAGGAGGTAGAGTCCCCACGGCCTCGTGGTATCGGATCCGACAGGGTTCAGTCCCAATGGCCCTGAGCAGCGGGAGTGGCCGGGGCGGACTGCCCACGCGGCTGCTCACCACCGCCATCGCTGGCAGGTCGTCGGGCCAAGGGAACCTGTGCTCCTGGGGTCAATGCCATAGTCGACGCCGTCGACATCGGTACTGGTACCGAAGACCCGGCCGTCGACACCAATGCCGTCGAGGTCGACGTAGAAGGGCCGGCGCAAGTTCCAAAAAGACGGTCCCGAAGAACTTGCCTCGCCACCTGCGTCCGCTTCCGTAAGTTGAGACACAAGGTGCACGCCTTGGAATTATGCTCCGGCCCGAGGCACTGGAGGCACCAAGCGTATCGGTCTGCGAGATCTGCCGGCCGCACTGACCACACTTTTTGAATCCACTCAGGACCTTCGAGGACATCGACGGAAAAATCGCGTCTGCAAAATCAAAATCGTCGACGGTGGCGGTGAAAAGGCACACCAGAAAAAAGAAAAGAAACAACCGCGTGGCCACAAGGCCGCGACGAGGCGACCCCGCGACTAAAGAACGATGAGGGAATCTTTTCTTCTTTTTATTCGTAACGAAAAAAAACACGAATGCACACAACAAAATAAAGCGCGGACTAGGCCGCAAACCGGTTTTCCGGGGCTGACAAGGAGAGGGACGAAGATACGTCTCTCTCCAGCGCGGAAAGGAAAAAACTGAGCGGGAACGGTCGCGCACGGGCGGGAAGACGGCCGCGCATGCGCGATGGGTGTCCTGCGTGCAGGACCTCCCGCAAGATTTTTGTTCCGCTTGGAGGGGGCTGCCGTGGACGTCAACCCAGTCGTGAGAACAAGCAGCCTGCTTGTCCTCGGAGAATGTTGTTTACGCCTGCCAGATAGGTGGCTTGAAGAAACATGCCGTTCCGGCGAGCCCAAAGCCACATCCTAACGGCCTCCTGACACAGAGGGTGAGATCCGGTGCCCCCCTGCTTGTTGATATAATACATGGCAACCTGATTGTCTGTCTGAGTTTGAATCACTTGATTGGACAACCGATTCTTGACAGCCTTTAGAGCATTCCAGACCGCTCGTAACTCCAGGAGGTTGATCTGCACACCGGGTTCCTGAGGGGACCAACTCCCTTGAGTGTGAAGCCCATCGACATGAGCTCCCCAACCCAGGAGAGATGCATCCGTCGTCAGCACTTTTTGTGGCTGAAAAATTTGGAATGGACGTCCTAGGGTCAAATTCGATCGAATTGTCCACCAATGCAGGGATCTGAGAAAATCTGTGAAGGATAACATCTTCTAGATCCCCCGTGGCCTGAAACCACTGGGAAGCTAGGGTCCATTGAGCTGATCTCATATGAAGACGAGCCATGGGAGTCACATGAACTGTGGAGGCCATGTGGCCGAGAAATCTCAACATCTGCCGAGCTGTGATCTGCTGAGATGCCTGCACCCAAGAGACGAGAGTCAAAAGATTGTTGGCTCTCAGCTCGGGAAGGTAGGCACGAGCCATCTGAGAATCCAGCAGAGCTCCTATGAATTCTAGTCTTTGAACTGGAAGAAGGTGGGACTTTGGATAATTTATCACAAACCCCAGTAGCTCCAGGAGTCGAATAGTCATCTGCATTGATTGTAGAGCCCCTGCCTCAGAGGTGTTCTTCACTAACCAATCGTCGAGATAAGGGAACACATGCACTCCCAGTCTGCGAAGAGACGCCACTACCACAGCCAGGCATTTGGTGAACACTCTGGGTGCAGAGGCGAGACCAAAGGGTAGCACACAATACTGAAAGTGCCGTGTTCCCAGACGGAATCGCAGATACTGCCTGTGAGCTTGCAATATTGGGATGTGAGTGTAGGCGTCCTTTAAGTCCAGAGAGCATAGCCAATCGTTTTCCTGAATTATGAGAAGAAGGATGCCCAGGGAACGCATCCTGAACTTTTTTCGGACCAGATATTTGTTCAGGGCCCTTAGGTCTAGGATGGGACGCATCCCCCCTGTTTTCTTTTCCACAGGGAAGTACCTGGAATAGAATCCCAGCCCTTCTTGCCCCGGTGGCACGGGCTCAACTGCATTGGCGCTGAGAAGGGCGGAGAGTTCCTCTGCAAGTACCTGCTTGTGCTGGAAGCTGAAAGATTGAGCTCCCGGTGGGCAATTTGGAGGTTTTGATATCAAATTGAGGGAGTATCCCAGCTGGACTATTTGAAGAACCCACGATCGGAGGTTACAAGAGGCCACCTTTGGTGAAAAAACTTTAACCTCCCCCCGACCGGCAGATCGTCCGGCACAGATACTTTTATCTCGGCTATGCTCTGCTGGAGCCAGTCAAAAGCCCGTCCCTTGCTTTTGCTGGGGAGCCGCAGGGGCCTGAGGAGGCGCACGCTGTTGACGTAAACGAGCGCGCTGGGACTTAGCCTGGGCAGGCTGTCAGGAAGGTGGGTTGTACCTGCGCTTATTATAAGTGTAGGGAGCAGTCCCCCGAAAAGCGTCTACCAGCTGAGGTAGATGCTGAAGGCGCCCAGTGGGAGAGTTTGTCATAAGCGGTATCCCGCTGGTGGAGCTGATCTACCACCTTTTCGACTTTCTCGCCAAAAATGTTATCCCCCCGGCAAGGAGCATCCGAGACACGTTTCTGGACTCTACCATCTAAGTCACGAGCCTGCGCATCACTATACCTTGAGCGGCAGCCCTGGATGCAACATCAAAAGTATCGTAAGCACCCCTGGACAGGAATTTACGACACGCCTTCAGCTGCCTGACCACCTCCTGAAACGGCTTGGCCTGCTCCGACGGGAGCTTGTCAACCAAGTCCGCCAACTGCCTTACATTATTCCGCAAGTGGATGCTCGTGTAGAGCTGGTAAGACTGAATTTTGGACACGAGCATAGCAGAATGGTAGACCTTCCTCCCAAAAGAATCCATAGTTCTAGATTCACGCCCCGGGGGCGCCGAAGCATAATCCCTAGAACCCTTGGCATTCTTAAGGGCCAAATCCAATTCTCCAGAGTCATGAGGCAACTGAGTCTTCATCAACTCCAGATCTCCGTGGATTCGGAATTGGGACTCAATCTTCTTGGGAATGTGGGGGTTAGTTAATGGATGCATCCAGTTCTCCAACAACATCTGTTTCAGAATGTTATGCAAAGGAACAGTGGACGATTCCTTAGGAGGGGATGGATAGTCCAGGACCTCGAACATCTCAGCCCTGGGCTCATCCACAGTCTCCACCGGGAAGGGAATGGCCGTAGACATTTCCCGGACAAAAGATGAGAAGGAAAGACTCTCCGGGGGAGAAAGTTTCCTCTGGGGCGAGGGAGTAGGATCAGAGGGCAAGCCACAAGACTCCTCCTCTGAGAAGTACCTGTCATCCGCCTCTGCTTCCCACGAGCCCTCCTCTGCGGAATTGGACATAAGGTCATGAACTTCTGTCCGAAGCCTAGCCCGTCTTGACTCCGAGGATCGATGTCCATCGTGATGTCGTCGAGAGGAAGACTCCTGCACTGGAGGCGATGAAGCTCCCTCCATCGATGACGGCGGAGAGTCTACCTGGGTGGCACTCGCCCCCGGCACCGCAAGCGGTATCGGAGTCGGAGACCGGACCACGGGCAATGAGCCAACTGCTGCCTCCCTCGACGGTACCGGAGATGAGCATAACAGGTCTCACAGAATCTCTGGGAGAACGGCTCGGAGGCTCTCGTTAAGAGTGGCTGTAGAGAAAGGCAAGGGCACCGGTACAGGAGAAGATGTAAGAACCTGCCTGGAGCGTGGAGGCGGTACCGGGCTGTCCGGAGATGAGCGCACCGACACCTCTTGAATCGAGTGTGAGCGGTCCCTCCGGCATCGGCGCTTCCCGGGTGCCGAATCTTTTGGCGCCTCGGAGCTCTCGGCACCGTGTCGGGACGGTGACCGATGCTTCTTAGCCTTCGCTTGAAGCTCGGTAACGGTACTGCCCAGTGCCGACGAGGACGTCGAATCCAAACGACTCCTCGGGGCCAGGTCTGAAGAAGGACGGTCCCGGTGGGCCTGCACAGCAGGAGTCCTCGAGGCAGGTGGAGATCCACTCGAAGGCTCACTGCTACCAGCATGGGGTCTCTGGACAGCCATTACCTGCGCTCCGGAGAACGATGCACCCTCCGATGCAGACATCGATACCGGCGATGACATCGGTACCGCTGGCTCCGTCGACGTCGAAGAACCGGACCGGGCTCCGAACAAGACGTTCCACTGAACCAAACGCACTGCCTGAGTCCGCTTCTGCAATTGGAGACACTGAAGACAGGCATCAGGTCGATGACTCTCACCTAAGCACCGAAGACACGAAGCATGCCTGTCAGTAAGGGAGATGGTCCGGCGGCACCGCATGCACCTTTTGAAGCCGCTGGTAGGCTTCGAGGACATGGGCGGAAAAATCGCGCCGGCGAGGTCGAACGCGATGGTGCCTGAGAAAAAGACACCAAAAGAAAAAAAGGGGACCGCCCGGGCGGCCCAAAATGGCCGCGCGAAAAAACTAAAAGGAAACTTACAGGGAAAAAAAACAAAGAAAGTAAAGGAATTTTCGTCTTTTTTTTAAATTTTTTTTATACAGAGAAGAAAAAAGAGGAATCAAAGACTCAGAGAAATATTTCGCTGAAACCGGGCTAAGAAACGATAAAATAGCGCAAGAGGTCGATCCTGGGCAGAGAAGTGGCAAAGCAGCGTTCCCGAACCGTGGAAAAAAGACTGACGAGCACGCTTGCGATCGGGCGGGAAGACGGCCGCGCATGCGCGCTACGCACGGAAGTGCGGGACTAGCAAACTGTTGTTGCTAAGGAAGTTTTTCTGGTCCTGGGCTGCCGCTGGATGTCACCCATCAGTGAGAACAAGCAGCCTGCTTGTCCTCGGAGAATATCATTTCCGACACCAGTATCCCACCCAAATCTTCCTCGGTGAAGACCGAAGCAAAGAATTCATTCAATCTCTCCACTACGTCTTTGTCTTCCTTGATCGCCCCTTTTACCCATAAGTACATAAGTAATGCCATACTGGGAAAAGACCAAGGGTCCATCGAGCCCAGCATCCTGTCCATGACAGCGGCCAATCCAGGCCAAGGGCACCTGGCAAGCTTCCCAAACGTACAAACATTCTATACATGTTATTCCTGGAATTTTGGATTTTTCCAAGTCCGTTTAGTAGCGGTGTATGGACTTGTCCTTTAGGAAACCGTCCAACCCCTTTTTAAACTCTGCGAAGCTAACCGCCTTCACCACTTTCTCCGGCAACGAATTCCAGAGTTTAATTACACATTGGGTGAAGAAAAATTTTCTCCGATTTGTTTTAAATTTACTACACTGTCGTTTCATCGCATGCCCCCTAGTCCTAGTATTTTTGGAAGCGTGAACAGACGCTTCACATCCACCTGTTCCACTCCACTCATTATTTTATATACCTCTATCATGTCTCCCCTCAGCCGTCTCTTCTCCAAGCTGAATAGCCCTAGCCTCCTTAGTCTTTCTTCATAGGGAAGTCGTCCCATCCCCGCTATCATTTTAGTCGCCCTTCGCTGCACCTTTTCCAATTCTACTATATCTTTCTTGAGATGCGGCGACCAGAATTGAACACAATACTCAAGGTGCGGTCGCACCATGGAGCGATACAACGGCATTATAACATCCTCACACCTGTTTTCCATACCTTTCCTAATAATACCCAACATTCTATTCACTTTCTTAGCCGCAGCAGCACACTGAGCAGAAGGTTTCAGTGTGTTATCGACGACGACCCCCAGATCCCTTTCTTGGTCCGTAACTCCTAACGTGGAACCTTGCATGACGTAGCTATAATTCGGGTTCTTTTTTCCCACATGCATCACCTTGCACTTGCTCACATTAAACATCATCTGCCATTTAGCTGCCCTGTCTCCCAGTCTCGTAAGGTCCTCTTGTAATTTTTCACAATCCTGTCGCGATTTAACGACTTTGAATAACTTTGTGTCATCAGCAAATTTAATTACCTCGCTAGTTACTCCCATCTCTAAATCATTTATAAATATATTAAAAAGCAGCGGTCCTAGCACGGACCCCTGAGGAACCCCACTAACTACCCTTCTCCATTGTGAATACTGACCATTTAACCCCACTCTCTGTTTCCTATCCTTCAACCAGTTTTTAATCCACAATAGGACATTTCCTCCTATCCCATGACCCTCCAATTTCCTCTGTAGCCTTTCATGAGGTACCTTGTCAAACGCCTTTTGAAAATCCAGATACACAATATCAACCGACTCCCCTTTGTCCACATGTTTGTTCACTCCTTCAAAGAATTGAAGTAAATTGGTCAGGCAAGATTTCCCCACACAAAAGCCGTGCTGACTTGGTCTCAGTAATCCATATCCTCGGATGTGCTCTGTAATTTTGTTTTTAATAATAGCCTCTACCATTTTCCCCGGCACCGACGTCAGACTCACCGGTCTATAATTTCCCGGATCTCCCCTGGAGCCTTTTTTAAAAATGGGCGTTACATTGGCCACCCTCCAATCTTCCGGTACCACGCTCGATTTTAAGGATAAGTTGCATATCACTAGCAGTAGCTCCACAAGCTCGTTTTTCAGTTCTATCAGTACTCTAGGATGAATACCATCCGGTCCAGGAGATTTGCTACTCTTCAGTTTGCTGAACTGCCCCATTACGTCCTCCAGGTTTACCGTGAAGTCAGTAAGTTTCTCCGACTCGTCCGCTTGAAATACCATTTCCGACACCGGTATCCCACCCAAATCTTCCTCGGTGAAGACCGAAGCAAAGAATTCATTCAGTCTCTCCGCTACGTCTTTGTCTTCCTTGATCGCCCTTTTTACCCCTCGGTCATCCAGCGGCCCAACCGATTCTTTTGCCGGCTTCCTGATTTTAATATACCGAAAAAAAATTTTACTATGTTTTTTTGCCTCTAATGCTATCTTTTTTTCGTACTCCCTCTTGGCCTTCTTAATCTGCGCCTTGCATTTGCTTTGACACTCCTTATGCTGTTTCTTGTTATTTTCAGACGGTTCCTTCTTCCATTTTCTGAAGGCGTTTCTTTTAGCCCTAATAGCTTCCTTCACCTCACTTTTCAACTAGGCCGGGTGTCTTTTGGACTTCCGTCTTTCTTTTCTAATTCGCGGAATATGTATGGCCTGGGCCTCCAGGATGGTATTTTTGAACAGCGTCCACGCCTGTTGTACAGTTTTTACTCTTTCAGTTGCCCCCCGTTCTTCTCATTTTATCATAGTCTCCTTTTTTAAAGTTAAACGCTAACGTATTTGACTTTCTGTGTACAGTTACTTCAAGGTCGATGTCAAAACTGATCATATTATGGTCACTGTTATCAAGCGGCCCCAGTACCATAACGTCCCTCACCAAATCATGCGCTCCACTAAGGACCAAGTCTAGAATTTTTCCTTCTCTCGTCGGCTCCTGCACCAGTTGCTCCATAAAGCTGTCCTGATTTCATCAAGGAATTGTATCTCTGTAGTGTGTCCCGATGTTACATTTACCCAGTCTATATTTGGATAATTGAAGTCACCCATTATTATCACATTGCCCATTTTGTTCGCGTCTCTGATTTCTTTTATCATTTCTGTGTCTACCTGCTCATCCTGGCGAGGCAGACGGTAGTACACTCCTATCACCATTTTTTTCCCTTTTATACATGGAATTTCAACCCACAATGATTCGAAGGTGTGATTTGTGTCCTGCTGAATTTGTAATCTATCTGAGTCAAGGCTCTCGTTAATATACAATGCTACCCCTCCACCAGTCCGGTCCACCCTATCATTATGATATACTTTGTACCCCGGTATGACAGTGTCCCACTGGTTATCCTCCTTCCACCAGGTCTCAGTAATGCCTATTATATCCAATTTTTCATTTAGTGCAATATATTCCAACTCTCCCATCTTATTTCTTAGACTCCTAGCATTTGCATATAGACATTTCAGAGTATGTTTGTTGTTCTTATTTGCATGATGCTTAGTACCTGACACTATTGATTTGACATCTTTTGTCTGATCTTTAGTTGTATTTAAGGGCACCTGGCCTACCACGGTCTGTTGTGCAACCTCACTATCCAGAAACCCTATCTACCCCTCGGTCATCCAGCAGTCCGATTCTTTTGCCGGCTTCCTGCTTTTAATATACCGAAAAAAAATGTTTACTATGCTTTTTTTGCCTCTAATGCTATCTTTTTTTTCGTGGAGAGTGATAGGTTGGGCTTACTTCAATGTGTTTCATGTACTTTTTATGTTTGATCAATGGGTGGAGGTATGTACCTGGTCCTTCCTAACTGTTACATACCATGACTAAATTAAAAAATTTGACCTATAATGTGAATGGTTTAAATACCCCTCAAAAGAGAAGGTTATTATTTAGAGAAGCTCACATGACTAAAATGGATGTGGGATTTGTTCAGAAAACTCATTTGATGCCTAAGCACTCTTCTCTCTTATCTCATCCACAGTACCCAATGATCTATCAGGCAACCAATAAAGCTCATAAAAAAAAAATTGAGTGGCTATTATAGTGCATAAGAACGTTAAGTGGGCCTTTCGGGAAATGTCAGCAGATCCGTAAGGTAGATTATCTTTTCATGAAGGCGGAGATAGATTGAGGTCAAACTGTATACTTTGGTTAATATCTATGCCCCTAATACTGAGCAATGTTTTTTGCTTTATTGGAATCTAAATTGTTGGCTTTCAGAGACAGTATTCTGGTGATCGGAGAGGACTTTAACCATCCAGCTGCAGCTTGATAATTCCTCTGGCAAGATTAGATATGCTAAAAGGGACAGGGTGCAATTGCGCCAGTTAATAGCCCAGATGGGTTTAGAAGAGGTATGGAGATTGTATCACCCAGGGGAACGAGATTATTGTTTTTACTCTGCATTCCATGACTCTTACACAAGGATTGATTTTTGGTTGGTAGAGAGCGGCCGTTGCCCAAAGGTTGTGAAGGTGACCACTGAACCTAAGGTGTGGTCTGATCATGCTCCGGTGTTGCTGGTGCTTAAACAGTCCTTACCAAAAACAGGCAGGTGCTATTGGTGCTTGGATGAACGTGCGTTGCTGGATGTAGATGTGCAGGAGCAACTAAGGACTTTCAAGAATATTTTGAATTCAATGACAATGGTACAGTTAGCCCAGTTGTTCTCTGGGAAGGCTTTAAGGCCTTTGCCAGGGGGAAATGTATTTCTCGCAGTGCATACAAGGCCCGGGCACGTAATGCTCGCAGAGTGCAGTTATTATCACGATTGGGTAGATTGGAGCGACTCCATCGTTGTCAGCCGTCTCATGTAGCCACGACTGGAAAGTTGGCGAATTGCCAGAGAACACTACGAGAGTTGGATTTGGAGGACATAGCCAATTTTTTTTCATCAAACAAGGCAGGAGTTTTTTGAGGGAGGTAATGCGTTCCATAGTTGCATGTTAATGTAGGAAAAGCTGGATGCATATGTTGATTTATATTTAAGTCCTTTACAACTGGGGTTGTGGAGATTCAGGAATGTGCAAGCTGACCTTTTGAGAGAACAGTATGAGTTGACTGAAGCAGATTACTTCCCATATTGTCAATTACAGGATTTGATTCATAGAAAGGTACTGCCTGATTGGCGACAGAGGGACCAGGCCATACTGAAGCTTTTTAAATTGGGAGTGGGGAATGGGTTAATTTCTAGACTATATAAAGCATTGTTGTATAGCAAACCTATCACCCAAAAATATGAACACAGCTGGGAGGATCTGTTGGGAGTGCCTCTATCTGACTCACAGTGGCAACTGATCTACACAAGGCTCATCAAAGTTACCATTGCCTCTAACTATATAGAACATGGTTATAAAATGCTTTTTCAGTGGTATTTTACCCCAGCACGTTTGAAAAGGATTTTTGACTCTGGTACTGGTCTCTGCTGGAGAGTGTGGATGGGATGGAACCTTTGGCCATATCTGGTGGACCTGCCCTAAACTTCGGAAATACTGGGAGATGGTGTCCCAATTCCTGGGTTATCTGTTGGGAGTGGAATGTGAACCTTCTGCTCATCTTTTTGCTCAATGGCTCTTCTTCATTGGAGGACATGGGAATCACTAGATTGACTCATATGGTGGTTACTGCAGCAAGGCTGTGTCTGGCAGCGGCGTGGAGGAAGCCTTAAGTACCCAGCAAGGACCAGCTGACTGTAAAATTGGACTATCTTTACCTGTCAAAATTAATAGCCATTAAGTGTGATCGGATGGGCTAATTTTTCGCAGTGTGGGCTCCATATAAAAAATTGATGGGCCACTCTTAGTACTATTGGGGGGGGGGGGGGGGTGTTGGGGGTAGTAGCAGCCCATAGGTTTATGAAGATAGTTTAAGCTACTAGAATAACTGAAAACTGTTTTTTTTCTCATGGGGGAGGGGGGGGTGGAGGAAGGAAAAGGGTGGGAAGTGTGATTAGATAATTATGTGTGAATTGCTTATTGTTGGCATTCAGCCTGTGTATATTGTGTTATAATTAATAAAAAGTAAAAAGAAATTATCCTCATAATGCTGTTTCATCATCTAGAGAATATCTTGTCTTGCTGATTCATCATCTAGAGAATATCTTGTCTTACATTTCCCTACCTGTAAGAATGTGATATATAAAACATTTCACTCTGCTAATTTCTCCTATCAAGGCACCAAAATTTTGAATTGACGTCCTACATCAATCAAGTTTAAAGATGACTACCTAACTTTTAGAAGTCTTCTAACACACTTCTTCAGTCTGGCCTTTCTGAATAGAAAGAACTATTCGAATTTTACCCACACCCTTTTCTTACATCAGGCTCAGTCTCTGGCTGTCTTCAAGTCTAAGCTTAAAGCCCACCTCTTTGCTACTGCTTTCGACTCCTAACCATGACTCTCTTACTCAACACCCTCACTTATCACCCTTACCACTGCAATTTCCCCACCCCTGTCTGTTCGTCTGTCCAATTTAGATTGTAAGCTCTGTTGAGCAGGGACTGTCTTTTTCATGTTGATTTGTACAGCACTGCCTAAGTCTAGTAGCGCTATAGAAATGTTTAATAGTAGTAATAGTAGAATTTTACCCACACCCTTTTCTTAATTTAATTTCCCATCTAATCCTGCCTAATTATGCTTTCCCATCTAATCCTGCCTAATTATGCTCTCCCCTATCCATCCTTGTTTGTCCTTGAGACAGTCTAAATCCCTGGTCACTCACTGCACGTGTATTAGTTTGCTTATTGAACTTATTGTAATTTGTGTTATATTCTGTACATTGTTTTATTCACTTTATTGTTTGTAAGCCACACTGAACTTGAAACTATTCCAGGCTAATGTGGGGTATAAATGTCATGAATAAATAAGTCTGTAGGATCCAACCTTCAGCTTTAAACGACTTCCGTTTCAGCATACACTCCTAACTCACTCCTCCACTCCTTTGGACATGGTGGTTAAATGATTTGGGAGCAATGAAGTTGTTTCCAAGTCCAAGAGCATCCTTTGTCGGTGCTGATCAAAGGACTCACCCACCCAGTCATCTGTGGGCAGCTTGTCGCGCAGCGGTCCCACACTTGCTGCACCAGGGACAAACAGTGGCCATCGGTAGCTGACCCCCCCCCCCCCCATTGTCCCATTCCTCTCAGTTAAGGTAACTGCAAATGCAGAGAGGAAATTTCAAGTAAACAAAGACAGAACTTCAGCGGACAGCTGGGCCGTTGAGCGTACAAGCTTCAGGTCACTATCTTTCCACTCTCCCTAGTTTGGGACACTCTTTGTCTGGTTTCTCCTCAGAGGCCTGTCTGATATGGGTAACCCTTCAGCATAGCCCTCTGAGTCATTGAAACACAGAAGCCCCTCCACCACTACAAGGTGGTGTCCCTTCGGAGCGGCAACAGATGCTCTTGCCCATCCAACCCAAATGCTCTGCACCAATTATCTAGATACAGGTGTACCTGAATCCCTTCCTTGCAGGAGATGCCACAACTACCACCAGCACTTTGAAGAACGTCCAAGATGCTATCACCAGCCTAAATGGAAGAGCACAATACTAAAAATGTTTTCCTAAAACTGCAAAATGAAGGAATCTCTGATGACCCTACTATATCGGCTTATGCCGGTATGCCTGCATGAAGACTAGGGAAGTCAGAAACTCACTGCCATGATAACCAAACACTTCCATTTGGGATCCTCAAATCAAATTTTACTTGAGTTCTAAGGAAGAGAGGCAGGTGCTTTCATTTTTGGGAGCCACAAAATTAAATTGGTGCCATGTACTCCCTATAGAACAGTTACCACACCCTGCAGTTACAGCAACCTTTGAAGATTTCCCTTTTATCAGTAGTGGCAGCAAGACTCCAGGAAAACAGCAGGCAAAAGATGCACTCTTCAAGGTACCCAAAACTGTTAACAAGCTATGGATTTTTTTTTTTTTAAAGGACCCCATTAATTTCACAAGATTTACCATGTCAACTATCTGCTGGAGACTGAGAAACACTGACTACCGTGTTTCCCCAAAAATAAGACACTGTCATATTAATTTTTGCCCCCCAAAATGCGCTAGGTCTTATTTTTAGGGGCTGTCTTATTTTTCGGGAAAACATCGGGGTTGGCCCGCCCGCCCGCCATCGCTCCCGGAACTAACCTTAAACGCCTCCTTTCACCTTTGCAGCAAGCAGCAGCAGGGCAGGCCACTCCTTCCTTCCATGTCTCGTCCTTGCCTGATGTAATGTCCGCGAGGACAGGGCACGGAAGGGAGGAGAGGTCTGCCCTGCTGCTGCTTGCTGCGAAGGTGAAAGGAGGCGTTTAAGGTTAGTTCCGGGAGCAACGGAGGGCGGGTGGAGGGGGGGCCCGGCCTTGTCCAACTCTCGGCGGCCCTGCTTTCAAACAAAAATTGGCTAGGTCTTACTTTCGGGGGAGGCCTTATATCTAGCAATTCAGGAAAACCTCTAGTAGGTCTTATTTTCGGGGGATGTCTTACTTTCGGGGAAACAGGGTAGCTAGTAACTTTGGAAGGTTATAGGGGTCTCAAAAAAACGCATATTCAGGCTCCATCTAGTGGTAGGTAGACATACATAACCAAAGATTCTGAACTTATGCTAAGGGATAGTTGTTGTGTTCACAGATGAATGGCTGGGAATAGGACCACAAAAAGAAATAAGTAGGAATGAAATATCATATGAATTTTTAGAAGTGTGTGCTTGTGGGGAGCTAGCTAAAGACTGACAAAAATGACAGAGTTGGAGGGCATACATCCAAGAGTACTTAAGCAACTTGGCTGACCTTTTCAATGCTTCTTTAGAGTTGTGATTGGTCTTGGAAGACTGACCAGTAGATATAGTCCCTTTCCACAGAAGCAAAGGTCCAGGACTCAATGGGAACACTTCTAAAACAGAGGATGAGGTTTTTGGAATCCAAATGATTGCATAACCTGAGGCAGCATGGTTTTACTATAAGTAGGTCTTGTCAGACAAACCTGATTGTTTTGACTGGGTGACAAAACAAACTGATCAAGGAAGAGCACTAAAGAAGGGGTGTTCTTAGGTTGACAAACAATGCTCTTGGGTATGGGCCCAAAAGGCACTGGGTTAGAAAACTGGTTAAACAGAAGGTGACAAATGTGGCTTGTTAACATGTGTTTGTGATATTGCAGAAGGGCTGTCTGGTACAGTTTGTCTTTGTGCAAGAAACCAAAATCTTTTTTAGGGTAGACAGTCCCGATGGTATGGATAGCACAAGGAGAGCAAGTTTTGAACAATGGTCTAGAATTTAATGCCTTGAAAATTAGCTAGTCTAGCGGTGGTGTCTAAGCAGAGTGGGGAATTATGTTTTTAGCATCAATATTGTTTATTAAGCACACATGTGGCTAAAGTTAGGGAAGAACACCCCCAACCCCCCCCCCCCCCCCCCCCCACACACACACACACACAAATCTTCCTGTGTACTGGTATGAATATTGCTAGTACCTGAATAAGTACTGCCAACTACATGATGGAAAAATTAGTTTGGAAATCATCAGGCAACTTTCCTTTAGTCCCAAAGGATCAGTCCAGAGAAATAGGTTGTGACCATCTGCCACAGTAGGTGAAGATTTAGTTGTGCCTCATAAGCTCCTGCATTTAGCAACCAAACCAGTATTTGATAAAAGCACTGAAACAGTAGCTTCCAGAGTGAAAAAAAATCAACTCCAGCTTCCAACTAGAAAAAGAACTATGAAATAAAGGGAAAAACTTATGCCTTAGAAATAACGGAGGTGCAAACAACAACAACAAAAAAAAAAAAACCCAGCACCAGGGGCCTCAAAAAAGGGACGTAATTCTTTAATCGTACACTTTTAGAGAACAGTCTTCAATACCCGACACGGGCCGTGTTTCGGCACATAGCACCTGCATCAGGGGTCAAGATGGTAGCAAGAAAACGTGCAGATAAACTCAGCAGAAATACTGGATACTACGTGTGGCAGCGATATGTATTCCTCCACATGCGTAATAAAATAGTAATGCTCTCCTTCAATATTGGAGTCCATTTGTACTTTGCTCCCTCTCTCTGCTGTACTTAGAAATAACAGAACCAGAATATAAACACCTGAAATTACATGGAACCCTAAAAAACAAAACCATCATTGAAGGGCGGTTCTGGACTGATCTTTTAGGACTATTATCAGGTAATTACTAATTTTTCCTTCCGTTATGTCCCAAGGATCAGTCCAGACAAATAGGATGCACAAAAGTGATCCTTAAGAAGGGATGGACTGTGCTACACAAGTATTGCCATACTGGGACAGTCCAAAGGTCCATCGAGCCCAGCATCCTGTTTCCAACAGTGGCCAATACTGGTTAAAAGTACCCGGCAAGATCCCGAAACAGTACATTTTATGCTGCTTATCCGAGAAATAAGCAGTGGATTTTCCCCAAGTCCATTTTAAGAATGTTCTATGGACTTTCCCTTTAGGAAGCCATCCAAACTTTTTAAAACCCCGCTAAGTTGCTTTTACTACATTCTCAGGCAACAAATTCCAGAGTTTATTTACACATTGAGTGAATATTTTCTCAGACGGAAAGAGTAAACAAGTGATTCACATCTGTGCAACTGCACTCCATATTTTATAGACCCGTCTCCCCTCAGCCATCTTTTCTCCAAGCTAAAGAGCCCTAGTCGTTTTATCCTTTCCTCATAGGAAAGTCATCCCATCCCCCTTTATCATTTTTCTTGCCCTTCTCTGTACCTTTTCTAAATTCCACTATATCTTTTTTTGAGATGGGGCGACCAGAATTGCACACAATATTCGATGTGTGGTCACATCATGGAGGTATAACGTTCTCATTTTTGTTTTCCATTCTATTTGCTTTCTTAGCCGCTGAACACTGAGCAGAGGGTTTCAACGTATCAATGACACATAGATCCCTTTCCTGGTCAGGTGACTCCTAATGTGGAACTTCCACTGGGCAGAAGGGATACATTGGGTGTCAGCAATTCAGGGCAGGGAGGGACTCGGCCGCCCCAAAGATCCAGGCTGCTTAAACAGGTACTGCTAGCAAACATGGGTTTTGTACCAGGAAGATTTAAATTTCTCGTGTCATATCATTGTGCACTAGATCGAGCCTCCATGCAAGTCCCTAAAGTTTGTTTTTTTTACCCCATGCTGATGCTTAACGGTTCCACAGGCAAATGCTTTGGGGGGGGGGGGGGGGGGCTACTGTCCAGTCTAGTCTGCTTTCCCTCCTGCCCAAAATGCCAGCGCTGAGCTAGCATAGTGTGACGTTCATGAGTCCTTGTGCCCAGGCGGAGCACAAAGATGAAGACTGAAACCTGCACTGTTAGGCAGCCTGGCAAAACACTGAGGCTTCACCTGTGATGGCCGCTGTTCCCCGAGGGTTGAGGCCCCAGGTGCAGGCAGCCTACAGGACTTCCAGAGGCTGGCAGGGGTCAGACGGCCGCAGGCAACAGGCAAAGAGGACTCTGGGGGAGAGGACTCAGCGTGCAGGAGGCGAGCGAGGCTGGCAGTAGCAAATGAGCAGTCGAGGTCCAGGCGGTGGTCAGGTCAGGTGATAAGCACAGAGCAGTTGAGGTCCAGGCAGAGGTCAGCAACAAAGTAGACAGTAGAGCGAGTAGACGACAAAGTCACACAGTAGCACAAGCGAACCTACCGAAGTAGAAGCCGAAGCAAAGTTTGTAGAGAGACGTTGCGCTCCTTAAATAGCCCCCCCATCATCAAGGAGACAAATATCAGCTGGCAAGGGAAACACAGTTTGGCCGACCGGTAGGAGGAGGCGGGGTCTAGACTTGAGTGGCCAGAGCTCCCAGGCCCCGCACCTGGAAGAGAACCTCTTTCCCTGGGATGCCGGCGCTGCCAACATGGCCGGCGGTCCACACTGCAGCGATGGCAAGAGCTTAGCTCCGGCACAACCATGTCGGCCGGCGAAGCCAGCAGAGCGGCCCAGTCAGCATGGCAGACGCTCGCCTTCACTGTGGGACCGGGGAGCTGGCCGCGAGGAACGCGCAGGTGAGGGGCGAGACACATAGGGTTCTAAAGCGGTAGGGCATCCTTCAGTGTGTATTTGAGCATGGAGTGGGAACACACAAGAGCGCCAATGCATACATTAACCTGCTACTTGTGTTGATAGACGATGCGTTCCTTTGTTCTGTGTCTCTGAACATTAAGCACAGGTAAATGTGGGTGCTAGTCCACTGCTAATGGCCTCAAGCACCCATGTTTACCTCTAAGCATCAGGGAATAAATGTGTTAATGAAGCTTTGATAGAGTGAAACAACAAGATGACGCTGTAATAACACCTACCTTTGGGAGCTCCGATTCCAAAAAGGAACGTTGGCCTGAAATAACTGAAATAGGTCGGTGCAGTAAATCCCATAGTAACATAACATAGTAGATGACGGCAGAAAAGGACCTGCACAGTCCATCCAGTCTGCCCAACAAGATGAACTCATGTGTATACCTTACCTTGATTTGTACCTGTCTTTTTCATGGCACAGACCGTATAAGTCTAAAATCATAAAGATACCATTGAGCCCGATAACTAACGACATCTTTGGAGTTGGAAGAGACAAGAGAACCTCTGCGAGGAGTGCACGTGGCGAGCCGCGAACTGGCTCTGCCCGACCAACTGAAATTGAGCAGCGAGCAGCAGGAAGAACTAGCTAAAACTGTCGTAGACCTCACGGATCTAAAAATAATAATAAATAAAAGCCATCTCAACCTGCTTTTCAGAATCTGAGTGCCAAGGATTCACAGAAATTGTTGGCTCCGAGGTCCAACGGTTGCACCCACACTGAGACCGGACTGCAAGGCGGTGAAATAAGCGCCGGATTGGAACAGAAGGTTAGTGCCAAGCCGTGATGGGCTATGGGAACTCCTGCCTCTGAGGGCCAGCTGTGTTGCTCGAACTGGGGACCAGACAGCAGTGCAATGGAGCACACACCGGTTCAGCGGGGTAGATCGGTGCCAGACCGTGGGAATAACCTGATAAAGACTGTATTGTCCCAGTTTCCAGATAAAGATTGCATTTATTGCCAGAGGTAGGTCTTGTCCAAATAAATCTGACCAATTTCTTTGACTGGGTAATCCAAGAGCTGGTACTGGGGACAGTGTGGAGGAGTGGCCTAGTGGTTAGGGTGGTGGACTTTGGTCCTGAGGAACTGAGTTCGATTCCTGGCACAGGCAGCTCCTTGTGACTCTGGGCAAGTCACTTAACCCTCCATTGCCCCATGTAAGCCGCATTGAGCCTGCCATGAATGGGAAAGCGCGGGGTACAAATGTAACAAAAAAAAAAAAAAAAAAAAAAAATCCAATTAATCCCTATCAAATAATTCAAATAGGTTACATTAATGCCAGATCAGTTGTTAGCAAAGCAATATTATAGACTGGATTATGGATGACAACCTGGATCTATTAATCATCAGTGAAACATGGATTCATAATCACAATGACCCAATACTACTAGATCTTTGCTCTCCAGGCTACAATATTATTCACTGGACAAGGACAAGAAAAGGCAAGAGAGGAGGCGGCATTGCGTTGATCTATAAATCCCATCTCACAGTAACAATAACAGCTGAATCTATAACACCACAACTTGAAATTGCCTCAGCTAGAATTAACTACACTACCTTGCTTGACCATCTAAACATTGTTTTGTTTTATAGACCACCAGGTAACTGGCAAGAATGTCAACCACACTTCATGAACTTCATCTCAAATACTTGTGTATCTAAACCCAATCTTCTTATATTAGGGGACATTAACTTGCACCTTGAAGACCCTAATGCGAAGAATGTACGTGAATGCAAGGATTTTCTCCAATCATGGGAATTTAACTGGACTAATATCCAAGCAACTCATGTTGAAGGACACACACTTGATCTTATCACACACAAATTCTCCTCAGATCAAACCCTTACATTAAGATACAAAATGGTCAGATATACCATGATCAGACCAATATAAACTAAAAACTTAGTCCTATTATGGCAGAAAAAAAGATTCATTCCAGAAACAAGAAGAGAACATATACCACAAGAGGCCAAACCGATCCTGTATTATTCTGGCAACAGTTCTATATTAAACGTAATTCTGGGTATTCTATAAGAAACGGTTTCAAATTACAAAATTGGTGAATATAACAGAAACCTTCATGAAATTTTTAAACAAAAATTATTTCTCTCATTACTCATATTATATATATAGTTACTTTTTGTGCAGAATCCAATAAAATATATATCCTATCTTAGAGATTCGGCTCATTTGTTACAGATTTTGCAAAATATTGAACCTATTGAAACTCCTGCTATACTGGTATCACTAGATGTTGTATCTCTCTACACTAGTATTACACACACTGATGCCTGTAATTTGGTGAACTCTCATCTGGAGCAACTTGAAATATCTTTGGATAAAATGACTCTTCTAAATCAAATGGCAGAGATTATCATCAAGAAGAATTATTTTCGATTCGGTGATCAATTTTTTCTTCAGATACATGGCATTGCGATGGGTGCTACTGTTGCACCTACTATCGCATGCCTCTATATGTCAGATTTTGAGCAGAAATTTCTATATCCATCAAGATTTTTCTCTAATATTAGACTATGGAAGCGTTTTATTGACGATGTGATTCTCATTTGGACTGGTGATCTGGGTGAGCTTCACTGCTTTTTGTCCTATCTAAATTCAGTAGATACAAATATCAAATTTGAGTCATCTATTGGAGGGCAATCGATTAATTTTCTCGATATGACCATCCAGTTGCAGGAGGGGAGTTTCATTACAGAAATATATCGTAAAATCACTGACTCTAACACGCTACTTCATTATCAAAGTTTTCATCCAGTAGCTTCAAAAAATGGAATCCCAGTGGGTCAATTTTTGCATGTAAAGAAATTATCCACATCGCAAGAGAGCTTTAGGAGTTCGGCTGCGGATTTATACAGTAGGTTTAGAGCTCGAGCATACCCTAATAGGATCATTAAAAGAGCTTTTAAGAGAGCAATGAGTGCTGACCGACATTGGTTGGTTAATCCACCACCTAAATCATGTTGTACAGATGACAGAATAGTATGTGTGCTGCCTTATTCTCGCCAAACGAATGAAATAAAGGATATTATTAACAAACATTGGTCTATGTTGACCACTCTTGGATTTGATCAAACACCTACATTTGCCTATATGCGTGATCACAATCTAGGTGAGATATTGGCATCTGTCAACCCAGGACTGTGGACTGCCTCTGCATCTGAGATAAAAGGTCATAAAAGCTGTGGTAGATGTGTCTACTGCCAGCATGCCTGGCAAACTATGAGAGTCACTAATCCCTGGACGAATAAACCATTTTTTCTGAATAAGTCTACAGATTGTAATTCTTCACAAGTGGTTTATGGTATAGTGTGCCCATGCACTAAATGGTACATAGGGCACACCATGAGACGGATTAAACAGAGGATTGGAGAACATCTGAGTAATCTAAGAAACAGCAAACATGAAGCTCCACTTGTGGATCACTGGTTACAGGCACATCATGACATCAAAGACTTAAAATTTGTTGTGCTTTTTCAGATTGTTCTACCTTTAGGTGGAGATGCCTCTCGTTTGTTACTTCAGAAAGAGCAAGAATTTATTTTTCGATGGCGAACAGTGGCCCCTAGTGGCCTGAATAGAGAAATAGAATGGCAAGCTCTCATTTAATCTTTTCCCGCCGTTTGGAAACAGCTGATGCCTGACATATATTCTGCGCATGTGTGGGCGTTCAGGAGCAGGTTTGTGAACCGGACAGGGTGGGGCTCCTCCCTGGTTCTGCTGAACAGTGAGTTATATTTTGTATTCTCTGCTGTAAAGGAGTATACTTTATATTTTAAGTTTTGTATGGTTGTTCTACACTTACTTCTAGATATGAAATGAAGTGCTAGGTTTTATAAAATCTTTACCTGTATTTCAGATCAGTTCCCCTGAAGACGCCATTAGTTTGGCGAAACATGGCCCATGTAGGGAATTAGAATTGCTGGACTGTGTTTTCTTTGTTCTTAAACTTTGCACGGAAGGATTCTTTTGAAAAAAAGTATTGCAGTGGACTAGAACTTGGCAGGAAGAAGATCTTTGATTCTGTACATCTCTGCTTAAGCTAAGTAGATTTTATTTAATTTTTCTGAACATCAAGTCTTAATATTTTTCTTGGACTTTGCCCATCTATTGAACAGCATTATTAGGATGGAGGTAGGATGTGCTATGATGTAAGGGTGGTGTCCCTGCTAAGCTTGGATTTTCAGTCCACAGCAATACACCAAAAAACTGAGCACAACAAATAAATACCTATATATTTTATTGGA
The DNA here is from genome assembly GCF_901765095.1 of Microcaecilia unicolor. Classification (NCBI taxonomy): domain Eukaryota; kingdom Metazoa; phylum Chordata; class Amphibia; order Gymnophiona; family Siphonopidae; genus Microcaecilia; species Microcaecilia unicolor. The sequence continues at coordinate 192,616,653 of NC_044039.1, read as the reverse complement.
TTCTGCACAAAAAGTAACTATATATATATAATATGAGTAATGAGAGAAATAATTTTTGTTTAAAAATTTCATGAGGGTTTCTGTTATATTCACCAACAGTTCTATATTGTCAGGCCTCTCAAGGGGAAACCGGATTTGTGAGCCCTTGGGCCACTGCCGTAGAGCAACAGTGGCAGGCAAAACCCCCAACCAGTACTGGGCAACACACCAACATGGCAGGGAACTGCAGACGTAGATAAGCAGGCAGGGGTACAGGACTGGAACAGACTTCACCTACACTTGACCACCATTCCCCAGGGGTTGAGCGCCCCCAGGTGCAGGTGGCCAGCAGGACTTACAGGATCCAGGAACACACACAGGGGAATGGACTCAAGAGCAAGCTTGACTAATAGGGCCCGGAATCAGGACACAGAACTGGGGAAACCTCCCCAGGTAACAGGACTCAGCAACAAGCTTGCACAAACAAGGACTGAGGGAAAGGAAGAGGGAAACAAGAACACAAAATAGACAAGGCTAAACCCAAAGCTGGGCTAAAACTACCACCTAATACCAGAACACAACAGAAAGCCCACAAACCAACACACACGCGAAGGCAGTAGGCAAAAAGCCCACAAACCAACACACACGCGAAGGCAGTAGGCAAAAAGCCCACAAACCAACACACACGCGAAGGCAGTAGACAAAATCCCACACACACACTAATAGGGGGCAAAAGCCCACAAACAGAACGCAGAAGCACACCAACTGACCTATAGCGATGCAAAGGCAAAGCCTGAAACTTCCCAGGTGCTTTAATAAAGGCACTACAGGTGAGGTCACCAGCAGGGTGGGGCTTAGCAACACAAGAGCAGAGCACAGCCTGGCTGGAACAGGATCCCGGAATAGACTAGCCTGGACTGGAACAGATTTCAGGATTTCCACGCCGACTTAGCTTGGCTGTAGGAACCCCAAAAGCAAGTCAGACAGGAAATATAGTCACAATTGTGACATATATGAAAGAATGGACATTACAAATAGAATCAAAATACCACCTCCTAAATTGGGACAATAGATGTAAAAGCATTTTGGACACAATTGCACCACTACAAACAAGAACCTCGTGAAGACTTAGCTCATTACCGTGGTTAAAGAAGATCTGAAAAAAAAAAAAAAAAACAAACTAAAAAAACCCAGGTAAGGAGACTGGAATGAGCATGGAACAAAAGGAAAGATGAAAACACATTCAATGCATGGAAAAAAATGCTAAAATGTAAGTATACAATCAGACAAACCAAAGGTAAAATTAGTTACCACCTGATAATTTTCTTTCCCTTAGTCCCATCAGATCAATCCAGAGACTTGTAGGTTATGTCCCTCCACTAGCAGGTTAGATAGAGAAAACACAAAGTTCGCCCCTAGAGGGCATGTGCAGCCAGCCTAACTTCAGTATACGATACCAAAGCAATAAGAAATCATTTGAATAGTTCTCTCCTGCCTCTAGAAAGCAGCATATATCTGAAGAAAAACCTCCATGCTGCTCCACAGTAACAACTGTTTTCTAATAACTTGTTTAAACCAAAACTTCCAGACTAACAGAAGAACGTGAACAGAAGCAAAAGAAACCATACCAAAACCTTCAATATATACATCATACAGAATCAGCTAAAAAGCCTCTGGATTGATCTGATGGGACTAACGGAAAGAAAATTATCACGCAAGAACTAGTTTTACCTTCCATTGCGTCCCCAGATCAATCCAGAGACATGTGGGATGTACCAAAGCAATCCTTAAGCAGGGTGGGATCGAACTCCCCCGGAAGCCAAAACAGAAGCGCCAAAAAGCGCATCCCGAAGCGCGACATCTAGCTGGTAATGTTTAGAAAAAGTATGAACCGACGCCCAAGTAGCCACTTTACAAATGTCCTCCAACGGTACCAACCGGTACTCTGCAAATGACGCAGCCTGAGCCCTAGTCAAATGCGCTCGAATCTGAAGAGGAAGAGGCTTCCCCATGGAAAGGTAAGCAGACCCGATCGCCTCCCGAAGCCAGCGAGCGATCGTAGCTTTAGAAGCCATCTCTCTCTTTGTGTGTCCAGCAAACAGGACAAACAGATGATCGGACTTCCGGAAGGAATTAGTCGCTTCCAAATAGGCCATCAGGGCCCTTTTTACATCCAAACACCGCAACTGACAAAAATCTTCCGGGTAATCTTCCTGCTTGAAGGCCGGCAAATTCACTTCTTGGTTAACGTCAAAACGAGAGATCACCTTCGGTAGAAAGGACGGCACCGTACGAATCGAAACCCCTGCTTCCGAAAAATGCAGAAATGGGTCCCTGCACAACAGAGCTAGAAGTTCCGATACCCTTCTGGCTGAAGTCATTGCCACCAAAAATGTCTTCAACGTCAGATCTTTCAAAGACGTCTTACAGATTAGCTCAAACGGAGCCCGCTGAAACGCCTAAGGTACTAGGTTCAGATTCCATTACGGCACCACCGGCACCTGAGGCGGTCTAACACGGCTAACGCCTCGGAGAAAATGAACTACATCCGGATGAGAGGCCAACGAACCACCACCCAAGCAGCCTCTAAAACAGGCCAACGCCGCCACCTGTACCTTGAGAGCTTAATGGCAGCGCCTTCTCAAACCCCTCCTGCAAAAAGGGTAGAATAGTGATGAGAGGGGCAGACTCCGGCAAGATGACTGACAACAAACACTAAGATACAAAGGTTCGCCAGATCCTAGTATACGCCAAAGTAGATCACTTGCGCGCCTGCAACATCGTCCCAATCATTGACTCAGAATATCCTTTGCGGGCTGTTTCCCAGAGGTTCCAAGATGGCGCTCTGAACAGACGCACCTGAGTTGGCTCCCGAGGTAGCTCTGTTGATCAGCCTCTTCGCTACCGCTGTAGCCTCATCTTTCTCAATGGGGAAACGGAGGGGAAAAGTTAAGGAACATCCCTCGGTTCCTGAAACATCTTCGGCGTGGCGGCAGACGACTCTGTGATTCCCGAAGCAACAACCGGGTCCTCGGGGAACTTTGACCCCTTCTGCAACTCTCGATGCGTCAGCGTCGATTGAGAGCGCTAACGGGGCTTCCCTGAGCCCTGTGGAGCGCATTGCTCCGCCTCAGCCTGGGAGGGAGTTGCTAACAGCCCGAGCAGCGACGGAAACCGATGGGGTTCAACCTAACCTGCTCGAGGGAAGGTCTGCAGCGACTGAGAATGGACCCCAACCACGAGAGGCATTAATTCAATCAGCTCTACAGGTATTACCTCAGGACATTGTTTCTAGACTCTCTCGTGCTGAGGCTCAATCTCAATCCCTCCCTGGTGCTAGTGGCGTGGTTAGACCAGCAACTGTGACAGAGTCACTATGGGACATGGTCTATAACATTCAAACCTCTATGCAAACTACATTAAAAGAAAATACTGATATAAAAACTCTTTCTGAAGCTGCGCTACTCAAGCGCAAGTGACTGCACAGCAATCCTTGAAACTGGAAAATGTGAATATTAAATTGCAAGAAATGGGAACTTTAGAAACTGCATTGGTTAAGGATAATAATTTTCTGCATAAACGAATGGAGTATTTGGAGAATCAGGCTAAGAGACACTTAGGTTTCTTAACTTCCCTAAATCTCCTCTAATTTCACCTGTTGAAATGGAAAAAAAAATATATGGTGGACATTCTTGGAATGGATAAGGACTCGCTACCCCCCATAACACGGGCCTATTACATCTGGAACCCGAAGTGGGGCGATGGAAACCCCCCAGTAGTGGGGGATGGAATGAATCTGATTTCATTCCTCGAGAGCTCACTGGAAATTATTACCCAGAGGTCAACTATGCTGGTCACTTTTGCCCTGGAGCCTGATCACAATGCTGTTCTAAGACTTTCTCTAAGACATTTAGAAAACCTGTTTATGGGCTCAAAGGTCCGTATTTTTCCAGATCTCTCAAAGCCTACACAATCTAGGCGCAGGGCTTTTTTGGAGCAGCGTCCTACAGCGTTGGCACTGGGAATAAATTTTGTATTACGATTTCCTTGTACATGTAACTTACTGCTTGAGGGTAAACATTTTCAGTTTGTAGACCCAAAACAGTTAAAAGAATTTCTTGATGCTAGAGTAGATATGAATGTTGTATGCCCTCCATAATTAGCAGGCTAGGGTCGGTAACCCGAGGTAGCAACCGGTAAACTATTTTCTTAAATTACTTTGTTATCTATGTTTCTGAATTCTTGGAATCTAATTTTCCTTAAATTGTGGACGAATAGGCCTTAAAAGATTTTTTTTTCCTTATTTTTTTATGGATTTCCTGATTGTAATGCCGATTGCTTACTCACAGTTTGTAGTGAAATGTTGAAATATATTAATCAATAAATAAATAAAAAGAATATCCTTTGCATCTTGTGTCGCGACCTCTCAATAGCCAAGCTGTAAGACCAAACGGGATGGGATCCCTGAACCAGAAGATCGGGAATGTTCGACAGCCTCAACGGTTCATCTATCAACAGACGCACTAAATCCGCATACCAAGGACACCTGGGCCAATCCGTAGTCACCAGAATGACTACTCCTGGATGTCACGCGATCCTGCCAACCACACGACTGATCATGGGCCATGGAGGAAAGACATACAGGAAATCCTGCGGCCACCTTCGCAACAGCACGTCTATTCCTTCGGACCCGAATTCCCTGCCCCTGCTGAAAGGACGGGGCACCTTGGCATTGGAAAACTGGGCCATTAGATCCACTACCAGCATCCCCCAATGGGGCGTTATCCAGTCGAATGCTATTCGAGGGAGCTCCCACTCCCCCGCATCCAACCCGGTTCCGGCTTAGGAAATCTGCCTGCACATTCAGAACTCCCGCAATGCGAGTCGCTGACAAAAGAAAGACGCTTCTCCACCCAGTGGCAGAGGGAAAGAGCCTCAGTTGACAACTGAGCGCTCCGAGTGCCCCCTTGGCGATTGACATAGGCTACCGCTGTCACATCGTTGCAGAGAACTCGTACCGACTGGTTCAGCACTAACATCTCGAAGGCTTGCAGCACCAGCCGAATTGCCCGCAATGAAGATTGATTGATAAGCGAGCCTCAGACTCCACACAACCTGCATCGAATGACCCAGGCAATGAGCCCCCCAGTCGGGCATCAGTCATGACTACCCACAATTTCGGAGTGGCGAAGAACATGCCGTGAAGATTCTCCAGCTGGAGCCACCAGCACGAGCCACCCATGGGATTCGAACCACATAATCCTCAGACAACGGGGACCAACGGCTGAGTAGGGACCTCTGCAACGGATGCGTATGACTCATGACCCAAGGGACCACGTCCAGCATCGCTGCCATAGACCCAAGCACCTAAACATAATCCCACGCTTTCGGAGCCGCTACTTCTAGGACTGAGGAAATCTGCTGCAGCAGCTTCAATCTGCGTGGTTCCGGGAGAAAAAAAAAACAGTCTACCCTGAGAGGTATCGAACTGAACGCCGAGATACTCCAAAGTCTGGGTCGGCATGAGGTGACGTTTCTGAATGTTCATCACCCAGCCCAGCGAACGCAGAAGATTCATGACCGACTGCGTAGCCCAGGCACACTCCTCCTGAGACGGCGCACGAATGAGACAGTCGTGATACAGGTGAACTTGCACCCCTCTTGCTCGCAAGAAAGCTGCCACTACCACCATTACCTTGGAGAAGGTGCGAGGCACTGTAGCCAGAGCAAAAGGCATTGCTCGGAACTGAAAATGCTGTCCCAGAACCGCAAAGCACAGGCAGCGCTGATGAGGCGGCCGAATGGGAATGTGTAAGTATGCCTCCTTTACATCAAGAGCTGTCAAATTCTCCCAGTTGCACAGTCGCCACGACGGAGCGCAAAGTTTCCATCCTGAAATGCTTCACTCTGAGGGCTCTGTTGACCGCCTTGAGATCTAGAACTGGCCGAAACGTTCCTCCCTTCTTTGGCACGACAAAGTAAATAGAGTAGCGACCCTGGCCAATTTCGGCCGAAGGTACCAGAACTACTGGCTCTAAGCGCAGTAATTCCAACAGAGTATCCTGTACCGCTGCTCTCTTTAGCGGAGACTTGCAAGGAGACAATAGGAAGCTGTCTGACAGTGAACGGGCAAACTCCAACTGGTAGCCGTCTCGAATGATGTCCAGCACCCATTCGTCCAGTTACTCCGGCCCACTCCTTCCCGAACTGAGACAGCCATCCCCCTATTGCCGGAAAGGAATGAACCAGGGCCCCATCATTGGGTACCTTTGCTGCCCTGCTGATTGCGAGAGGCCGCAATAGGCTGACAGTGGGCGGGCCAAAAGGGCTGCGGTCTCTGCTGAAAATGGGGCTTTGAAAACCCCCCAGATCTACCAGGCCTATAATGGCTTGGCCTCCTTAAAGCGAGGCCTGAAGGTCTTCGCCTCGGACTTACCTCTGTCCTCTGGCAAACGACCCTTGGAATCTCCTAATTCCTTAACAATCTGAGCAAGTTCCTCCCCAAAGAGGAGACTCCCCTTAAAAGGCAACCGCGCCAAACGGGACTTTCTACGGACCGACACGGCCAACGAAACTTGATGAAGCTCGGAGAATGTCATAAAGGACATCCGCCAGGTAAGCCAAACCTGACTCCAACGCCGGGAGACATTCAACCAGGTCTTCAGTAGACGCCACCTGCTGAACACAGGACAGACAAGCTCTTGCCGCATAAGATCCACAAATAGAGGCCTGTAATGACAATGCCGGCACCTCGAATGATGCCTTCACCGAAGCTTCAAGTCTTCAATCCTGCAGATCTCAGAGGGCAGTGCCGCCCTCCACCAGTAAAGTTGTTTTCTTTGTCACAGCAGTAATTAACGAATCTACTGTCGGCAAACGCGAGTCCAAATCCTCCTGCCGTAAGGGACAGAGTTTGGCCATGGCCCGCACGACCCTAAGGCTGGCCTCTGGCGAATCCCACTGTGCCTTAATGAGCACCTGCATGGCCTCATGAATATGAAAAGCTCGGGACAGAGTCCTAGTGTCTGACATAATAGAGGGCGCACCTTCCGACTGAGCCGGGGGTTCAGGGGCAGATATATTTAATATCTCCATCGCCTTTATAATAAAAGATCGAAGCTCTTCCCTACGAAAAAGCCTTGCCATGGTAGGGTCATCACGCTCTCCCGCCGGCATTTCCCCGTCTTACAGGGTCTCACGTAGGGAATCCCCTGACAACTGAGCTTCATCAGAGAGTCACACTGTCCCGACACCTCAGCTCCTGGGCCAAAACACTCAAACGGGCGCGTTTAGGGGCTGCATGAGAGAAATCAGTAGAAGAGCCACGCTGGCTATCCAAAATGCCGTCCATCTCGCCTCCTCCCGCTGCTTTTAATAAAGAAGCCTTGTGCAGGAGCACAAATTCCAGAGAAAACGCCGCTGTACGTGGTGCCCCCGAGACTCCGCGTTGCAGGGCAGAAACAGCTGAGCTGCAATCCCCCCGCCGCGCTTACCTACGGCTGAGGAGCAGAAGGGGAGAAAATGGCGGCGGCCGACCCACGCGCTGCCGTCAACAGCTTTCCTGCCATGTGGGGATCGGTCGACTCCGCCGCTCCCCCCCCTCCACAGAACAGTCTGCCTGTTCTGGCCAGGGCTTGCCCAAGGCCCCGACACAGCTCTCACATGCCCCGGACACCATCTTACGCGCATCACACCACGAACACCTCTTGACAGTTTGACGCCGACATCGGGCAAAAGCTTGCTTCCCCCCCTAGCACTCACGTACCTCTGAAGTCTGGAGCCAGAAATCGCTGCTTTAATTTTAGGGATCTCCGTTCTGTATCTTTTTTTTTTTTTCTTCAAGAGGCAGGAGAAACACCAACAGAACTAACTCCCTGAGGAAGCAGACAGGCTGGTGGGGGAGACAGGTAGGGACCTGGCACCACCAGGTGTAACCCCAACGTGCCCAAAGCACGTCAACCCCAATATAAGCTCAACAACCCCCGAGGGAATGGGATAGGAGCCAAATCACTGCAGAGCTGCACAATATATGTCTCTTCACCTGCTAGATAGAGAGAATACTGAGTTAGGCTGGCTGCACATGCCCTCTACGGGCGAACTTCGTGTTCTAACCTGCTAGTGGAGGGACATAGCCCACAAGTCTCTGGATTGATCTGGGGACGCAATGGAAAGATTTTACAAATCCAAAATAGGGCCAGATTATAAGGACACACACAAACTTTTCCATTACACAAACTTCTTGACACCTCACCAGTCACCACAACCAATACAGATACCCCATCAGCTGATGATCTGGCTACTTACTTCAACGAGAAAATTATAAAATTACGATCCACCACCGATTATGAAAATTTTATTAACTGTTTGGACCCAGCCAATGACGAATACCCAGCAGACCAAATCTGGACAAACTTCAATCTTCTGGTGGAGGAAACAGTCACCCAAATGATCAACAAATTCGCCAAATCCCATTGCAAACTGGACTCGTGCCCTAGTTATCTAATAAAATTTGCCCCTCAACGTTTCATAACAGATCTCACCTCCTACCTAAATTTCATGCTTCAACATGGATTCTTCCCTATGGATAAAGGAAATACACTACTCACTCCTGTACCTAAAGACCCTATGGATAAAGGAAATATACTAAAGACCTTAAGAAAAAATTAAATGATATAATTACCGCCCGGTTGCATCCATCCCTCTTATAGTTAAGTTAATGGAAAGTTTAGTCACTAAACAACTTACCGATTACTTAAACAACTTTTCAATATTACATGCATCTCATCAGGATTCCAATCCAGTCACAGCACTGAAAAACAGTGCTAACACTTAACTAAATTTAAACAAATAATTGCAGAGGGCAACTATGTTCTCCTTTTACAATTTGACATGTCCAATGCGTTTGACATGGTCGACCATAATATTCTATTGAACATCCTAGAATATTTTGGTATTGGAGGTAACATACTGAAATGGATTAATGGCTTCCTAACCGCAAGAACATATCAAGTGATTTCGAAGTCGATTACATCACCACCATGGAAACCTAAATGTGGAGTGCCTCAGGGATCACCGCTTTCTCCATCTCTTCAATTTAATGATGACTCCACTGGCCAAATCATTATCAGACCAAGGCCTCAACCCATACATCTATGCAGACGATGTTACGATCTACATCCCATTTAAAAATGATCTCACTGAAATCTCAAACAAAATCAATCTCAGCTTCCAAATAATGACCTTATGGGCAGATGCATTCCAACTGAAGCTAAATGCAGAGAAGACAACGTATTATCCTCTTTTCATCGCAATATAACAAGATCCATCATACCAACATAAATACCCCAAATTATACTCTTCCTGTTTTGGACACCTTGAAACTTCTGGGAGTCACTATTGATCGAAATCTCACACTAGATTGTCATGTGAAAAATGTAACAAAGAAAATGTTCCACGCAATGTGGAAACTCAAAAGGATAAAACCTTTCTTCCCGAGGGAGGTATTCCGAAGTTTGGTGCAGTCTATGGAGTTGAGCCAATTGGATAATTGCAATTCCATCTATGCCGGATGCAAAGCACAAATTATTAAGAAACTCCAAACAGCCCAGCATACGGCAGCCAGACTCACGTTTGGAAAAGTGAAATACAAAAGAGCCAAACCCCTCAGAGAAACATTACACTGGCTCCCATTAAAAAACCGAATTACATTCAAAACCTGTACCCTAGTTCATAAAATTGTCCATGGTGAGGCTCCGGTTTATATGTTAGACCTCATAGACCTACCAGCAAGGAACAAAAAAATCACGCACATTCTTGAATCTCCATTACCCCAACTGCAAAGGCCTCAAATATAAATCAATTCATGCATCTAGCTTCTCCTATATCTGCACGCAACTTTGGAATGCATTACCAAGTGCCATTAAAGCAACGCACAATTTGGTAGCCTTCTGGAAACTATTAAAGACTAACCTAACCTGTTCAAAGAGACTTATTTGGACCCATCTCAATGAACTATCACCACAACTTTACGCAAGCTAACATTGAAATTTTTGTTTACTGTAATCTCATTGATATTACTGAATGTTATACTTGATCCTTGTTCTCAAATATCTGAAATGAATGTATATCTATTCATTTCTAATTTCTACTACATTTTCTGTACCTTAAACACAATAATATTCTGTATTTCTCATTCCGATAATGATGATCGCCATTGCGGCATGATGTAAGCCACATTGAGCCTGCAAAGAGGTGGGAAAATGTGGGATACAAATGCAGCAAATAAAAGTAACCAGGGTTGAGCTATTTTAAGTCATTTGGGGCTGGAAGTGACAAGGCAGCATAGAGTACAGTATTCAGTTTCTATGGAACAATTTCTGCTTGCCTGGAGGATAGAGGACATACCACATAATACAAATGATCCATGCTCCAAAAGCTGTCATATATTTTCCAGGAAATAGACAAAAACTGATACGTATTATTCTGAAGTCTTCCCCACCCCTTTGTTACATTTTATAAGTCCAGCTACTATAGCCTGAAGCTTAGTGGCTGTACTTTGCCAATCACATGGTACCAGACTGAGGCAACAGCTAAAACATTGTACTTCTCAGCACTGACAACTGAAAATGCTGAAGACAAAAACAGACGTTCACAGAAGGAATCAAGTCATGTAACCTTTATTTCTCAACTCACATCTTTACCATACATGCAAATATGGAAGTCACAGGCTTAACAGATTTTAGTGACTACAGTAGAAACTGTTAAAACCTTTAAATGTTACTGTAGTAAAGATAGTTTTAAGAGCCCTGACTACCATGCACATGCATGCTACTTGGTACAGCTTATGCCAGACAAGAGATTTCAGAAGCTTAATAAGCCAGTAGTGTTGACTACTAGCAATATTACCGTTCAACTCCTGCATATCTGAAGCTTCCTTGTCAATTACAGTATTTACAAACAGCTGATTTAACAAAAACCTCACCTTAACATTTAAAAAAGGGGAAGGTATAATGTAACAAAAATAAACTTTAAACATTAAGATAAACCACTTTTCATGATATACAAATCCCCAGCCTATTCAGATTAAGCTGAAGTGTTAACTGTACAGTGACTACACTAGTCTACTTCTTCCATTCGTGATGTGTCATCATCCCCTTCAAGTGGTGGCATGTCTTCTGTTGCAGCAGGACTCGACTCTTCTGTAGCACCCTCATCTTCATCAATGCCTATTTGATTGGGGGTGGGGGAGAGAAAGAAAAAAGTTAAACTTTATTCATACATTGGAATCTCTTTTGTATCAATACATTTGATCAGTTCAAATTACTTCAAATTGCAGAGTTACAAAAATGATCTTTAGTTCCTAGCCTCTTCCCCCCTCAGTTTTACATACCAAGACCAAGTTTTATCATCCTATAGATGCGGTTGGCATGTGTCTGTGGATCCTCCAAACTGAAGCCTGATGACAGGAGTGCTGTTTCATAGAGCAAGATGACTAGATCTTTCACAGACTTGTCATTCTTGTCTGCCTCTGCTTTTTGTCTTAGTGTTTCGACAATAGAATGGTCAGGGTTTATCTCAAGATGTTTCTTTGCTGCCATGTAACCCATTGTAGAATTATCTCTAAGTGCTTGAGCTTTCATTATTCTTTCCATATTTGCAGTCCAACCGTAAGTGCTTGTTACAATACAACATGGGGAAGTCACCAAGCGATTGGAGACAACAACCTGTAATCAAATAAATGCCTTATTACATCATGACCTTCCACAGATGAAAGCACAGAACCAGCACAGCAAGACATATTACATTCTAGTAGCAGACAGATACCCTGGGGTCAGGAGAAAACCAGGCAAATGAACAAAGGAGCAAGCATTTGTTTGGCAGCCATGATGCTTTACTGAAAGCAAGTGACATGGCCACATTTCAGGAAATGCCTGCACAAAGATACAGGTTTTGTTTTGAGATAGTAACTGGGTAATGTCACGGTTGTGCCCATGTTTCATGCTCCCCTTCCTCTCGCCACCTGGTGGCCAGACCTGGTGGCTGCAATGAACTGTCTGGTTATTGTCACCCGTTCCAAATTTCAGGCTAGTCCGGTCCGGATCTTCCAGACTGCCAGACTTCCTCTGTTTGAACCTGCACAGCCCCCGTAGTTGCTTAGTGATTGCTGTGCTTATTAGTCAGTTGGAAATTCTCTGAATTTGCATCGCCTAAGGCCCTGAGGTTTGTTGGGATGCTGTTTGCACTTCTGCTCAGTCTGGTTTCTGATTCTTGTCTGTTTTAGTTAGTCTGTGGGTAGTTAGATTAGGTGGTTTGTTTGCTAGTCTTGTCTCTGGGTTTAGTTTTGTGTTTAGTCTGTGTGTCCTGGTGGCTGCTCTGCAGCAGTTCTGTGTCTTGTTATTCAGTGTTTTGTTCCGTTTTAGTGGCTGCTTGCAGCTTCCTGTCTTGTCCTTTAGCTTATCCCTTCCTTGCCCTGCGGTCCATGTTTATTTCCTTTCCCCTCTGACCCTCAGTCCCTGTGCAGCCCTGTCCTATGTCCTGCCGGCCACTTGCAGCCAGGGGCTCAACTCTTGGTGAAAGGTGGCCATGTGCAGGTGAAGTCTCACTGTTTGCCAGAGTTCTGCCTTGCCTCTGGTGTGGGGTGGTTTTGCCTGCTGCTGCCACTCCTCAGCAGCGGCCCAAGGGCTCCAAAACCCAGTTCCTGCTTGGAAAACGTGACAGGTAAGTAGCATTTTAGTATCTAAACACCGACATCAGCTTCCTGACTGGTGGTGTCTGTTGGTGGTTGCTTTGCCTCTATGCCCTGCCTAGCCATTACATGTATAGATCAGAAGGACTAGAGGACATGCAATGAAGTTACAGACGCTTTTAGTAGTATTATTCACTCAAGAAGTTCTGGGAACTTGTTGCCAGAGGATGTGGTAACAGCAGTCAGTGTGCATGGGTTAAAAAAAAAGTTTATGGAGAAGTCCACTGTCTGCTAATGAGATAGACATGGGGAAGCCACTAACCCTGGGATTGGTAACATGAACTGCTGCTACTATCTGGGTTTCTGCCAGGTACTTGGCATGGATTGGCCACTAATAAAGAGACAGGATACTGAGCTATATGACCCACTGGTCTGACCCAGATGGCTTTTATGATGGAGAACTCATGCAAGGGAAGTTAAGGCATTTCCACTACTAGCTACTTAATGCACATATGCTTCCGTGACAAACAGCCTTGTATACACACTGCCCCATGGTCAGAACCACTGTGTCTTATACTGTACTAGTCCATAATGCAGTAGCTGATATCCACTATTTAGTTAGCAGTGTGAAGTTTTAAGGCATGTACAATACCTTTTCAACTTTCTTTTCCAATATGTCCTTCATGATCTTGCATAGATTTTCAAACTTGGCTTTTTTCTCCTCCTGTTTTTTCTTCTCATCTTCATCTTCTGGAAGCTCTAATCCTTCTTTAGTCACAGACACCAGTGTTTTGCCCTCAAATTCTTTTAGCTGCTGCACACAATATTCATCAATGGGTTCTATCATATAGATAACCTCTAAGCCATGCTTCCGGAGTTGCTCCACAAATGCAGAGTGAGCCACTTGCTCTTTAGTTTCACCTGAAAGAGACACAATCTTTGCTCAGGAAAAGCGAATGATACATACCTGTAGCAGGTGTTCTCCGAGGACAGCAGGCTGCTTGTTCTCACGACTGGGTTGACGTCCACGGCAGCCCCCACCAACCGGAAGAAAACTTCGCAGGCGGTCCCACACGCAGGGCACGCCCACCGCGCATGCACGGCCGTCTTCCCGCCCATGCGCGACTGTGCCCGCTCAGTTGAATGACAAGCAAAGGAATGAGGAAAAACACAACTCCAAAGGGGAGGAGGGAGGGTAGGTGAGAACAATCAGCCTGCTGTCCTCGGAGAACACCTGCTACAGGTATGTATCATTCGCTTTCTCCGAGGACAAGCAGGCTGCTTCTCACGACTGGGGTATCCCTAGCTCTCAGGCTCACTCAAAACAAGAACCCAGGTCAATTGAACCTCACAACGGCGAGGGTATAACAAATTGACCTACGAAGAACAACTAACAGAGTGCAGCCTGACCAGAATAAAATCGGGTCCTGGAGGGTGGAGTTGGATTCAAACCCCAAACAGATTCTGCAGCACCGACTGTCGCGTCGGGTATCCTGCTGGAGGCAGTAATGTGATGTGAATGTGTGGACAGATGACCACGTCGCAGCTTTGCAAATCTCTTCAATAGTGGCTGACTTCAAGTGGGCCACTGACGCTGCCATGGCTCTAACACTATGAGCCGTGACATGACCCTCAAGAGTCAGCCCAGCCTGGGCGTAAGTGAAGGAAATGCAATCTGCTAGCCAATTGGAGATGGTGCGTTTCCCGACAGCGACCCCCTTCCCTATTGGGGTCGAAAGAAATAAACAATTGGGCGGACTGTCTGTGGGGCTGTGCCCGCTCCAGATAGAAGGCCAACGCTCGCTTGCAGTCCAATGTGTGCAACTGACGTTCAGCAGGGCGGGTATGTGGTCTGGGAAAGAATGTTGGCAAGACAATTGACTGGTTAAGATGGAACTCCGACACCACCTTTAGCAGGAACTTAGGGTGAGTGCGGAGTACTACCCTGTTATGATGAAATTTGGTATAAGGAGCATGAGCTACCGGGGCTTGAAGCTCACTGACTCTACGAGCTGAAGTAACTGCCACCAAGAAAATGACCTTCCAGGTCAAGTACTTCAGATGGCATGAATTCAGTGGCTCAAAAGGAGGTTTCATCAGCTGGGTGAGGACGACGTTGAGATCCCATGACACTGCAGGAGGCTTGACAGGGGGCCTTGACAAAAGCAAACCTCTCATGAATCGAACGACTAAAGGCTCTCCAGAGATGGCTTTACCCTCTACACGATGAAGGTAAGCACTAATCGCACTAAGGTGATGCCTGAGTTGGTCTTGAGGCCAGACTCTGATAAGTGCAGAAGGTATTCAAGCAGGTTCTGTGCAGGACAAGAACGAGGTTCTAGGGCCTTGCTCTCACACCAAATGACAAACCTCCTCCACTTAAAGTAACTCTTTTTAGTGGAATCCTTTCTAGAGGCAAGCAAGATGCGGGAGACACTTCAGACAGACCCAACGAAGCAAAGTCTACGCCCTCAACATCCAGGCCGTGAGAGCCAGAGCCTGAAGGTTGGGGGTGCAGAAGCGCTCCGTCGTTCTGCGAAATGAGAGTCGGAAAACACTCCAATCTCCACAGTTCTTCGGAGGACAACTCCAGAAGTAGAGGGAACCAGATCTGAGGGGGCCAAAAAGGCCTTATCAGAATCATGGTGCCGTGGTCTTGCTTGAGCTTCAGTAAGGTCTTCCCCACCAAAGGTATGGGAGGATAAGCATACAGGAGGCCGATCCCTCAATGGAGGAGAAAGACATCCGACGCCAGTCTGCCGTGTGCCTGTAGTCTGGAACAGAACAGAGGCAGCTTGTGGTTGGTCTGAGAGGCGAAAAGGTCCACCGAGTGCCCCACTCTCGGAAGATCTTGCGTACCACTCTGGAATGGAGCGACCACTTGTGCGGTTTCATGACTCTGCTCAGTCTGTCGGCCAGACTGTTTACGCCTGCCAGGTATGTGGCTTAGAGAAGCAAGCCGAACTGGCAAGCCCAACGCCACATCCCGACGGCTTCCTGACACAGGAGTGAGATCCGGTGCCCCCCTGCTTGTTGATGTAATACATTGCAACTTGATTGTCTGTCCGAATTTGGATGATTTGGTAGGACAGCCGATCTCTGAAGGCCTTCAGCGCGTTCCAGACCGCTCGGAGCTCCAGGAGGTTGATCTGAAGATCTTGTTCCTGGAGGGACCACAGTCCCTGGGTGTGGAGTCCATCGACATGAGCTCCCCACCCCAGGCGAGATGCATCCGTCGTCAGCACTTTCATAGGCTGCGGAATTTGGAATGGACATCCCAGGGTCAAATTGGTCCACCAGTGCAGCGAATTGCGGCAACTGATGGACAGGCGGATGACATCTTCTAGATTCCTGGTAGCTTGACACCACTGGGAAGCTAGGGTCCATTGAGCAGGTCTCAAGTGAAGGCGAGCCATGGGAGTCACATGAACCGTGGAGGCCATATGACCCAGGAGTCTCAACATCTGCCGAGCTATGACCTGCTGAGACGCTCTAGTCTGAGAGGCAAGGGATAGAAGGTTCTGCGCCCTTGCTTCGGGAAGAAAGGCCTGAGCCATCTGAGAATTCAGCAGCGCTCCTATGAATTCCAGAGATTGGACTGGATGGAGATGGGACTTCAGGTAATTTATCACAAACCCCAGCAGCTCCAGAAGGTGGATAGTGCACTGCATGGACCGAAGAGCTCCTGCCTCTGAGGTGCTCTTCACCAGCCAATTGTCGAGATACGGGAACACGTGCACTCCCAGCTTGCGTAGATACGCCGCAACCACCACGAGACACTTCGTGAACACCCGTGGTGCAGAGGCGAGCCCAAAGGGCAGTACACAATACTGAAAGTGCCGTGTCCCCAGACGGAATCGGAGATACTGTCTGTGAGCTGGCAGTATCGGGATGTGAGTGTAAGCGTCCCTTAAATCCAGGGAACATAGCCAATCATCTTTCTGAATCATAGGTAGAAGGGTGCCCAAGGAAAGCATCCTGAACTTCTCTTTGACCAGGTATTTGTTCAGGCCTCTCAGATCTAGGATGGGGCGCATTCCCCGTTTTCTTTTCCACAAGAAAGTACCTGGAATAGAATCCCTGCCCTTCCTGCCCGGGTGGCACGGGCTCGACCGCATTGGCGCTGAGAAGGGCGGAGAGTTCCTCTGCAAGTACCTGCCTGTGATGGGAGCTGAAGGATTGGGCTCCCGGTGGGCAATTTGGTGGAGTGGAGGCCAAATTCAGGGTGTATCCGCACCGCACTATTTGGAGAACCCACTGGTCGGAGGTTATCAGAGGCCACCTTTGGTGAAAAACTTTCAACCTCCCTCCGACCGGCAGGTCGTCCGGTATGGACACTTTGATGGCGACTATGTTCCCATGGATCCAGTCAAAAGCCCATCCCCAGCTTTTGCTGTGGAGGCGCAGGGGGCTGCTTAGGCGCACGCTGTTGATGGGAACGAGCGTGCTGGGACTATCCCTGTGCCTAAGGAGGCCTTCGGGCCGGCTGGGTGTACCTACGCTTGTTGTAGGCGTAGGGAGCAGCCTGCCGGGCCCGGGAAAAACGTCCACCTGCAGAGGTGGATGCTGAAGGCGCCCGGTGGGAGAGTTTGTCGAGAGCGGTTTCCCGCTGGTGTACTTAGTCCACTAACTGCTCGACCTTCTCGTCGAAAATGTTATCCCCCCGGGCAAGGGACATCCGCCAGTCGCTGCTGGGTGCGGTTGTCCAGGTCAGAGGCACGCAGCCAGGAGAGTCTGCGCATCACTATACCTTGGGCCGCAGCTCGAGATGCCACATCACAGGTGTCATAGATACCCCTGGACAGGAACTTTCTGCACGCCTTCAGCTGCCTGACCACCTCCTGAAAAGACCTGGACTGCTCCGGAGGGAGCTTGTCGACCAGGTCCACCAGTTGCTTCACGTTGTTCCGCATGTGAATGCTCGTGTAGAGCTGGTATGACTGGATGCGGGTCACGAGCATGGAAGATTAGTAGGCCTTCCTCCCGAACGAGTCCAGAGTGCGAGACTCCCGCCCAGGGGGCGCCGAGGCGGTATCCCTGGAACTCCGTGCTCTCTTTAGAGCAGAGTCCACGACTGCCGAGTCATGAGGCAATTGAGGCCGCATCAACTCTGGGTCTGAGTGGATCCTGTATTGGGACTCCGCTTTCTTGGGGATGGTGGAGTTAGATAATGGCTTCAGCCGTTCTGAAGCAGTGTCTCTTTGAGGACGTTGTGCAACGGCACCGTGGAAGACTCTCTAGGTGGTGATGGATAGTCGAGGACCTCGAGCATCTCAGCCCTTGGCTCATCCACAGTGACCACGGGAAAGGGAATGCAAATAGACATATCCCTGACTGAGGCAAATGAGAAGCTCTCAGGGGGCGAGAGCTTCCTCTCCGGTGATGGAGTGGGGTCAGAGGGAAGGCCAACAGACTCCTCTGAGGAGAAATATCTGGGGTCCTCCTCCTCCCCCCGCTGCGCCTCTTCCTTGGTGTCGGACATGAGCTCTTGCAGCTCAGACCTCAACCGGGCCCGTCTCGACTGCGAGGAACTACGTCCTCGGTGATGGCGTCGAGCGGTGGACTCCCGCGCCGGCGGGGATGAAGCTCCTTCCATCGAAGGCGGGGACTCCACCTGCGTGGCGGTCGACAGGTGCCGCAAGCGGCGTCGGAGGCCTCGGCATCGGGCTAGAGCACACCGGCGCCGGGGGCACAAGCACCCCCCGGTGCCGGCAGAGCCTGGCGCATCAGCCCTTCCAGAATCCCCGGAAGGATGGCTTGGAGGCACTCGTCCAGGCCCGCTGTCGGGAAAGGAAGGGGGGCCGGTGTGGGTGTCGAAAGTTGCTCGGGTCCAGGAGACGGTACCGAAGCACCAGCGGACTGACGCAGCGACACCTCTTCGACCGAGGGGGAGCGCTCCTCCCGGCACTGCCGCTTCCTGGGCGTCGAGTCCTCCCTCGAGGTGCCGGAGCTGGCAGTCCCGTGCGCCGTGGGCGACAGATGACAGTGCTTCTTGGCTTTCTTTCGATGCCCGTCATCGGTGCTCGGTGGCAGAGACGAAGAGAAGGTAGAACCCCTCCTCGGCCTCGAGGAATCGGATCCGACAGGGTTTGGTCCCGATGGCCCTGGGTAGAGGGAGTGGCCGGGGCCCACTGCCCGCGAGGCCGCTCACCCCCGCTGTCACCGGCAGGCCGGTGAGCCAACGGTACCTGTACTCCTGGGGTCGGTGCCAGAGTCGGCGCCGATTTCGTCGTCATCGGTACCAGTACCGAAGATGCGGCTGTCGACACCGATGGCGTCAAAGTCTACGTCGAACAGCCGGCGCAAGTTTCAAAAAGACGGTCCCGAAGAACTTGCCTCGCCACCTGTGTCCGCTTCCTTAAGCCGAGACGCAAGGTGCACGTCTTGGTATTATGCTCCGGCCCGAGGCACTGGAGGCACCAAGCGTGGGTATCGGTTTGCGAGATCTGCTGGCCGCACCGACCACACTTCTTGAATCCACTCGGGACCTTCGAGGACATCGACGAAAAAAATCGCGTCGGCGAAGTCAAAGTCGATGGTGGCGGTGAAAAGGCACACCCGAAAAAGAAAACGACCGCGCGGCCACAACCACGCGCCCTCGCAGCTAAGAACGACGAGGACACTTTCCCTTTTTTTTTTTTTAAACAATTGAAAAAAGAAATATGCGAACACGTACGCAAAGAAAAATCGCGGCTAGGCCACGATCCAGTTTCCGGGGCTGACAGAGAGAGAGAGAGAGACAATAACGCGTCTCTCTCCAGATCGGAATAGAAAAAACTGAGCGGGAACGGTCGCGCAAGGGCGGGAAGAAGGCCGCGCATGCGCGGTGCGCGTGCCCTGCGTGCGGGACCGCCCGCGAAGTTTTCTTCCGGTTGGTGGGAGCTGCCGTGGACATCAACCCAGTCGTGAGAACAAGCAGGCTGCTTGTCCTCGGAGAAAGGATTTTATGTTTAAGGCAATTCTGCATTATCTATTGGATGAGTGTTTTAGGCAGAAAAGCAACATACTTTCAAGATGTTAAAATTGGTTCTACCATGTATAAGGATCTAGCTAATTACAAACCTAAAAGCCTTATGTACAAAAAAGCCATGGAAGTGGCAAGAGTTTAATATGCACGTCTTAAGCCACCACCCCCACTTCATCCGGGTTCCTGCACTGTACAGTCATGCACAAAACCTGTGTAAGAGTTCAGATTCTTGCAGTATTATTTCATGCCTGTGCTCACCTCCCAACACCAACCAAGATTATTGCTATCCTCTCAAACACTGTCCCAGTTGTCAGCCTCTACAAGGCACATATGTATGATGTGCAATGCTATTCCTGCTCTTGACCCTTACTGGTTACCATTTTTATGCATATTTAACATGCAGCATAAGCACTCCATCAATATTTGTATTCTAAAAGGCACCATTTCTACAAATTTCCCAAGTCTTGACTACATTTAAACCTACCAGTGATATAATAAATGTGTTTCTGGTTTTCCTTCATACGTGTGCAATAGTCTTTCAGCGATACCATTTCTTCACCAGATGCAGAAGTATAATATCTTAACAACTCGGAAAGTTTCTTTCTGTTCTGCGAGTCTTCATGGATACCAAGCTAAAACAGAAACAGAGTTATTACATACCTTGGCTCAACCACACTAACCTAACTTTTACACTTAAGGCGGGGGGGGGGGGGGGGGGGGGGGGGGGGGGGGGGGAGGGGGGGGGAGTCATGAACGCAGAATATCCGTTACAACACAAACCACTTTACAGGGCAAAGTGGGTGGGCCGTTTTTGGTCTTGCTATTAGTCATTGAACGACCTTAATATTTTTAGAAAATTGTTCATAAAACTTCTTATAGTTTTCTTTGTCTTCTGCCAATTCTGTGAAAAGTTCTAAGCATTTCTTGACCAAGTTCTTCCTGATAACTTTTAAGATCTTGCTTTGCTGCAGCATTTCACGGGAAATGTTAAGCGGCAAATCCTCAGAATCCACCACACCTCTGATAAAGTCTGTAACACAATATTTTTAGAGCCTTTATTTAGTAGCCAGGTTTACTGTAGCTTGTAAAAAATATATATATATAAAACTTCTACTTACTCAAATATTCTGGTATAAGCTCCTCACAGTTGTCCATAATAAACACTCTACGCACATACAATTTAATGTTATTCTTTTTCTTTCTGTTTTCAAACAAGTCAAATGGTGCACGTCGTGGGGCAAAGAGCAGGGCACGGAATTCCAGCTGGCCTTCTACAGAAAAATGCTAATAAAGAAGTTGATGTCAGATTGACTAAGGCTGTACTTTACCATTGTTTTGAGAATACATGCTTACATTTAAAGCTGAATTTCCCTATCATGTTAATAGCTACATGTTCCAGTGGGTCCAGTTAATCCACTGAGCAGCTTTACATGTTGATCAAACCACATTTAACAGGTTAGAATCCCTGATCCAAAAACGGTTTCCAATGTTTGGATAGCACTTGCAGTTAAGACTTGTGGGTTAATATTGTAAGCAGAAGCAGACAAAACTATTCTTTACCCTTCCTGACAAAAAAAAGCATTTGCTAAATGTGATCTACGGAATGAACATTAAAAACCTACCCTCTCAAGACAATTGTATAGCTAATGTATCAGTACCTGCTATCTGATATTGTTCATGGAACTGTATAATACAACTAATTTCTTTTCACTGAAACTAAGTCACACTGAACCAAAACGACTTTTTGGATAATGTGGGACACAAGACTGAATGAACAAACACTCTAGTGGGGCAACATTTTCTGTTAAGTGCGTCTTTAGATCACCAAGCCTATCAAATTAAACAATCTCTTTAAGTATTTAGTACTGTTCACTTACTTTCACTGCTAAATGGTCCTCCCAGTCATTAGTTAGGCTTTTGTAGAACTCTCCATATTCTTCATTAGTAATGTCATCTGGGTTTCTGGTCCAAATAGGTTTTGTTTTATTCAGTTCTTCCTGATCAATATATTTCTCCTTTATTTTCTTTTTCTTCTTTTTATCACCATCTTTCTTTTCATCCTCTTCTTCAGAGCCAACATCTTCAATCTCTGGCTTATCTTCTGCCTTTTCTTCCTCTTTCTTTTCCTCCTTTTCTTCTTCTGCTTCATCATCACTTACCTCTTTGTCACGTTCCTTTTCCACCTGTCAGGAAAATATTTTAGACAGCATCTAACCAGTTCTAGTAGCATTCAACAAGTGACAAAGCTTAGAGCTGTTTTATCATGAGAAGCAGGCAAGTCCTATAAGACCTTGTGTCACCTGTGCTCATCACCAGCTATAGGATGCAACTGAAATAGGCAACAGTTTTAAAAGCTTTACCCTTTTAGTTTCTACTACACAGAATATCAAATATAGCTTAATGCTGGCTGTTATGTAGCATAGTAACAACGCAGAAGTTATTGCAACTTTTGATTGGGGTGGGGGAGGAAAGGGGGTAGATAGATGCAGTCTTAGCTCCAATCCCAGTAGGACAGGAGACTATGTAAAGCTCCTACTGCTTTGACCCAATGTTAGCAATGCTGCCCGTCCTCCCAGAAAAAAAAAAAAAAAGGAGGAGTTACCCGCCTTTCTGCTAGTCCAATTTTTGTGCTTTCATGTTTCCCCTACTTACAAAAAGTGTTATTGGATAGCCAATGAACTGAGAATGTTTCTTCACAATTTCCTTGATGCGCCTTTCTTCCAGATATTCTGTTTGATCTTCTTTCAGATGCAGGATAACCTTTGTCCCCCGACCTAAAGGCTCACCTTAAGAGAACATAACCTTGCTTACTTTTCAAGTTACTGAAAACTGAATATGACTAACAGAAATGAGGAGCAAGTATTGCATGAACAGCTTTATCTCTTTGAAAATGTCATCCAGAATAAACTTAAATGAGACTATCTGCAATACTACTGTTTACAGAGCTGGATCAGTTTTGGTTGTAACTTGTTTGCCCTTACAAAAAAGCACACAGATCAGCCAAAAAAGTACCACTTTAAAAGATGGAGGCTCTGACGACTGCAGGATCCTCCATTTCCTCCGTATAGAATAAAAAAATAAAAATCCCATTTTCTATCAAGCTACCATTATATTTGAGTGATCATCATACAGAAGCACTTATCACTGCTATGTACCCATTATAGGTGTTCATGCCCTTGCAGGTATTAGCACATTTTCTACTATCAATTAGTCCACCTAATTAGTTAACACACCCTGCTACAGATTAGCCTCAAGTATAACTTTTGTACACCAAGTTTCATAGCAGTAGTACTTACTACTATCAATTCGGACAGTAAATGATCCTCCAGCTGAAGATTCCCAGGCATACTGCTCATCATCATTATGCTTTGTGATAACCGTTACCTTCTCAGCAACCAAATAGGCAGAATAGAAGCCAACACCAAACTGGCCTATCATAGATATATCAGCACCAGCCTGCAATGCTTCCATGAAGGCCTTGGTTCCAGACTTGGCAATAGTACCAAGATTGTTAATCAGATCAGCCTTTGTCATACCAATTCCAGTATCTATTATGGTCAGACAACGATCTTCCTTGTTGGGAATAAGGTCAATCTTCAGTTCTTTCCCAGAATCCAATTTGCTTGGATCTGTCAAACTTTCATATCTTATTTTATCAAGAGCCTGCAAACATCCAAAAACATCATATTAACTACAAAAAAAAAGAAACAGAAGTTGTAATAGTTTACTAGGAAAAACCCAACTTACATCAGATGAGTTGGAAATCAGCTCCCTCAAGAAAATTTCCTTGTTCGAGTAGAAGGTATTTATGATCAAAGACATTAACTGAGCAATTTCAGCCTGAAAGGCAAAAGTTTCCACATCTTCCTCCATTGTGGAATCTTCAGGTGCAGTCACTACTTCTTCTGGCATCTGTTGAAGAGAATCAATACATTAAAGAAATGTTAGTAGAAGAATACTCAAGTGAGTATTCACCTATATCTGGAGGCAGCACCCCTCCCACACACCCCGAGTGTCCACAGGTCTGTGTTATATCAACCTAAAACTAATGGAGAAATGGGAGTTCCTAATTTTATAGTTGTATTTTCAAGCTGCTTAGCTTTGCATTTTCTCCGAGTGGCTTTCTGGCTCCTCCAAGGCTTGGGTGTGCCTTGCGCAATCATGATTCAGAGAGACTCCAATCTGGGCTGTAATCTGGCTCCCAAAACCTGCTCTACTGAAGACACTCCTGAAGGGTCTTGAGTTTTACAAAACATAGGAGGTGAGGAGGTGGTAGTGGCAGGGGCTTTGCACTTTGGCCCAGATCTGGAGAGGGGGGAGTTTCTTCCTTACTCAGATCTGCAGGACAAAAGGGCTTTTAGACATACAATCAGTTCCAGTATTGGCAGCTGAGATATTTTATTGCTCAAAGGGCCTGTGGTTGAGTTGGGACTGGTGCAGACGTTTGGAGCATGCAGTATGTGTGTGTGTGTGTGGGGGGGGGGGGGGGGGGGGGGGAGGTGCTTAGGGGAGTATCACACATGGGAAACAGCTTTGGGGCAGAAAAGCTAAAATAACTTACCTGTAACAGGTATTCTTCAAGGACAGCACGCTTCATATTAACATGTGTGGGTAGACACTGATCCACGTCAAGTCCAGCATTTATGCCCAAATTAAAAAAAAAAATCTTTGTGAAGCACGAGCCACGCTCCACTGCGCATACATAAGTGCCCTCCTGCCCACCCATGGTTCCCTCAGTTTAATTTTAAAGCAAAAACAAGGAAAAAAAGACAACTCCCAAAGGGAGGTTGGTGGGATTGTGAGAATATGAAGCCTGCTGTTCTTGAAGAATACCTGCTACAGGTAATTATCTTCGCTTTCTCCAAGGACAAGCAGGCTCTAGCATCCAGGCTCACACCAAACAACAAAACAGTGGTCAATTAGGCCTTGCAACGGCGAGGACGCAACACAGATTAAACTTGAAATTATATCTGAATTAGTGCAGCCTGGAACAGAATAAAAATGGACCTAGGGAGGGTGGAGTTGGATTCCAGACCCCAAACATTCTGCAACACTGACTGCCCAAACCGACTCATGTCGGGTATCCAGCTCAAGGCACTAGTGAGATATGAATGTGTGGACTGAAGACCACATTGCAGCCTTGCAGATTTCCTCAATGGAGGCTGAGCTCGTGTGCTACCGACGCAGCCATGGCACGACCCTCTAAGGCTAGCCTGGGCATTATGTAAAGGAAATGCACCATTTCTAATTAGCTGGCAGATTGCATTTCCTGATGGCAACCCCCATCCTGTAGGGATCAAAACAAACAAAAAGCTGGGTGGAACGTCTGTGGGGTGGGGCCTTGTCCCCTCCATGTAGTAGGTCAATGCACTCTTGCAATCCAAGGTGTGCAAGCTGCTTTTGCCAGGATAGGCATGAAGTTGAGGAAAGAATGCTAGCAAGATAAAACGACTGGTTCAGATGTAACTCCACCACCACCTTTGGCAGGAACTTAGGGAGCGGGCAGAGGACTACTCTGTTGTGATGAAACTTAGTATAAAGGCGCATCCACTACCAAGGTCTGAAGCTCACTGACCCTATGAGCTGAAGTAACAGCCACCAAGAGAACAACCTTCCAGTTCAAGTACTTCAGATGGCAGGAATTCAGTAGCTCAAAAGAAGCTATCATCAGCTGGGTGAGAACGACATTGAGATCCCATGACATTGGTGGAGGTTTGACAGGGGGTTTTGACAAAAGCAAACCTCTCATGAAGTGAGCAACTAAAGGCTGCCCAGAGATGGGCTTACCTTCTACATGTTGATAAACACTAATTACATTAAGGTGAACCCTTACGGAGTTGGTCTCGAGACCCAACTCCGACAAGTGTAGAAGGTACTCAAGCAGGGTCTGTGTAGGACTAGAGGATATAGGGCCCTGCTGTCACACCCGATGGCAAACCTCCTCCATTTAAAAAGGATAACAACTTTTAGTGGAATCTTTCCTGGAAGCCAGAAAGACCCAAATACCTTCTGAAAGACTCAAGGACGCTAATTCTAAGCTCTCAACATCGGAGCTGTGAGAGCCGGAGACTGGAGGTTGGGATGTACCAGCGACCCCTCGTTCTGTGTGATAAGATAGAAAAACACTCCGATCTCCATGGTTCTTTGGAGAATAATTCCAGAAGAGGGAACCAAATCTGTTTTGGCCAGTATGGCGTAACCAAAATCATGGTTCCATGGTCTTGCTCGAGTTTCAAACCTTTTCTTTCTAGAAGTATCAGAGAATAAGCATATAGGAGACCTGCCCTCCAAATGAGGAAGGTATCCAACGCTAGTCTGTTGTGGGCTTGAAGCCTAGAACAGAACTGAGGGACCTTTGGTTGATCTGAGTGGCAAAAAGATCCACGGAGGGTGTGCCCCATGCTCAGAAGATCTTGCGGGCCATGCCCATGTGGATGAGACCACACGTGTGGTTGCATTATTCTGCTCAGTCTGTCGGCCAGACCATTGTTTATGCCCGCCAGATAAGTGGCTCAAAGGAATATGCCATGCAGGCAAGCCCAATGCCAACATTCAGACAGCTTCCCGACACAGAAGACGTGATCCGATGCCCCCCTGCTTGTTGATATAATACATTGCAAACTAATTGTCTGAACGAGAAACCTATCTCCGAAAGCCTTTAGGGCGTTACAGACCGCTCGAAGCTCCAGGAGGTTGATCTGAAGTTTCGTTTCCTGGAGGGACCAAGATCTTCGAGTGTGAAGCCCGTTGACATGAGCTCCCCATCCCAGGAGAGATGCATCTGTTGTCAGCCACTTTTTGCGACTGAGGAATTTGGAATGGAAGTCCCAGAATTAAATTAGATCAACTGTCCACCACTGAAGACAGCGAACAAGCTCTGGGGACACCTGGATGATATCTTCCAGGCTTCCCATGGCTTGATACCACTGAGAAGCCAGGGTCCATTGAGCTGGCCTCATGTGAAGACATGTCATGGGTGTAACATACACTGTGGAAACCATGTGTTCCAGTAATCTTTAACATTTGCTGAGCTGTAACCTGCAGAGGCTCATACCTTCTGCATGTTGAGTAGGCTCCTATCAACTCCCAATTTCTGGACAGGGTGCAGAAAGGACTTGGGGTAGTTTAAAACAAACCCTAGTAGCTTTAGCACCCTTACAGTCATCCACATGGACTCCCAAGCACTGTCCTCTGAGGTGCTCTTCACCAGCCGATCGTTGAGATTCAGACCACATGGACTCCCAGTCTGTGTAGCGATGCTGTGACTACCGCTAGACACTTGAAGACCCTCGGAGCTGACGCAAGGCCAAAAGGCAACATGTGCTACTGAAAGTGATGTGATCTCAGCCGAAATCGAAGATACTTCACTTCCTGACAAAGTATTTATTTCCTGCATTTGTATCCCACATTTTCCCACCTATTTGCAGACATGTGGCTTACAATATGTTATAAAGATAATCCCATTAATTTAATAAGAATTTCAGAATATTGTTACAAATAAGGTGCCTAAGAATATCATGGCAATCATAATAATGGAATGAGATTTTCAGAGCTGTTACAAATGAGGCGCATAAAAATATCATGTAGGATTAGACGTAGATAAATGGATAAAGCACAACGAGATCAGGCAGTATATAGTATTCAGTAATGAAGGTGTAACTAAAATGAACAAAATTAGAGGAGTTCCAAGTAGTTAAATCTGGTGAAGTTTAGGTATCAGTTCGTTATGGAGGATCTTTTATGTACGTCTTTTTGAACAGGTTAGTCTTCAATAATCTCTGAAAGGTTGTCAAATCGTGTGCTTTTATGATGGTCAGTAATTCATTCCATAGTTGTGTGCAGATGTATGAGAAGCTAGATGTATAATTTGTACCAAGTCCTCTGCAGCTAGGGTAATGGAGGTTTAAGAAGGTACGTGGTTAACTTTTGTTGTTTCTCTCTGGTAAATCTAATCAGGTCAGACATGTAAAATGGGGCATTTCCATAAATGATTTGATGAGCCAATGTGCAGATTTTGAATACGATTCGATCTTTTAGTGGGAGCCAATGCAATTTTTCTCTAAGGGGTCTGGCACTTTCATATTTCGCCTTTCCGAATATCAGTCTGGCTGCGGTGTTCTGGGTAGTCTGGAGTTTAAATGATTTGTGCCTTGCATCCCACGTATAAGGAGTTACAATAGTCTAAATGACTCAATACCAAATTGCACCAGTTTGCAGAATGTCTCCCTTGGGAAGAAAGGCGTCACTCTTCTAAGTCTCCACATTGCATAGAACATTTTCTTTATAATATTTTTCACATGGCTGTCTAGGTTAAGATTTTGGTCAATTGTTACACCTAGGAGTTTCAGGGTGTCCGCAGTATGGCTTGGTGTATTTATATTGGTATAACTGATTTTATTATACTGCGATGATAATATAAGGCATTGTGTCTTTTACTACTACTACTAAACATTTCTATAGCACTACTATGGTTACGCAGCGCTGTACATTTTAACAAAGAGAGACAGTCCCTGCTCAAAGAGCCTACAATCTAATAGACAAGTGAACGGTCGGTCCGATAGGGGCAGTCTGCGTTAAGCTTTAACTAGAATGCATCCGCCCGTAAGTTCATAATTTGGAAGCTGAGGTTAATTTTATCTGCAATTTCTGATGTTTTTGAACGAACTATATATCGTCACATCATCAGCATAGATATATGGGTTGAGGTCTTGGTTGGATAAATGATCTGGCCAGTGGTAACATCAAGTTAAAGAGAATCGGTGAAAGCGGAGATCCTTGAGGCACACCACATTCAGGTCTCCATGGCGATTATATGACTGATTTAGAAATCACCTGGTATGTTCTTGCCATTAGGAAATGATGAAACCAATTCAGAGCATTTCCTCCAATTCCAAAATATTCTAGGATGTTTACTAGAATATCGTGGTTAACCATATCGAACGTACTAGACATGTCGAATTGTAAAAGAAGAACATTACCAGTTGTTAGAATTTGGTCATAAGTGTTATAAGAACTGTTTTGGTACTGTGATTAGCATGGAATCCAGATTGGGATGCGTGTAATACTGAGAAATTACTCAAGTAGTTGGTAAGTTGTTTAGTTACCAGGCTTTCCATTAACTTAGAGGGATGGATGCCACTGGACGATAATTGGTTTATCATTTAGTTTTTTTTTCTTCTGGTCTTTGGGAATTGGTGCGAGTAGGATATTGCCTTTATCCGTGGGAAAGAATCCATGTTGAAGGATGTGGTTTAGGTAGGAGGGTGAGATCTGTTATGAAACGCTGGGGGGGCGCAGATTTTATTAAGTAGCTGGGACATACATCCAGTTTGCAGTGGGATTTGGTGACTTTGTTGATCCCTTGGGCAACATTATCTTCCGTTAGTAAATAGAAATTTGTCCATATTCAGTCTGCTGGGTATTCATCATAGTTGGGTCTAAGCAAAAGATGAATTAGTTGGTAAGGTGGATCTTAGTTTAATGATTTTCTCATTAAAGTAGCTAGATCATCTGCTAATGGGGTATCTGTATTAGTTAAGGTGACTGATATGGTACCTAGAAGATTATGTACAAATTGGAATAGCTTGTTTAAGTCTTTGTAGTCTTGCCCTATTTTGGAATTGTAATAAGACCTTTTAGATTGTCTGATGGTATATTTATATCAGTATCAGGATATGAGTATATGTGTCCTTTAAATCCAGAACATAACCAATTGTTTTCCTGAATCATTGGGAAAAGGGTACCCAGGGAAGCCATCCTGAACTCTTCTCAGACTAGACGTTTGTTCAGGGCCCTCAGGTCTAGAATGGGACACATTCCCCCCCCCCCCCCCCCCCCCCCCCTTTCTTCTTTTGCACAAAGTAGTATCTGGAATAGAATTCCTCCCCTTCTTCCCCTGGTGGAATGGGCTTGATAGCATGGGCATTCAGAAGGACGGAGAGTTCCTCTGCAAGTAACTGCCTATGCTGAGAACTGAATTAATCAGCTCTCTTTGGGCAATTTGGATGTTTGGAATGCCAATTGAGGGTGTATCCAAGACAGACTATTTGAAGACTATGTGGAGGAGTGGTGGACTCTGGTCCTGGGGAACTGAGGAACTGAGTTCAATTCCCACTTCAGGCACAGGCAGCTCCTTGTGACTCTGGGCAAGTCACTTAACCCTCCATTGCCCCAATAAGCACCTGTATATAATATGTAAGCCGCATTGAGCCTGCCATGAGTGTGGGAAAGCACGGGGTACAAATGTAACAAAAAATTTAAAAAAAGAACCACCGGTCGGAGATTGCGAGACCACACCCCCCCCCCCCCCGGCAAGTAATCTGGGACGGACACTTGTACCTGCCAAAATCTCATTCCTTGCTTGACTGGTGAGCGACAGAGGATTATGCGCACGCTAATGAAGAGAACGCATACTGGGGCTGAGCCTGAGCAGGCTGGCGCGCCTAGAGTAGTAATAGTAGGGGCCACTCCTTGATTTACTAAAAATCTCCTAGATGAGAGATGCAGAAAACGTCCGATAGGAGAAAGACGAGATGGTCAGTGTTTCTTAATCTGGTCAGTGACCTCCTCAACCTTCTCTCCAAAAGATTGAACACCCGGCAAAAGGCATCCGCCAACCTCTGCTGAACAGAATGTTCCAAGTCAGAAAAACGCAGCCATGAGAGTCTGTGCATTGCTATACTTTGAGCAGAGATCCTAGATGCCACATCGAAAGTGTCAAGTGCCCCAGCCAAGGACTTGCGACACACCTACTACTTGACAAATGGCGAAAAGACTGCCTGCTCCGGAGGGAGAATATCAACCAAGTCAGACAGCTGTGTCATCACATTCCGCAAATAAAAACACTGAAGAGCTGGTATAATTGAATGTGGGAGATTAGCATAAAGGTCTGGTACATCTTTCTCCCAAAAGAATCCAGGGTTCTAGCTTCTCTGCCTGGGGCAGCAGAGGCATAGTCCCATAGTCCTGGCTCTTTTGACAGCAGATACTACAGCCATGAGTTGTGAGGCAACTGAAGCCACACAAGCCCAGGCTCACCGTGGATCCAGTACTGGGTATCGCTCTTCTTGGGGATAGAGGGGACAACAGGGACACAAAGTTCCTAACGAGGACTGCCTTGATTATCTTGCAGAGAGGAGCCGTCACAGCCTCCTTAGGAGGGGAGGTATAGCCAAGGACCTTGAGGATCTTTGCCATGGGCTCATCCTCCACGGGGAATGGAATAGCATCAGCCATTTCCCTCACAAAAGGTGGGAAAGAGGTTCTTGGGTGGAGACTGTTCCTCAGGTGGTGAAGGCTCAGAAGGGATCCCATAGGACTGATGAAAATTATCTGGGATCCTCCTCCAATTCCCATAAGCCCTCCTCCTCGGTGTCTTCCTACGAGATGACCGAGCCTGCCTCAATGCCCAGGAACCATGTCCTTGAGTGGCGAAGAGACTGGCTCCCGCCTCAACTCCTGCAAAGCTTCCTCCACAGACATCCGAGTACCACCAGCTTGGGTGGCAGTCAACACTGGGGCCACAAGTGGCGCCGGAGGCCGCACCACAGGCTGAGGGCCAGACAGGGCTGCAGTGGGAAGTAAAGCAGGTGCAAGCATCAACACCATAGCACATCGCTGCATAAGGCCATCCAGCAGTTCCAAGAGCAAGGCTCAGATGGGCTTAAGGGCCAACATCGAGAAAAGCTGGGGTCTCAACTGAGGCACAGGTTGCAGAACCACCGGGGTGGGGGGGTGTCGACAGATCGGTCCTCCCTGCACTTCTCGGGTGCTATGTCCCTCAGTGCCCCGGAGCTCCCAGTACCATGGATCGAGGGCGACCGGTAACAGTGCTTCTTGGCCTTTGCCTGAAGTATGTCACCCATACTCCACAGTGCCGACATTGAATCTTCACATCTCCTTGGGGTCGGGTCCGACGATGGGCCTGTACAGCAGAAGGCCTCCAGACAGGTGGAGACCCACTCAATGCCTCACTGCTCCCAGTGTCCTGAGGTCTCAAAGCAGCCACGCTTACCGATACGTCACTTGACATCAATGCCGATGCCTCCTACCTTGGTGCTGTGAAACCGAACCTGGCTATAAAATATCTTTTCGCATTGAGCCTCTCGGGAAACCTGGGTTCTCTTCTTCACACAAAAGGCAGAGAACAGAGTTAACAGGCCCTATGGTTGGGCCCAAGACACTGCCGACACCAAGAATGGGTGTCTTTCCCCGAGATGGTCTGGTTGGGTACAACGCTTGAAACCACTGGAGTCTTTGTGGCCATAAACAGGAAGACCTTGCTAGCCAAATCAAACAGTTGGATGGTGCCTAAAAAAGGGACAAAGGCACAAAAAGAAAAAAAAAAGGAAGGTCCCTGACCGGAGTCAGGGCCTAGGGCAGCCCAAGAAGCTAAGAAAAACAAAATTGGGTAAGAAAAAGAGGGCAAAGGCACTCAAAAGCTCAAAAAAAAAAAATAGGTGTGTGAAGAGACACTGAAAAAGTGCACCTCTTCATGCAGAGAAAAAGAAACTAAGGAAACCATGTTCTCGTGGCGGGCAGGAAGGCACTCGCGCAATGGCGCACAGCTTGCGCTTCACAAAGCTGTTTTGTTTTGTTTTTTAACTTTAGCATAAATGCCAGACCAGAAGACGTGGATTGACATCTACCCACACGTGAAAACATAAGAGTCTGCTTGTCCTCTGAGAATGGGAGTCATGGGAAATTTGAAATATTTGCCCGTTTCCATTGCTAGTAGTTTAGTGGAAAATAGGAAATTTGGAAAAAATCAGTTCTCACCTAAATTTTCTTTCCATTAGTCCCAACAGATCAATCCAGAGACTTGAGGGTTATGTCCCTCTACCAGCAGGTGGAAAGAGAGAGAACACCAGAGGTTTACTATATGTGGTCATGTGCAGTCAACATGATACCAAAGAAGTGGAAAAGAATAGAAGCCCCACTCTCCTGCTTCTTCAGTAAGAATTCAGAACCTCAACCACCTCTGCGGGAAAACATTCAACTACAAATCGAACTATTAAACCAGACTAAGGAATCCCCGTAGAATTCACAATAAAACTGAAAAAAACGAACAGCAGAAAAATATATATTTGGGCAGGCCTCTGGATTGATCTGTTGGGATTAATGGAAAGAAAAGTATCAGGTGAGAACTAATTTTTCCTTCCACAGCGGTCCATAGATCAATCCAGAGACTTATGGGATGTACCAAAGCAGTCAAGTAGGGTGGGAAATCCCCAACCCCGCTGCGAAAACAGCGTCCTGACGCACCACCACATCCACTCAATGCAGGTATGTACTGATGCCCGTGTGGCTGCCTTGCAGATATCCTCCAACCACACCAAATGCACTTCCGCATGCAAAGAAGCCTGTGCCCTAGTAGAATGAGCCCGAACTTGTAGGGAAGGGGACCTTCCCAAGGACAAGTATGCTGAAACTATCGCCTCACGGAGCAGCGGGCCACCGTAGCCTTAGAAGCCATAGTACCTTACTTGTGCCCCGCAAAAAGCACAAAAAGGTGATCCGAATGCCGGAACTCACCTCCATTTAACGTAGCAAAATACGTTTGCCATCCAGGCAATGAAGGGCCCAAAAATCCTCTGAGTAACCCTCTCCGCAAAACACCGGCAATGACAGACTAACATAGAAACGTGAAATCACCTTCAGTAAAAACGAAGGGACCATATGAATGGACACTCCAGCTTCTGTGAATTGAAGAAAGGATTCTGTGCACGACAGTGCCTGCAACTCTGAAATCCTTCTGGCTGAAGCAATAGCAACCAAGAAGACGGCCTTCAAAGTAAGATCCTTCCACGTCAATTTCCCTAAAGGCTCGAAAGGCAGTCTTTCCACGGCTTTGAGATTCCAACTTGGAAGCACTGGAGACAGAGGAGGGTGGACATGATTTACCGCCCCTCAGGAAACACAGCCCATCTGGATGGGCTGCCAGAGAAGTACCCTGAAGACTACTCCTAAAAAACACTAATGCCGCCACCTGAATCTTCAATGAACCCAAGGAGAGACTTTTTCCAGTCCCAGCTGAAGAAAGGCGAGGATCACGGATATGGAGGCCGACATCGCTAAAACCCCTGACCTTGAACACCATGCCTCAAAAGTGCACCACTCTCTCACAGAGGCTGTAGAAGTAGATTGCTTTCGAGCCTGAAGCATGGTGGTAATGACGGGTTCTGGATAGCCTGTCTTCCTCACTCTCTTCCAAGGGCCATGCCATAAGACCAAAGGAGGAGGGATCTTCCATAACCCTAGAGCCCTGAAACAGAAGGCCATCCGCTATGCTGAGACGTAAAGGGCGGTCGAACAGCAGCCAGAGATCCGCATATCAAGGACGCCGTGGCCCATCTGGGGCAACCAGGATCACTCAGCCGGGGTGACCAGCTATACAACCTAACAGCCTCCCCACCATGGGCCAGGGAGGAAAGACGTATAGGAGACCCAGCCATTGCTGAAGGGCATCGATCCTGCTTGAGCCCGTCTCGCTGCCCCTGCTGAAGAAAACTGGACACCTTGGCATTGCGCAGAGTCGCCATCAAGTTCAGTACTGGAAGTCCCCACCATGATACTATTTGTTGGAAGGCCAGGGGAGAAATTTCCCATTCCTGTGGATCCAACTTGTGACGGCTCAGGAAGTCTGCTTGGGCATTCTGCGACCCTATGTGGGCCGCTGACAGAAGGAACACATGAGCATCTGCCCAAAGGCAAATACGAGCCACTTCGAGCCAGTAGAGCACTCCTGGTGCCCCCTTCTGTTCACATAAGCCACCACCAATGCATTGTCGGAGATTACCCGCACTGGTCGATCCCAGATCGAGAAGAGGAACTCCCTCAGAGCAAAGCGTATGGACTTTCTAGCCTGTTGATGGAAGTCAATTTCCCCATGGACCACTTTCCCTGGGCTGTGTGACCGAGGCAGTGCGCTGCCCAACCCATGAAGGATGCATCCGTAGTTATCACCACCCATTCCAGGGGGGCCAGTGGAGCATCCCCGAATAGATTCTCCGGTAGCAACCACCAGCCCATCTCAGTCTGCAACCGCGTCAACCACGGAACCTGGACTGAGTAGTCCTGAGGGAAGACCACCGACTGAGCAGATGCAATTGAAGCAGCCGCACGTGTCCTCTGGCCCAGAGAACCACATCCAAGTTGGACGCCATCAATCCCAAGACCTGCACGTAATCCCAGGCCCTGGGTGCCGGATTCTGCATTAAACTGCATAACTTGCGATTGTAGCCGCATACTGCGAGCTGTTGGGAGGGACACCGTCCCCACCTGGGCGTTGAACAACACTCCCAGATACTCCAAAGACTGAGTGGGCTACAGGAGATACTTGGGAAAACTGATAACCCAGCCCAGTGATGGCAAAAGGCAGATCAACCAGTCCATTGCCCAAACGCTTTCCTGGTAAGAAAGTGCTCGAATAAACCAATCATCTAGGTAAGGATGCACCTGTAACCCCTCCTTCTGGAGGAAAGCCACCACAACGACCAAAACCTTCGGAAACGTCCGCGGAGTAGTAGCGAGCCCGAAGGGCAAGGCCTGGAATTGAAAATGACGCCCAAGGACCGCGAAACGAAGCGCTGATTAGGAGGCCAAATGGAAATATGAAGGTAAGCTCCTTGAGATCAAGGGCGGTCAAAACCTCTCCTGGCTGAACCACCACAATAACTGAACGGAGGATTTCCATGCAGAAATGGCGCACCCGGATCACCTTGTTTACCATTTTGAGATCCAGAACTGGCCAGTGAGAGCCTCCCTTTTTGGGGAAAAACAAAGTAAAAGGAGTAACATCCCTGCCCAAGTTCTGACTGAGGAACTAGCCGAACCACCCTGACTTGAAGTAAATTGTCCAGGGTTTGTTAGACTGCCTTCACCTTGGTGGGTGACTTGCATGGAGACTCGAGAAAGAAATCTGACAGAAGACGAGCAAACTCCAGCTTGTAACCGTCTTGGATTACCTCCAAGACCCATTCATCCCAAGAAGAGGGACAAACGGCCCCCTATGAGTGACAGGGGATGGACCAGGGCCCCCATCATTGGGAAGCTCTTGCCAATGGCAGAGATCGAGAGCCCGAGGTTGGTCTCCATGAAAGGGTGGGCCTTGAGAGAAACGAGGCTTTTGGAACGAGCCAAACCAGCCTATAAATGCCTAGTCTCCCTAAAGCAAGACTGAGGAAGTTAGATCTTGTGGATCTAGGTTTATCCTCCAGAAGACGCTGCTGACCCTTGGGAGTCCCCCAGATCTTTCACGATCGTTGCTAATTCCTCTCCGAACCACCAACTTCCCTCGAAAGAGCAGTTTCGCCAGGTGGGATTTAGACGCCACATCCGCTGCCCAATGTCACAGCCATATCCAAAGGTGTGCAGTAACCACAAGGGAAATCCCTTTGGCGAAAGCCCTCAGGAGATCATAAAGCAGATCCACCAAATAAGCAAGGCTGGACTCCAGAGCCGGTAAAAAATTAACCAGCTCCTGTCGAGAAAACTTTCTGGACCCAAGACAGGCACGCCCGAGCCGCACAGGACCCACACACATCCTTGAAGACAAGGGACCGCCCACTTCAAAATAACTTCAGTGCACATTCCAGCTTCCTATCCTGAGGATCTGTAAGGCCTGTGCCTCCTTCCACAGGGAGAGTGGTGACTGTCGTAATTAATTAAAAAAAAAAAAAAAAAAAGTCCACCGCCGGGAGCAGATAAAGACGCCCCCCATAGCTCGCGCCACCTTGAGGCCATTATCAGGTATGTCCCATTGAGCTGAAAAGGATTTTCATGGCCTCATAAATATGAAAAGAACTGGTTGGGCACTTTGTGCCCAACATTATGGAAAGAGGAGGCGGCGGCACTACCGACCCGCATCCGGTGAAGAAATATCCAAAGTTTCCAGCGCCCTATCAAATTAGAAAGCTCTTCCCTGCAGGACAGCCGTGCCACGGTAGTCACCCCCCTCCTCTGGCTGAAGTTCCGCATCACCCATGAATTCCACATTATCCCGAGGGAGAACCCTCAGGACAGCGATACTCCTCTCCTTCTGATACATCCTCCAAATCCATTAAATCTATTCAAGGCTGCTTGGGCAAAAAAGATTGAGGGAAAGGCTGGAGTGGGCTCAGTCTGAGAGGGCAAAGGAGAAATTAGACCTTACCTGCTAATTTGCTTTCCTTTAATCCCTCCGGACCGGCCCAGGATTTGACTGATGGGTTGTGCTCGCCTTCCAGCAGGTTGGAGACTGAGAAAAAACTCTGACTCTAGCGAGCCAATAGGAGCCCTGGTCACATGACCCTAGCCTCAGTATTTGAACAACAAAGAAGAACAAGACATTCTGTGCCCCAAGGAATTCCAGCAACCAGGGAGCACTATTGAAAACGTGCTCTAATAAAGGCTCACCGACAACTCTCACCAGAGCAGCGGTATGGCCTCACTGTACTGGCTCACCACGTACCCTTACCAGAGCAGCGGTATGGCCTCACTGTAATGGCTCACCACGTACCCTTACCAGGGCAGCAGTATGGCCTTATCTTAATAGCTCACCAACTACCCTCACCAAAGCAGCGGTATGGCCTCCCTGTAATGGCTCACCACATACCCTTACCAGAGCAGCGGTATGGCCTCACTGTAATGGCTCACTACGTACCCTTACCAGAGCAGCGGTATGGCCTCACTGTAATGGCTCACCACATACCCTTACCATAACAGAAGATCAATGATTTTGTTTTGGGGTTTTTTTTAAATATTTGTCTAACTAGCAAAAAAACAGCTCTGCAAACAAATAAATAGAACATGCAAACCCAGACAGAAAACTGAAACAGGGAGGGGCCTGGGCCGGTCCGGAGGGATTAAAGGAAAGCAAATTAGCAGGTAAGGTCTAATTTCTCCTTCCTTAGCATCCCTCCAGACCGGCCCAGGATTGGACTGATGGGACGTAACAAAGCAGTAGTTCTACGGGTGGGACCCCAGCAAGGCCGCAGTGAGTACCCGCGATGCAAAGACCGTCTCCTGCCAACAATGAACATCAATTCTGTAATGTATAGAAAAAAGAATGGAGAGAGAACCAAGTCGCCGCCTTACAAATC
This sequence comes from Microcaecilia unicolor, assembly GCF_901765095.1. Lineage (NCBI taxonomy): Eukaryota > Metazoa > Chordata > Amphibia > Gymnophiona > Siphonopidae > Microcaecilia > Microcaecilia unicolor. The sequence continues at coordinate 192,578,942 of NC_044039.1, read as the reverse complement.
TCTGCAGGAGGCATCAAGGAATACTCCGTGGAGGACGCTGCCTGCGCTGTAGTGGAATGAGCATTACTAGCCTCCGGGACTGCCTTGCCTGCCAAGAGGTAGGCTGAAGTTATCTCTTTAAACCCCCCTAGATAACGTAGGCTTAGAAGCCGGAAAAAAAAAACCTCTTATGGTGACCAGCAACAAGCAAAAGACAATCCGATGCGAGATATCGTTTAAGCACTCTCTTACCATGCAAAGCACGCAATGTCTACTGCTCGTGTGTACTACTACTACTTCACTCGACAGAAACAGCACTCTCTAAAGTCTGTAATGACCTGTTCCTTGCCAAATCCAGAGGCCACTACTCCAATCCCATCCTCCTCGATCTATCCGCCGCTTTTGACACTGTCAATCATGACTTACTTCTTGCCACACTGTCCTCATTTGGGTTCCAGGGCTCTGTCCTCTCCTGGTTCTCCTCCTATCTCTCCCACCGCACCTTCAAAGTTCACTCTCATGGATCTTCCTCCACCCCCATCTGTTGGTGTTCCCCAGGGATCTGTCCTTGGACCCCTTCTCTTCTCAATCTACACCTCTTCCCTGGGCTCCCTGATCTCATCTCATGGTTTCCAGTATCATCTCTATGCTGATGACATCCAACTGTATCTCTCCACACCAGACATCACCGCAGAGACCCAGGCAAAGGTATCGGCCTGCTTATCCGACATTGCTGCCTGGATGTCCAACCGCTACCTGAAACTGAACATGTCCAAGACCGAGCTCGTCTTTCCACCAAAACCCACTTCTCCTCTTCCTCCACTTTCTATCTCAGTTGATAACACCCTCATCCTCCCCGTCTCATCTGCCTGCAACCTCGGAGTCATCTTTGACTCCTCTCTCTCCTTCTCTGCGCATATCCAGCAGATAGCCAAGACCTGTCGCTTCTTCCTCTTTATCATCAGCAAAATTCGCCCTTTCCTCTCTGAACACCACCCGAACTCTCGTCCACGTTCTCATTACCTCTCGCCTGGACTACTGCAACTTACTCCTCACCGGCCTCCCACTTAGCCATCTATCCCCCCTTCAATCTGTTCAGAACTCTGCTGCACGTCTCATATTCCGCCAGAACCGATATACTCGTATCACCCCTCTCCTCAGGTCACTTCACTGGCTTCTGATCAGATACCGCATTCAATTCAAGCTTCTCCTTCTTACCTACAAATGCACTCAGTCTGCTGCCCCTCACTATCTTTCTAATCTCATCTCCCCTTACGTTCCCGCCCGTAACCTCCGTTCACAGGATAAATCCCTCCTCTCAGTACCCTTCTCCACCACCGCCAACTCCAGGCTCCGCTCATTCTGCCTCGCCTCACCCTATGCTTGGAACAACCTTCCTGAGCCCTTACGCCAAGCCCCCTCCCTGCCCATCTTCAAGTCTTTGCTTAAAGCCCACCTCTTCAATGCTGCGTTCGGCACCTAACCCTTACCGTTCAGTGATTCCAGACTGCCCCAATTTGACTGCCCCTATCGGACCGACCATTCACTTGTCTATTAGATTGTAAGCTCTTTGAGCAGGGACTGTCTCTCTTTGTTAAATTGTACAGCACTGCGTAACCCTAGTAGCGCTCTAGAAATGTTTAAGTAGTAGTACTTAACATTTCTAAAGCGTTACTAGGGTTACGCAGCGCTGTACAGATCAAGAAAAAAAAAAAAAAAAAAGGACAGACCCTGCTCCAAGGAGCTTAAAATCTAATGGGCGAAATGTCGAGTAGGGTCAGTCCAGATTTCCTGAGACCAATCCCAGAACAGGAAGAAAACAGACTGACAGATGAAAGAGCGAGAGAGAAGGACCACTCGCTCTTTAGAAAAACTGTAGAAATGGAGACCTGCAGGAAAAAACTTGCAACTCCGAAACTTTCCTAGCGGACGCAAGAGACACCAAAAAACACTGCCTTTAGGGTTAAGTCCTTCAAAAAAACAAGTTTGCCATGGTGCAAACGGAGGCCCCCGTGAGAGCCGAAAACACCAGATTAAGGTCTCAACATGGCAAGATCGATCTGACCGGTGCGTCAAGGCGAACTCCTTTTAAGAAATGGGATAATGGGCGACGTCGGGAAGACCACCACCAACTTACCCCAAATCCGACCTATGAAACCGGACAAGAACTGGCCGCTTGCATTTTAAGTGAAGAAAGACAGTCGTTCCTCAAATCCTCGCTGCAGCAAAACATCTGAGCCACGGAAACTTGAAAAGGAGCAATCGCAGCATCTGCACAGCAAGTCTCAAAAATTTTCCAGGTGCGAACATAGCTGAGAGGTGAGGCACGACGAGACCTAAGCACGGTGGAAAGGAAAAACCCCTATGATCTAAACGGGCTCGTTCAATAAACAAAGTCGTAAGACAAAATCGAGCGGGGAAGCTGGCCCTTGAAATCAGCAAGGACTTGTATAGCGGAAGTCGAAGAGAAGACATCACCTTCAGCCGCTGCAGATTCCGCGTATCAAGAGCGTGAAGGCCAATCTGGGAGCACCAGAATTACTGGCTTCCCATGTTCCTCTATCTTTTGAAGGAAACGATCTAATAGAGGCTACGGAGGAAGCGCGTAAAGAAATTTGGAGGAACTTTGAGTTGTCTGTAAGCAAACAGATGGAAAACAGGAGTGCCCCAATGACGTACTAGCAACTAAAATGCATAGATTGCTGAGAGCGCATTTGCCTGGATCAAGCGTGCGACGACTGGGAAAGTCCGCTTGAATATTGGTCAACTCCTGCTACATGCGAGGCTGATATGGCAGTGAGATGAGCTTCTGCCCATACCAGGAACACCCCGCCTCTTACTGGCACCCTGTTACCCTCTGCCGATTGATATAGACTACTGCCGAGGCGTTGTCAAGAACTACCAGCCTTATAACCGGCAGAAAGGCAAAAGAGCAGGATACTACGCCAGTAAAGAAGATGCACTTGAAGAAAGAAAGAGGACATGGATATAGTCAATCTGCAGTTGCCTGGCAGACCAAGCAAAATGGGGGAAAGAATACTTGTCTCTTCCCAAAACCAAATTGATATTGTCTTGTAACAAGGTCCTATCCATTGTGAAATTAGTAGTCTAATCTTCCCCTAGTGCTCTTCCCAGGCCACCAAGCCACTGGGTGCCATTCACTGATAAATCGTCAGTCCAACCAGAGATATGCTGGAGCCCAATATAGTGAACCCCCTTCCCCCAGGGTACCTCTTACAATTATCCCACGTAATAGAGAAATAATGAGTTGCTATTTGTTTACAAAATTTCAAATATGAAATTTTTTTTTTTTTTTTTAGAGCCGAGACTTAAGCTAAGCTTTAACCTGTACATCTGTGTGGAAAACCGGCTTCAAAATTGGTTAAATGTGAGGGTTCCATAAGGGATGGGCACACTCCTCTAACTGTTCTCATAGCACCTACATCCCATTAACCGTCTTGCGCTGTGCGTATTGCCCTGAAAAGTTGCACTTGCAGTAGCAAGGTCAGTGAAAACAAGTATGATGATCCACAATGCTTACACTTAATATAGTAGAAGTAACATTTTTTGAATGCCCCAAATTGTGTGGAGGCATAGGGCATTTTAAATAGAACACTTATAAGTGCTACAGGTTTACTAGTTTTGTGGATCATTCTTGCCTGTAAATAAGTAGGCTAAAATACAATGCAGCTGACTAGAATGTCTTGAACCAGAGTACATTTTTTTTTCTCAGGCAGCATGCAGAGTTGAAGAGATGTGCAAAATTGTACCAGAAGACTGCTTTTAATTTTCATAGATCTAGAAGGCTGGTAGTATAGACCACAATAAGTTACAGTTATACTGCTCAACAAAATCCCTCTGAGTATTCCAATCTGAAAACTAGTACAGAACTTCCCTCAACTGCCTATACCAGATCCAAGGATACTTTTGCTGTTTGAATAAACAGAATTATGAGCATCTTGACATTCTGAGAAGGAGAGGGGAACAAAAGATGGCTTCAGCTTAAAGTTGGAAATGTGCCAACAAATGAAGCCTTGTGCACAGCCAGAGAATTGCCTCAAAACTATGCTCAATTGGTTTGCACCGAGCGGTTTATGAAAAAACAGTTTCTGTATTTTCTTTGTATTTAAAGATCTATGAACATGTAAAAGAGTAGACTAGTTATTACCGTTAAGATGTTGCAAATAGCTGTTGAAAGTAGCAGTGCTACTCTCCCTACTGTTCCTAAAGCTTTCCTGTGGGAATGTCCAGTAAAATAATAAACTGGGGGAGGGGGAGGGGGAAGGAGGAGGAAGGGAAATGTGAGCTTTTAAGATGCATTGAAAAGAAAAACAAACTGCATTATTCTAAAATTACTACTATTCAGCATTTCTATAGCGCTACAAGGCATACGCAGCGCTGCACAACATAGAAGACAGTCCCTGCTCAAAGAGCTTACAATCTAATAGACAAAAAAAAAATAAAGTAAGCAAATCAAATCAATTAATGTGAACGGGAAGGAAGAGAGGAGGGTAGTGGAGGCGAGTGGTTACGAGTCAAAAGCAATCTTAAGTAGGTGGGCTTCAGTCTAGATTTAAAGGTGGCCAAGGATGGGGCAAGACGTAGGGGCTCAGGAAGTTTATTCCAGGCGTAGGGTGCAGCAAGACAGAAGGCGCGAAGTCTGGAGTTGGCAGTAGTGGAGAAGGGAACAGATAAGAAGGATTTATCCATGGAGTGGAGTGCACAGGAAAGGGTGTAGGGAAGGACGAGTGTGGGAGAGACACTGGGAGCAGCAGAGCGAGTACATTTATAGGTTAGTAGAAGAAGTTTGAACAGGATGCGAAAATGGATAGGGAGCCAGTGAAGGGTCTTGAGGAGAGGGGTAGTATGAGTAAAGCGACCCTGGCGGAAGATGAGACGGGCAGCAGAGTTTTGAACTGACTGGAGAGGGGAGAGGTGACTAAGTGGGAAGCCAGCAAGAAGCAGATTGCAGTAGTCTAAAGGAGAGGTGACTCTCTTTACTACTTCGGAGGACATGGGCCTGTGAAGTTCCAACAGAAAAAACATGCTTGTAACAGCTGCGTCCCAGTGTGCAAAGAAAACATACAGCATGATAGGCTTAAAGAGCCATGTCAATGTACAAAGGGCTTTCCTGCCAAAAGAAAGCATTTCTTGTAGAAAAACTGCTGCATGTAAAGCCATGCAAAGTATATGGCTTGATGGAAAAAGTAATATTTTGTGTAACAATTCTTTAAGCAAGCACAAAGATGCTTTATCCTATGCCCTAAGAATAGGTGAATAGACATGTTTGGAGCTACTATGGCGCTTAAGTTGAATCTGCAGAGAAGAGACCATCCCAGAAATCTTCTGCAAGCTCTTCCTGCTCTACTAAATAGGACCTCTCCTGATCGCCATAAAAAATCACCTTCCCTAAATCTTTTTGGAGGTGGAAGAGCAGGCTTGACAGAATTCCCTGCCCCAGCTGCTGCATCAAAAAGGCCTGGTACATCTGGAGCACAAACTCAGGAGGAAAACCCCTTGCCTGAGTAGGCCCAGATTGCACCAGAGCTCCCAAAATACCAGAATCCGGCTTGGAGACATTGATGTCCAAAAAGTCTGTGCACGCAATGGCGAAGATAGAGCAAGATTCAAAGTGGCCGCCGTTCGCACCAAACCACGGGAGCGGCCTCTGGCGCGGGCACCTGACCCCTCAGAACTTACTGACACCGGCATCGACGGCGATAAACTTTGAACCGACAACGGAACTGCCGACAACGACGGCAAAGAAGGGCTCGACGCAACCCGCCTGAGCGGTACAGTACTTACAGGAGCCGGAAGAAAACCCCGACACTGGCGGACAGCACATCGTTTCAGCATCTCTGACATGGCGGCGACGCGCGTACCGCGACGGCGCAGGAACGGGAGCTGAAGACTGAATCCCCGAAGCAGAAAGAACCGTACAGCCCGACACTCCAATCACCGCCGTACAAAATTTGCAAGCGCCGGAGGAGCCACCACCCCCCCCCCCGACATACAGCGCACCGCTTAAGCTTTGCTGACATCGCGGGAACGCGCGTGCATGCGACGAGCTGGTTGGCGCCTAAATTCGTTTAAAGCCAAAGACGCTCCGAAAACAAAAATAGCGCTTAGCAAACTACACACCCGCGAAACAACCATAGGAGAACCAGAAACAGAAAAGTTCTCAGCGTTTTTTTTTTTTGTTTTTTTTTAAGGAGCTGCTAACATGCACACAGACAGAAAAATAACAAACACTAAACGGAGCTGTCTGCTCGTTAGGTCTATGGGAAAGCACTGCTTCTGCTTAGCTTTCTCTCTTTTTTTTTTTTTTTTAATATATTTTAAACCTGGCTGTCTCTCCCAAAGGCAACACCCTTTTGCTTGTCAAAAGGGGGCCCTTCCCTGAAAATCTTTACTCGTTAGCAGGGAGGTGAGGAGGAAAAAGGGGGAGGGACCCGGGACACCCAAGTATAACACCCCTGAGGCAAAATTGAAATTCTAACAAGCCTCCAAAGAATTCCTGTGGCACAGAATAAAGTACCAACTAGACAAAAAATTCAGACAAGTCAGAAAGAGAGAGAGACTAATAGGCTCACTTCCTACCTGCTGGGAGACTGAGAAAATACTGAGGCTAGGGTCACGTGACCAGGGCTCCTATTGGCTCGCTAGAGTCAGAGTTTTTTTCTCAGTCTCCAACCTGCTGGAAGGCGAGCACAACCCATCTGTCCAATCCTGGGCCGGGCCGGAGGGATGCTAAGGAAGAAGAGGTTAAAGGACCCCCAGTGTGCAAGAAACGCCTTGTGCATCAACAATACAAATTCCGGCAAAAAAGGCTCTGCTGCAGAGGCCAAGGCACTCACTGTCTCTGAATCAAAGGAGAGCTCATCGCCGCCCAAAGGGAGAGCTGCCGAAATGCATCCCAGAGTCACATTTTCTGGACGCGGGAAAACTGGAAAAAATAAATGGCACCTGCCAGCATACGCGACAAGTCAAGAGCTTCCTGTCAAACTGATGCTCAAAGCTGTCCTGACATCAGCCTGCCTGGGGGGGAGGGGGGGGGGGAGTCAAAGCACACTTCTTTTCAGTCGCAGTTTGCCTCATACACGCTTTGCACTCCCCGGACACTGCTTACCGGCGCTTCGCAGCCTCTGAAGACAGACATCACAAACTGAAGACCGCCGAAAGAACAGTCCCTGCCCCTCCTTTCTGAGCCAAACTACTGTTCCAGAGAGGAGTCCTCCAAAGCAAATACCAATCTTACCTCGGGGCTGTTTTTTATTTTAAAGCAGGAGACAGCTGGATTCCAATAAACCCCAGCAGAGCAGCGGGGGGGGGGGGGGGGGGGGGGGGGGGAAAGAGTGGAAGGGACCTGGCACCACCAGGTGTGCACCCCGAATGCCCACTCAGGGCCTCAACCAGATCAGCAGAGTACCAGGAGCCGCATCAGTCCAAAGCTGCACAGCTACGACCTTCCACCTGCTAGACAGAGAATACTGATGTGTAGTTGGCTGCACATGACCACATACAATAAACCTCTGAGTTCTCTATTTCCACCTGCTGGTACATGGACCTAACCCACAAATCTCTGGATTGATCTGTGGGACACTATGGAAATGTCACTGATACTAACCCCCTGTTGTCTTAACCAGATAAAGGTGGTACTGGAGACTGGTGGAGAAACTGTGGTCAACATGTGCCATATCCGATGGCCATGCCCAGTTTCTATACAGAAAACAAAAAAGGTAATATTCTGCTCAAACTCATCCCAAAAGGCAACAAGAAAAATGCCAGCGACACCTCAAACTATAGACCTGTGGCATCCATACCCCTAATAAAAGCAATGGGACAGCAGCCAACCAATTAACTGATTAGATAAGTAATGACCTTCAAAGCCTCAAAAGAACACTTGACAAAATTGGAATTGGAGGAATGGTGCTTAAATAGTTCCTAGGCTTCTGACCGCCAGATCCTACCAAGAGAAAACACCTCCCTCTCTCTTGCCTGAAAAGTGGAATGTAGGGTCCCCTCAGGGCTCACCACTCTCACCAATGCTATTCAACTTAATGCCCCCCCCCTCTTGCCTGAATACTAACCAACAAGGTTTCAACCCTCATATGTCAATATCAATCTATACCCCCTTCAATAATAACTTATACAGAATTATAATCAAATAGCAGACTACATAAACATAATGGAATCGTGGGCAGCATTGTTCAAGCTCAAATTGAACAAGGAAAAGACACACATACTGCTGATACTCTCACTCACTTCACCAAACACTGTCATGGGTATCTCTCTCCCCCACAACTGATAGGAGTTATCATGCACCGCAACCTCACCTTTGACAAGCAAATCGCAAATACTATGAAGAAAGTGATTCCAAACCATGTGGAAACTAAAATGCATGAAAAAAATTACTTCCCAAGAAACGTATTCTGCCTGCTAATCCAACCCCATGCAGACTATTACAATGGAATTTATGCTGCATGTAGTGAACTACTAAGGAAAATGCATACAGCTCAAAACACAGCTTGCAAGACTAATATTCGGAACAAACCGATTCGTAAAGCACAAAACCGTTGCTCCAAAACCTACACTGGCTACCCATTAAATCACATATATCCTTCAAGAAATTCTCTCTGGCCTACAGAATACAAGCAAACCTAACAAAACTACCTACATGCAACACATTGAAGAAAGAACATACCTAACCTTAGATTCCAAGGACTAAAATAGGAATCTTCATACTTGACCAACTTCACATACATCTTGCCCCAAGATCTGGAATACAAGTCCTAAAATGCACGAATGACTATTCCAAGAACACCAGACCAGTTCTTCAGAAAATCTATCAAACCCACACAGCGAACCTACTCACCATGATGCTTGATCATTGAAGGAAACTGAACAAAGTTTGCTGATACTCGAAACAGCAATTTAACAAGTCTTACTGAACTAAACTGTAATCCACATTGAACCGACAACTTGATTGGAAACATGGGGTACAAATGCTGAAACAAAATGAATACAGCCTTTTTGGAGCATTATTATGACTACTCTATAGCAGATATTACAGGTGACTTACCCCGTCCAGGCAATGTATTGTTTACTTCATTTTAAACCAATGGGAACATAAAAATACCACCTTTTTATGTTTATGGCTAGCAAGCTTGTTTTTGCACCTACTTGGAAGCAATCACAGGCAGCCCATATGGACAAAGTCCTTCAGAAAATGGATATTTACCAGATGACTAAACTTGACTTGGGACATAGTAACATAGTAGACGACAGCAGAAAAAGACCTGTACGGTCCATCCAATCTGCCCAAGATAAAATTCATGTGTGCTACTTTATATGTATACCCGACCTTGATTTTTATCTGTCATTTTCAGGGCACAGACGGTAGAAGTCTACCCAACACTAGCCCCGCCTCCCAACCACCCAATCTGTGCTAACCTTCCGAGGATCCATTCCTTCTGAACAGGATTCCTTTATGTTTATCCCACGCATTTTGTGCAATACTAGAGTGGATTGGACAGTTACTCCAGTTTGGGGAATTTAGATCTGTAAAAGGGTGGCCTGTTGAGGTTCAACTCTCTCAATTTTTGTGTTTCTCAATAAATTAAAAAAAAAAAAGTTAGTAGCTACACTTTTGAAGTTGAATGTTACCATCTCTGCTGCCAGTATTGAGTTTGTAATCAGATAGAATGTCTATAGCATTTTATAGGTTGCTTTCTCATATTTGTCTGGAAGCTCAGAAGCTAATTTCTAATAGAAATAGTACAGACTGCTTTCCCATTTGACAGAGGTTGGTACTGAAGGAGTATTTCCAACAAAAAAGGTAAAAGTTGGATTCCACAGATCCTCTCAGTACTCCCTTAAGAATGAATGCCCCAGAACTTATGTGCTCTATTCTTCTCTGCTGGGTCCTGCCCCCACAGGAAGTGCTGATCAGGGTACATACTGCCCATCCGGTGGGAATGAGCAATGGATCTGGGTGGAACCAGCTCTTTTAGAGGGATTAGGTGCTGGATCCGGGTGGACATGGATCTTCAGAGAAGAATGACTGCTGGATCCAGCCCTTTACCAGGTTATGAGTACTGCAGCAGGAAGGATCCCTCTTCTTTGGAGAAGGATTGCTGATCCAGCCCTTTTGAGAATGTGTTACTGGATACAGCACTTTAGCAGGTTATGAGTGCTGGAGCTGGAAAGACCCCTTTTCTTCTTTGGAGAAGGACTGCTGCACTAAAAGGTTTAGCGCTTAGTTATAAAAAATACAACAAAAGAAGTTTCTAATCAAATCCAGTTCCCAATAAAAAGTTTTCTGATGCATGGTCATCATACAGCAATACTTTAAGAAACCAGACAGCTATTGTTGCATATCTTTAAAAAAAAAAAAACACTACCTTTTATGTTTAAATCTTTTTTAATAGAAATCCTTTTTTAAAAGGGGAAACCTGTGTCCTGATAAGACTACAGTTGCATGTTTAACATATATCAATGTTGAATGAAACCAAACATCTATTGTTGCATATCTTTTTACAGAGATCTTAAAACCCTACTTTGTTTGTTTTTAATTTTTGGAGTGGTGAGGGATGGGAGGGGGAAGGATAGACTGACAATTCAAGGCCACACATTGGACAAAGATCTCTAAAGGGCATGGAAAGAAGTTTAAGAGTGAATATCATCAGCAGTGTGTTTTGCTGTTGTCTCATACAGGTTGTACCTACTCGAGAGACGTGGTAAATCGTTCAAGTCATATCCAGTAACACCTTAAACTACAATTTTTTTTTAAATCCAAAACTTCTACTAATTCTAGGTATTTATGTCTGCTTTATTAATCAAAAAATACCAAAATGCATGAAGGTTAATATGTCTCTTCGGTATTAAAGAGTCCCATTTGTCAAAATTTTCACCTGGTCTGTTAAGTAGACTCTGTATAAAACTTACTAGACCGATAATTCGTTTGTACTACTGGCAACAGTCAATACTTTTTACTTGATATAAAGTGGCTTCACGGGTCTAAATCTAATCCATTGGTAAGCCTACCCAAAAAGAATTTGGATACAGGCAATAGTGATATTAAATGGCAATGCTACCCTAAAGGCAGCTTCCTACAACTGCAAGCTTCTAGAAGCTACCTAGGCTTTCACCACCCACAAGAACGACATCCCCTTCATTTTACTCATCCATATAGAAGCTCAGATGTTTTCTTTCCCCACATCAAACCACCTTAGTCTGCTTCCATCTAGAGATGCGGTTATAGCCTACTCTCATTGGTTTGTTTCAGGCCTTTTTTCCCCCAGATTATTTTAAGTTTTTCTACCCGATGTTATCAGCACCACGCTTAGTTAAAATATCAAGGTTCCCCTCTCCCCCCCAGTTCTTCCAGCAATGTAGTGAAGAGATTTTATTTGATGTGCGTGGGAGATTCCAAGTAGCTGTTGCATACAAACAAAAAAAAGTTATACTGCTGTCGGGGGGGGGGGGGGGGGGGGGGGGGGGAATTGACAGGAACGAATCCATAAGCCCTTTTTCTTCCCAGTAATCCTTTTTCCGTGCCTTCGTTACCTGAACAGACCCCCCCCCCTCCCGCTAATCCCTTCACTTAAAACAGAGACGATAGAATCAGCCATTATTTATGTTGCTTATATATGTCTCTTATTCGAGCGCACATTTTAATGTTCGCAGCACTGCGGTAGCTGAACGCCCCGAAATAAAACAAAACGCGTTAGGAACAATATAGCTTACACGATAAAAGTAACGAATAGTATGAAAAAAAAAAACAGCTTCACAACACGACAAAAACCTTGCGTTAGAAATAATATCGCTTGCACTATAAAAGTAATAGGATGCAAAAACTGCTTTAGAACACGAAAAAAAATGGGGAGGGGAGAGAGACAAATACACCACTACACTAGCAAACTCAAGTTTATTAAGCCACGATATCCGCCAGGTCACTTTACTTTATAAGCTACTCGGCTAGTACCTACCTACAAGCTAGACAAAAAACAAAAAAAAAGTCATTGAACAATCGCATACTATAGAGTACAGCAAAAAAAAAAAAATCACATTTTCCTAAACCCTATAATTCTTCACAATACCTCTTCCAAAACACGCTGTATTCATTGTATCTATAATGCCCCCAGAAGCTTAATTTACCTTACCTTACCACGCTACTGTACTCCTCCAAGTAATGCTAACTCGCACGCTATACAGAATGACAGTTTAAATTGAAGTCAAGCGTCTTACGACAATTATATATTCTGCTGGCACCTACTGAAACGCCTCAGACCTTCCAGAAGCGTCTGGAATGTTCAGGGACACTGAGAAGCGGGCGGGGTTCTGCAAAGCACAGTTCCAACCGCCCCCAGGCGCCGCTCTGCGCAAGCGTATTTTAGATCCGCTCAGCATAGATATGAACAATGTAGAAAACGCTAGAAATTTGTAGAACACAGTCGTTTACAGTGATGTAATTTGTTACGGAGAAAGGGAATAAGTTACAAAAAAAAAAGTCACAGGAAGTAGAGTGGTAGAACTGTACTGAAAATGAAAGGCTTCCATTTTAAATGTGTCTAATGGTAATTACATTTGTTAAAACTACTGAGCTAAACATGCCCTTATTGGGTGCAAAGTCTCTCTGTAGGTAGTTACAGTCATAGGAGCCGACTCTGTGGGTGCTTGAGCACCCCCAATATTAAGAAAATTCCTTGTATGTATCCAGGGAGGGGTTATTTCCATTGGACTTAGCACCCCCAATAATTTTGAAAAGTTGGCTCCTATGGTTACAGTAAATGCACTTTACTTCAGTGGTGTAGCCACACCTGACATTTTGGGTGGCCACTATACATCCCCATAGCCAGGCATCACCCCGCATCAGCCTTTCCCTCTTCCCATATAGCTCAGCATCAGCCCTTCCCTCTCCTGTCCCCCATCCATCCTTATAGCCTAGCATCAGCCTGTCCCTTCCCTCTCCCCATAGCTCGGCATCAACCCTTCCCTATCCCCCACCCACCCATCCATCCTCATAGCCTGGCATCAGCCTGTCCCTTCCTTACCCCCATACATCCATCAGCCCTTTCATCTCTACCACCCCCCCCCCCCCCCCCCAATCCATCTTAATAGCCCAGCATCAGCCCTTCCCTTTCCTACCATCCATCCCATAGCTAGGCATCAGCCCTACCCTACCCCCACCCCTCCCTGTAGCCTAGCATCAGCCCTGTCCTACCCCCCACAGTCTGGCATCTCCTCTCCCCACACTCTGAAGTACACCAACATTAAATATAAAACTTTTTTTTTTAATGTCTTGGGCACTGCAGAGACTAACCCCACCTAGAAACCCCTCTTCATTACATATAAAACTTTTTTTTTTTTTTTCAAATTTTAACCTGGGTACTGCAGAACCATCCCCACCCAAAAACCCACACCAACATGAAAACTACACCTTTTTTAAATTTTAACCTGAGCACTGAACCTACCCTCACCCAGAAACCCACAAACAACATGTTTTAATGTTGTTGGGTTTCTGGGTGGGGGTGAGCTCTTCACTGACAAGGAGGAAAAAAAGGTATATTTAATGATTAAATAAATATACCTTCCCCCCAGGCAGTGAAGAGCCCACCACCACCATTACACTGTACATATATTTAACAAAAAAAAAAAACATTTGTTTTACCTGGCAGCTGGGCTTATCTGTGTAAACAAGAGAGCACTGCAGTGTGCTCCTTGTGCTGGCTCCTGTGCTGGTGCATCAAACCTCTCAACTATTGCTGGCAGCCTGGAACAGTGAAGGAAACCCTGTAGGCCAAGACTGAGCTGCGGCACTGGCAGCAGATGTTTCTGTGCTCGGTGCGGGGAATAGAGACAATGCAAGGCAGGCATCCTGAGTGAGACGCTCGTCGGAGAGCAGTGAGTGCAGCAGCAATAGCACAGTGCTGGAAGGAGCCACCATTCCCGACCTGCACAAAAATAAGTTGGTTCCGCTGCTTCACAGGTAGAAGCAGATGCTTCCTAAACACACATGGCTGAGCCACAGCAAACTAAAAGGCTGTGCACTTCCACAGTGCAGCTGCTGACCCTAACCAGTGCCTAGAAGACCGGCACCCATTGGAGCAGGACAAACTGGGCGGGCCTCAGCTAAGTTTGGGTGGACCTGGGCCCACCCGTAGCTGCGCCCCTGCTTTATTTGGTTAACTATAACAGCCCAAACACATTAAACTATTCATTTATTAGTTATACTCTGCTTCTGAATCTTGCGCACTACTTTAGAGATGCTACTTAACCAGTTCTAAGAGACCACCTGGTAAATCCTGGTTTTAATGTACATAACCAAAGCAGTGTGAGATTTATAGGTTCTACCTATTGAAATCCATGCAGGAGGTCCCATAATGCACCATAAAAGGATTGTCAGAAAACCAGGACAGCTCTAACATTTCCCTAAGTAGCTCTGGTATGTTGCTACAGTTCAGCCTGAGGGGTAACTGCTTTTTTTTTGTTGTTTTTGTTTTATTCTCTTTAGGAAATATCTCTTCCTTCATAACACTAACTTTGGTTAACTAGGGAGATGCATTTCTTTGAAGCATTTTTACTGTCTTACTTTCAGTTAACCTATAGTCTTTGCAAGTTTGAACTGCTTTCTCGCTTCCTAGGTGTAGGATACAGCTGATTAATTCATGCCATAGTAATGGGACTACTTTGATTTTTCTGTCATGCTCTGAGCTTTATTTTTACCATGTCTTGGAGAAGTGTTATGAATGTGCCTTTTACTCACTTTTAGGAAGAAATATTTTGGCTGGTCCTTGCTCTGTATTTATAACTAGTGGTGTCACTAGGCAAAAGTATTTGGGAGAGGAGGCAAGTCAAAGTGACATTTCTGTACATCACACCCCTCCCCCCTTTAAATCAGCTATAGTACATATTATAGCTTTAGAAACCCCTTTACTCAATTTTTCCAGATGGGAATGAAGTCCAGAGACTAGAGTAGTGGTTCTCAACCCAGTCTGGTTTTCAGGATATTCACAATGCCTATGCTGTGCCCCCTTATCTCATGCTTATTCATTGACAATATACTGAAAACTTGACTAGCTGGATGTGCCTTGAGGACTGGATTGAGAAGCACCACTATAGAGAATTAAATAGAAACTCAGGCCTAGATGCACAATGCCCTAAAAAACCTGTTGCTTGAGATTCCAGGTAAAAGATTAACCAGTGTGAAATAACGAGCAATGCTGAATGCAGTGGTGTAGCCAGACCTGACTTTTTGGGTGGGCCCAGAGCTAATGTGGGTGGTTACTATGTGAGTAGTGTTTCTTGGGATACTACAAAATAATGCCTTAGAATGCACTTGATGATGGATTTCTAAGTAGTCTGCCCAACATCTGCGCTGCAGCAATATAAACCACATACATACTTAATGGAAAAATTGATATTTGTAAATATATTATGCCATATCAAACTTGACCAGACATGTCTACTATAATGGCAAACATCTCAACGCACATGACAGGATCCTGCACTATAATTACAGCAATAATATATAACAATATATTCAAATTCTGGTAGCACCTCAACAATAGCAACAAAATCCAGTCACTGCCAGGTACTTTGTAAAGTAACACTAAATCCTGCAAAGAGACTTCAAGTTGCAAACCTTAACACCAATTCCAAAAACAATACCTTACAAAGGCAGCAATATACACAACAGCACTATGCATACCATTGGAAAAGCCAGACAAGACGCGTAGATCCCCCACACAAACCACATACCAGCAGAATTTCTCACCTACTTGGTCACATGCAGAACACAGACCAACCCTCATCAATTACAGAATAAAGGACCAAAAATTAGAAATTGTCCTGTAACCCAGTATCAGCACTTCCCTTCCCTACCCCCCATCCATCCTTGTAGCCCAGCATCAGCCCTACCTTTCTCTACCTTACCCCCTCCTATCCATCCCTATAGCATGGTATCAGCCCTTCCCTTCCCCACCATCCATCAGCCCCTCCCTGTCCTACTGCTTACCCATCCCCCATGGTCTGGAATCTCCTTCCCTCACCCTGAAGGACAACCAGAATTATATTTAAGACAAAGGTCTTATATATAATTTTTTTTTAATGTCCTGGGCACTGCAGAGCCCACCTTCACCCAGAAACCCACCTACATTAGAGTAAATTTTTTTTTAATTTTTAACCCAGGCACTGCAGAGACCAGTCCCACTCAAAAACCTACCAAGGCACCTTAACAAATAATATGCAACCTTTTAAAAATTTTAACCTGGGTACTATTAAAAGTTATTGATGGTTGGGTGGGTAGGCTCTTCACTGCCTAGGGAAAAAAAAGTATATTTAATGATGAAATATACCATTTTTAGCCCTAGGCAGTGAAGAGCCCACCCACTGACTGGTCACTGTACATATTTAAATCCAAAATGGCGGCTGCATAACAGGCTAAAGAACCGTTAGCTCCTGATGCCATCTCGGAGCTAACCGTTGATCGGTTACATATTGGCTGTATATTGGCCCCATTTTGTTTGCGCTGGCTCCCTTGTTGCTGCGGTGAACTGATTTTCTCCTTTTTACCTGTTATGGTGCGGAAAACCGAGGGGGAGCTCTGGCCAACATAGCTCATCTCCTGTGTGTCAGTGGGCCGGCTGTCAGCCCGATCACATCGTCAGTGCTCGTGTTGCCTGTGTCGTTGGTCTTGGGGGCCCTCGGGTAATCCGCCGGTGCTTGGCTGTGGATCGGCTCCTTACCACTGGACCTGTGCCTGTTTTGGACCGGGGCGCCATGGGTTACCGTCTGTCTAGTCATTGCTGTGGTTCCGCAGACCAGCCGCCGACCAACTGCGGTCTGACCTGTTTGTACTGTGAGCGTTAGCATTTGTTCCTGGCTACAACTTCCCTGCTCTCTCTCCCAAGATTGACTACCTTCAGCTGGACCTGCCCCCAGTTCCCGTTTCATCTCTCCGGGCCATTCCTGCTTCTGGTACTCAGCCTGTTCACCAGCCATTGTTCATTGCTGCAGCGCCGTTGGGCCTCTAGCACCTCATCTCCTGGTCGCTGCTCCACTCGTTTAGGGTGCTGGTGGTCAGCACCATGTTGTTCCGGCTTGGCCAGTCCGGCCTCTTCACATCTTTTCCAGCCTTCCCCGATTCTATTTGTGGCCTGCTTCTTTCTCCTGGTCTGGATGGGTATTTCGCCAGCTCTCCATCATGGATTGCCATGCAGACAGTTGTCCTAGCTACTCTGAGCCATCTCAACATCTGGAGTCTAACAAAGACCAGCCTATCTCTGACTGCCATCTTCAGATAGTCTCTCTTCCCTTTCCCTGTTTCTTCTAACTCTGCTCCTTCTCTCCTGTTTCATGTAATTGTACAACATTGTAAGCCACTTTGAGTCTGCATCCCTGTGGAAAAAGTGGGATATAAATATGCAAAATAAATAAATAAATAAATAATTCACTTTACCTGGGCAGCTGTGCTTCAGTGGTGGCAGGTGATGCTGACAGAGAGCACTCAATGTGCTCTACTCCGTGTGTGCTCAGCTGTTGTGGGGCCGAGGGGGAGTGCTGAGGCCTGGGGGGAAGGCTAATCCTGATCCAGCAGGGCACATTGTGAAAGAACCGTGAGTCCGCGACACTGACGGCAGCCAGCAGGGCATATTTTTCCATGCAGCACTGTAGCACTGTCTTGAGCACTGGGTGGGGTAGGGGAACAAGCAAGGCATAGCAGCAGAGTGAATCTGGACAGGGAATGAGTACCGGCGTGCAGTGCTACAATAGTCTACCAACTTCCTTCAGGACCCGGCCTGCACTAAAAAAAAAAAAAAATATATATATATATATATATATATATATATATATATATATATATATATATAATATAATAACTGTAATCCCGGTAGCAAACCTTCAGGGGGTGGTAGGCTCCCTTCAGCAGTCCACAAACAAAGTCCTTCCAGACAACACAGCTTTTAGTTCTAAGCAGTTTATTTCCCCTCCTCCACAAATCTCAGTTCAAGGGGGTTAAAGTCCCATTCAGTTTCAAAACAAAGCAACAAGAAAAAAAACTTCTCTTTAAATCCAAGTTCTCCCCAGTTCAACTGCCTGGGTTTCAGTTTTAAAAGTCTTTCTGCTTGGGTGGTTGCAGAATGGCAGTACACCGCCCACAACACAGCTAATTGACTCCTGTGACCCCTGCTGCCTTCAGTCCCTGCAACTCTACCCCAAAGTACAATTACAGTCCATGTCAATCGGTTCCTCCAAACCTGGTGTACTAGGCCCTCCAGACTCTCCTTCCTCCAAGCACTCCATTAACTCTGCTTCTCTGCTAGGCTGTTGGTTGGAGACCTCCTCCCCTTCCCAGGTGGAAAGAATCTTGTACTGATTTCTAACCCAAGGGAATTGAGCTTTGCCATCACGGCTCCCCCTTCTGACCCTCGTCTGCCATAGCAGCTGCCCTTTCCAGTCCTTTTCCCCCTCCCTTCCACGTGGTGTCCCTACCGGGTTTTGGGACCTACCCCCCCCCCCCCCCCCCGATCCCTTCTCTCAGGGCCTTGTGGGGAATGTAGTCTGGCCCCATACCTCCTCCTGACCTGCTTAGAGCCTCCAACCTCCTTACAATAAGCAGGAAGGAGGAAGAGGACCGGACAGCTGCCGGCTGCCTGGGTGGGCCGGGGCTCACCCATAGCTACACCCCTGGCTGAAAGAGAATCGTATGCAAATCAGCTGCTTGCAATTACATTTACATAGTAGGGAAAAAGCCAGCGCACTCGTAAAATGACCATCTGTAAAGCAGCACATGCGTAGGAGACTCTAGCTAAGCACGGATGTTATATGCATGCCCAGAACACTCTTGCTAAGCGTGGATGCTATATGCATGCCCAGAACAGGAGGGGAAGGAAGCTGTTAGAACTGCACAGAAGGAAAACCAGCCTAGGGAAAACTGTTTTGCTAGGTCTGCAGGCAAGAAAGCGTGGTGTGTAACAAAACTTGCTTTGTGTTTCAACGTTTTTTATTGATGATAAACATTATGAACGTAACAGAACTTGCTTTAAACTTGAGGTATCTGGACAAACCTCATGAGTATCCCCCCCCCCCCCCCCCCCGAGGTACTGTGATACTCTGTGTGGTTCCGCTGTTACACATGCCATGGGTTTATTATGTGCGTGTATGAAAGCCATGTATACCTTTTATTTTAAACTACATGTGTGCCATAAGCGCGCCTCAACAATATGCAGACACCCGCTCAGCTGTCTTGAAAGAAATTTCTCCTCAGGGAGAAGGAGAAGTTAAAAGACACAAGGGTAGAAAGAACAGGTACAAGGAGGGTTAACAGTACCAGAGAACAGAATAAATTGCCTCTTCAGCTTCCTTACAATCATGCTACGACAGCTCCTGACCTCCCGTTAAAATTTCCCATAAAGGGTAGGCATTAAGTACATCACTCGGGAATGGCTGTGTATTGCTCAGAATGCATATTTGAACAGTAATCAGTCATTGTAATAACTTTGCAAACGAATATGCAGACAGTCGCTCAGATGTCTTGAAATAAATTTCTCCTCAGGGAGAAGTAGGGGGTTAAAATACACAAGAATACAAAGAACAGGTACAAGGAGGGTTAAAGGCATAGAAGAAATTGCCTCTTCAGCTTCATTACCATTGTGCTACGACAGCTCCTGACCTCTCATTAAAATTTAGTCAGAAAAGGTAGGCGTTCCTTTAAGTACATCACTCGGGAATGGCTGTGCATTGCTCAGAATGCATATTTGAATAGTAATCAGTCATTATAATAACTTTGCATATGACTCCTGTTGGCTGCTACCGTGAACAGAAAAGAGCCTATAGAATCCCTTTGTGCATTTCTTGCTGAATAATGTGATCGCTAAACCAGCTAGTGATAGGGTGAATAGGTGGAGGGGTAGGAAGATGTCAGGAAGTATTTCTTCACGGAGAGGGTGGTGAACGCTTGGAATGCCCTCCCGCGGGAGGTGGTGGAGATGAAAACGGTAATGGAATTCAAGCATGCGTGGGACAGGCATAAAGGAATCCTGTGCAGAAGGAATGGATCCACAGAAGCTTAGCTGAAATTGGGTGGCGGGGGGAAGAGGGGTTGGTGGTTGAGAGGCTAGGATGGGGGAGGGCAGACTTATACGGGGTCTGTGCCGGAGCCGGTGATGGGAGGCGGGACTGGTGGTTGGGAGGCGGGAAATACTGCTGCACAGACTTATATGGTTTGTGCCCTGAAAAAGACAGGTACAAATCAAGGTAAGGTATACACATGAGTTTATCGTGGGCAGACTAGATGGACCGTGCAGGTCTTTTTCTGCCATCATCTACTATGTTACTATGTTACTATGTTAAGGAGGGCCTTGAATCAAATAGATTGAAAATTCTGCAGCAAACGGAACACATCTTGGTATCCCTATGGATTGAAATTCCATGTGTAAAGGGGAAAAGGATAGTGATAGGAGTGTACTACCATATACTTGGCCAGGATGAACAGATGTAGAAGTGTTATCAGACATTAGGGAGGCTAACAAACTGGACAACACAATAATAATGGGCGATTTAAACTACCCCGATA
The DNA here is from genome assembly GCF_901765095.1 of Microcaecilia unicolor. Classification (NCBI taxonomy): domain Eukaryota; kingdom Metazoa; phylum Chordata; class Amphibia; order Gymnophiona; family Siphonopidae; genus Microcaecilia; species Microcaecilia unicolor. The sequence goes on along the minus strand of NC_044039.1, from coordinate 192,558,385 downwards.
TTGACTGGGTAAATGTAACATCAGGGCATGCTAGGAAGGTACAATTCCTTGATTAAATCAAGGACTGCTGTATGGAGCAGCTGGTACAGGAGCCAATAAGAGAAATAAAAATAGTCCTTAGTGGAGCACATGATCTGGTGCGGGAGGTAATGGTGACGGGGCCGCCCGATAACAGTGATCATAATATGATCAAATTTGATTAGCTTTGGAGTAAATATAATCAGGAAATCCAATACGTTAGTGTTTAACTTTCAAAAAGGAGACTATGATAAAATGAGAACGGTGAAAAAAAAACTTAGAGGAGCGGCTGCGAGGGTCAAAAATTTACAACAGGTGTGGATGCTGTTCAAAAATACCATCCTGGAAGCCCAGGCCCAATATATTCCGTGTATTAAAAAAGGAGGAAGGAAGACCAGCCGGCATGGTTAAAAAGTGAGGTGAAGGAAGCTATTAGAGTTAAAAGAAAATCCTTCAGAAAATGGAAGGAGGATCTGACTGAAAATTATGAGGAATTGCAAGACATATGCAAAGCACTGATAAGGAAGGCAAAGAGGGACTTTGAAAAAAAGATTGCGTTGGAGGCAAAAACACATAGTACATTTTTTTTTAGGTATATTAAAAGCAAGAAGCCAGCAAAAGAATTAGTTGGACCTCTAGATGACCGAGGGGTAAAAGGGGCACTCAGGGAAGACAACGCCATAGTGGAGAGATTAAATTAATTCTTTGCTTCTGTCTTCACCGAGGAAGATTTGGGAGATATACTGGTTCCAGAAATGGTATTCAAAGCTGACGAGTCAGAGAAACTGAATGAAATCTCTATAAACCTGGAGGATGTAATGGCACAATTTGACAAATTGAAGAGTAGCAAATCGCCTGGACCAGATGGTATTCATCCAAGAGTACTGACAGAATTGAAAAATGAACTTAGTTAATATGTAACTTATCTTTAAAATCAAGTATGATACTGGAAGATTGGAGGGTGGTCAATTAATGCCGATTTTTAAAAAACGTTCAAGAGGTGATCTGGGAAATTATGAATTGGTGAGCCTGATGGTGCCGGGCAAAATGGTAGAGACTATTATTAAGAACAAAATTACAGAGCATATTCAAAAGCATGGATTAATGAGACAAAGTCAACATGGATTTAGTGAAGGGAAATCTTGCCTCTCCAATCTATTATATTTCTTTGAAGGGGTGAACAAACATGTGGATAAAGGTGAGCCGGTCGATATTGTGTATCTGGATTTTCAAAAGGCATTTGACAAAGTACCTCATGAAAGACTCCAGAGGACATTGGAGAGTCATGGGATAGGAGGTAATGTTCTATTGTGGATTAAAAACTGGTTGAAAGATAGAAAACAGATAGTAGGGTTAAATAGTAGGTATTCTCAATGGAGAAGGGTAGACAGTGGGGTTCCCCAGGGGTCTGTGCTAGGACCTCTGCTTTTTAACATATTTATTAATGATCTAGAGATGGGAGTAACTAGTGAGGTAATTAAATTTGCTGATGACACAAAGTTATTCAAAGTTGTTAAATCGCAAGCGGATTGTGAAAAATTACAAGTGAACCTTACGAGACTGCGAAAATGGGCATCCAATTGGCAAATGACATTTGATTTGAGCAAGTACAAAGTGATGCATATGGGAAAGAGGAACCTGAATTATAGCTACATAATGCAAGGTTCCACATTCGAAGTCACCGACCAGGAAAGGGATCTAGGCGTTGATGATATGTTGAAACCCTATGCTCAGTGTGTGGTGGCTGCTAAAAAATCAAATAGAATATTAGGTATTATTAAGAAAGGAATGAAAAACAAAAACGAGGATGTTATAATGCCTTTGTATCACTCCATGCTGCGACTGCACCTCAAATATTGTGTGCAATTCTGGTCACAGCATCTCAAAAAAGATATAGTGGAATCAGAAAAGGTATAGAGAAAGGTAACGAAAATGATACAAAGTAGTAAATCTAAAACGAATCGGAGAAAATATTTCTTCACTCAATATGTAATTAAACTCTGGAATTCGTTGCCAGAGAATGTAGTAAAAGGTGGAATTCGTTGCCAGGAGAATGTAGTAAAAGCAGTTCGCTTTTATCGGGGTTTAAAACAAGGTTTGGATAGTTTCCTGAAAGGAAAGTCTATAAGCCATTATCAAAATGGACTTGGGGAAAATCCACTGCTTATTTCTAGGATAAGAAGCACAAAATGTACTATTTTGGGATCTTGCCAGGTACTTCTAATCTGGATTGACCACTGTTGGAAATGGGATGCTGGGCTTGATGGACATTCGGTCTGTCCCGCAATACTTATGTACTTATGAATCTGAGAAGGATCAGAGACTATTTTCCAAAACAATTATTCTGGCTAATAGTACAAATGATGATATTATCAAAACTAGACTACTGTAATGCAGCATATGCAGGATGAAAAGAAAGTACATCCAAAACACGTCTGCAAGACAGATATTAAAAAAAATCAAAATACGAGAGAGCAACTCCACTTCTTGAAATATTACACTAGCTACCTATCAAGGCAAGAATAGTTTTCAAAATAAGTACCCTCATCTACAAAATATTATTTGGAATGTCCTCAGAATATATGTTAGACCTGATTGAATTATCCCTAAGAAATGCAAGTCTAGAAACCAGGATACCTACTTCTGCACCTACCAAATTGCAGAAACACAATCTACAAAACAAACTACATGGCTGGGTTTAGCTACCTAGGCTCCAAATGGTGGAACTCAATACCCATGGCTGAAGAACCATCACCAATTAACTACAGTTCAGAAAATAACTGAAAACACACCTTTTCAAAAAATTCTATAACTAACAACAAAGACTGCAAATTACGTAAAACACCTCTAACTGTAATGTCACTTAACTGTGAAATTGTAACTGTAAAACTGTAAGCCACTTCTAACCTGTAACCTCACCTAACGCTAAAACTGTAACTGTAAAATTGTAATAGAACAAAAAAGTGAGGACAGCTGAAGGAGGATGTCAAAAAGTCTTTAATATAACAGCTAAAAAAATTACCCGACACGACCGTGTTTTGGCTCCAAGGCCTGCATCAGGGGTCTATTAAATCTCTTGGGTTTGGCTGATGGCTTAATCAAGAGAAAAGTAGCGTTCCACCATCACGGTATACAGCAGTACTGGATTTTCTCAGCTAAGGAAGCCTAACAGCTACTTTTCGCTTGATTAAGCCATCAGCCAAACACAAGAGATTTAATAGACCCCAATGCAGGCCTTGGAGCCGAAACACGGCCGTGTCGGGTCGTTTTTGTAGCTGTTATATTAAAGACTTTTTGACATCCTCCTTCAGCTGTCCTCACTTTTTTGTTCTATTGCCTTTGTTGCATGTGAGGGTTTTCCTCCTCTTTTTTTTCTACTGTAAAATTGTAAGCCACTTTGAACTGAATCTTGCTTTTGGAAAATAGTGGGATACAAGAATGTATGTATGTATGTATAAATAAATAAATAAATAAATAAATACATTTTTAAGAAGATTAAAATGAAAGAATGTTAAACGTGGCCCATGACGCAGACAGAGCCTGCGGAGCAGGGGAAGATTGGAGAGACACAACAAGAGATGGTAGCTTGTAGTGAGTCAATTTTTGAAGTGAAATAGGTGGCTAAAACATCAAAAGTTAAATGAACTGTAGAAGTGCCGTGAAATGGAGAAGTGGAGTAGTAAGTCTATTGAAAACTGAGAACAGCTGTTTTGTAGAATTAGCTACCTGTCGAATTTGGTCAGAAAAATACATCTTTTGACAGCATGAAGTTGAGATACATAGAACTGTTGAGTAAGCCTAGCAATTTTCAGTGAGATTTTAATTTTAGTTTTGTAGCCCTCCTGACTTGGCACTTACAAAGTTTTAGACCACTATGAAACCAAGCCTGATGATTATTCACATGGTGTTGGACAAAGGTAAGAAGAGCTATATGATTAAATGCCTCCTGTAAAGAGGTGTTCCAGGTATATATCTGCTCATTAAATGGCAGGTCGGGAACTCAAGGGGAAGAAAGTCTTGTAATAATGATCTCCATCAGCATGAAATTTTTCTCTCTTTTTGGAAGTGTCTTCCCGTACAGGTGTTTTGCACTTTGTTTCCTTATTTTCCTTCAGTTATTATATTTTTTACCTCTCTTTTTTATTTTGATGCTTGCGGCACTTTTAAGTTTCCTTTCTTTTTTGTCAGGGGCTGGGCAAGTTATGCTGCAGCCCCAACCTTAATTTGAATGCCGTCCCATTTTGATAGTTCAAGATTGAGGAGTTTAATTTAGCCGTGATTCTTTTTTCAATGTCTCAGAAGATCTCTCCAGTGGCTTCAAAAGGTGAACTCAATGTAATCGGGTGACTTCTGTAATGGACCCGCACTCGTGGTGCATCGGGTGCCTTGGACCTGACCATGAGCCTAACTCCTGTTCTTTCTGTTTAAAAATGCAGTTCAGAACTCAGCAGGTGTGGAAGGATTAACAGGAGCTATCTTTAGCTCCTCGAAGGATGATACATCGACCTACTACTACTACTACTTAAAATTTCTAAAGCGCTACTAGGGTTACGCAGCGCTGTACAATTTAAAATGGAAGGACAGTCCCTGCTCAAGAAGCTTACACCTCCATGGCTGCTAAGACTTCTACATCCACTGAGAGTGAACCAGCATCGAGGAGGTCTCCACCTGCCTCGATATCAGGTGTTGATAGCATGTCCCGGGATCAGTCAGCATCAGATATGACACCGAGGCTGCATGCGGGTTCAACATCATCCTCATTAGCAAAGGGGGAGCGGGACACTATACATCGGGGGAAACCGAAGAAGGATTAGTAACGGTCCTCCTCGATGCACAGTGTCAGAAGTGCTGGGGCATTGGAATCACTGATACCTAAGAAGCGCCGGCACCGAGGAGAGCATTCCCCTTCTTCGGGAGAGATGCGGGTGTGCATGTCACCTAGCAGCTACGTCCCCACATCCAGTTCGACACTGAAACTTTCTCAGGCTCCCTCTTTCCTTGCTCTCCTGCCTTTGCTGATGCCTGCATTCAATGGGCGGTTGCAGGCACACCACACAGGCACCGAAGGTCCTTGTGCCATTGGCAGAACAGCCCCAAACCCCCCACTGAGACTGCATCGAAGCCAGTGCAGAGATCCTCGACATCAGCACCTTGAAGGGTATCGACTTTGACATCGACACATATCGCTCTCAATATCAGAGGAGGAAACTTCCCCAGAGCCTGATGCTAGGGCTGTATCTTGGGGCTCTTCGGAGCATGGGCATAGATCCACTGGGCCATGGCCGGTGCAGACTTACTCAGCTATATCTGAATATGCTGAAGAGTTTGACTGACACCACTCATGGGAATCAGAGGAGGATCCACATTACTTCTCAGAAGAGGAATCCTATAGAATACCCTCTGATCCCTCTCCACCTCAAGAGAAATGAAAATCCCCTCCTGAGGGACTGTCTTTCACTGGGTTTGTAAAGGAGATAACTGCTGCCACCCCATTTAAGTTGGAGACGGAGGAAGAGCCCAGTGCTGAGATGTTGACTGTCTTTTCCACTCAAGGAGGTGGATACACAATACCGTATGAAAATAAGAACATATGTGTTGCCATACTGGGACAGACCAAAGATCCATCAAGCCCAGCATCCTGTTTCCAACAGTGGCCAATCCAGGTTACAAGCAGCTGGCAAGATCCCAAAACAGTACAATACATTTATGCTGCTTATCCTAGAAATAAGCAGTGTATTCTTCCCAAATCCATCTTAATAATGGCTTATGGACTTATTTTTTAGGAAGCTATCCAAACCTTTTTTAAACCCTGCTAAGCTAACTGCTTTTACTACATTCTCTACCAATGAATTCCAGAGTAAAAAGTGTGAAGAAGGGTGCTATATTGGAGAAACAAGCCAGATGGTAAAGAAGAGATTTAATTTACATAGACATCAAATGAAAAATGCCACTGCCAAACAGGATGTCACCTCTGTGCAACAGCACTTTACAAAACCAGAACACCGTATCAATGATTTTATGGTGAGAATACTAAAAGGAAACTTTAAGACAATCCAGGAACGTAAGACCTTTGAAGACAGAATGATTAAATATTTTGACACCGACCTGACAGGACTTTACAAAGATCTAGGTTTTCTAGCCCTTTGTAAACTATTAACATTCTACTGCTTTGTCACCCTTATCTACCATGCATCTCTCCCTGTCTCTCATCCACCCAGCTCCCATTTTTTCAACTTACCAACCCCACCCTCTTCCTGTCAGACTGTCATTGGAATGCTTTGGTGTTTCACTTATATATACTGTTATTTATCGACATTTGCTTATTTCTGATCTGAAGAAGAAGGGTTACCTTTGAAAGCTAATTAAAAAAGTTAGTCCAATAAAAAAGGTATCATCTTATTTTATTTTCTATGTTTTATTTTATTTATATTGATTACCTTTAAAAGTGGACTAATGGCTACCAGATCACTCTACGTTGAGTGAAGAAATATTTTCTGCAATTCGTTTTAAGTTTACAACTTCATAGCTTCATTGCGTGCCCCCTAGTCCTAGTATTTTTGGAAAGAGTAAATAAGCAATTCACGTTTACCACTCCACTCATTATTTTATAAACCTCTATCATATCTCCCCTCAGCCATCTTTTCTCCAAGCTGAAGAGCCCTAGCTGCTTTAGTCTTTCCTCATTGGGAAGTCGTCCCATCCCCTTTATAATTTTTGTCGCCCTTCTCTGTACCTTTTTTAATTCCACTATATCTTTTTTGAGATGCAGTGACCAGAATTGCACACAATATTCGAGGTGCGCTCATACCTTGGAGTGATACAAAGGCATTATAAAGTCCTCATTTTTGTTTTCTATTCATTTCCTAATAATACCTAACATTCTATTTGCTTTCTTAGCCATCGCCAAACACTGAGCAGAAGGTTTCAATTAATCATCAACGATGACACCTAGAGCCTTTTCCTGGTTTGTGTCACGTAATTATAGTTCGGATTCCTCTTTCCCACATGCATCACTTTGCACTTGCTCACATTAAACGTCATCTGCCATTTCGATGCCCAGTCTTGTAAGGTCCTCTTTTAATTTTCCACAATCCTCTTTCGATTTAACAACTTAAATTTTTTTTATATATTTTATTTATAGTAAATACACTTGCTCAGAAATAAGGGAAGGAATGAGCACAGAAACTAATAAAAAGTTGCATCATTTACAGAAGAAAAAGGAAGGAGGGAAACTCTCCCCCCCCAACAAATCAATTAGCTCTCCCTTCCCATTTGTCCCCAGTACCTAGGACTCCAGAAAACGTGGAAGGAATAATTAAGAAACAACTAAATAATTGAATCCATAAGGAAAAGAAAAAGACCCTAATCCAGACCTAATAAATATAACCGTATTAATAACCATTGAGGCATATTTTCAAAGCACTTTGGGAGGCTAGGTTCCATAGGTTTCTATGGAACTTTGGGAGGCTAAGTGCTTTGAAAATATGCCTCATTGTAACCTAACTAGCTAGGGTTTACAAGTTGAGGAAATTTATTGTCAAGAAATGACTACAATTGCTTAGGGTCATAAAACAATATGAGTGGCCTAGTGGTTAGGGTGGTGGACTTTGTTCCTGGGGAACTGAGTTTGATTCCCACTTCAGGCACAGGCAGCTCCTTGTGACTCTGGGCAAGTCACTTAACCCTCCATTGCCCCATGTAAGCCGCATTGAGCCTGCCATGAGTGGGAAAAGCGCGGGGTACAAATGTAACAAAAATAAAAATTTTTACAGGAAATCTCAAAAAGAAAATACCATTATTCTGAATCACTCTAATTCGCAAACTCAGGAATTGCTTCCACCTTTCCTGGGTCTCCTTGCAGATACCTGGAAAACACCATACACTTTGATCTAAAAACAATTCAAATCTATGTTGAAAAAATAAAGTTAGAACAGTATTTCTATCACATCCAAAAACAAATGACACAAGTAGAGTTGCTCGGTCCTCCACTATATCAGTTAGATATCTCCAATATATCAGTTAGATTCAAGTAATCTGGTGAAGCCGCAGATGTCACTTTACACACAGCTCGCTTTTTCTTATAGGGTCGATAGAAAACCCTATTCAGTGGGGGTAATGCCTCAAGTGGCAACTTCAGAATTTCTCTTAAATATTTCTTAAAAAGATCCCTTGGTGTCACATCGGGTATCCAAGGAAAGTAAAAAAAAATGTAAATTTAACTTTCGCGTGTTGTTTTCCAGCATTTCATGCTTCTAATGTAATCCTGTCAAGTCCTGAATTATCTTACTTTGAACTTCTTGTACTCCAACAATCTTCCTGCCTAGGTCTTCCTTAGAGGTTAAATCACCCACTGAAGTCCCTTCATATTCTATAAACTTAAATGTTATACGCTCCAAGTCCTTCTCTACTTGAAAAAGTCTTCCACTTACAGATAAATCCAACTTTCTAATAGCCTGCCAGAGAGTCTCAAGAGTTACCGGCATTGTTGGTATAGTACTTGTCACGACTGTGGTCGTGACCTCTCTTTGACTCACCTTATTTCCCGATGGTCAGCTTCTAAGCTGGCTCCTGTCTGCATTGTTGTTTCTTTCCTGTGTGTTTCAAGCCTCACTTTGGTGTTCAGTGTGTTTCCTGCCTCTGTCCTGTAGGGTTTCCACTTCCTGTGTGTTTCAAGCCTCACTTTGGTGTTCAGTGCGTTTCCTGCCTTTGTCCCGTTTATAAGGAAGTGGTGGACTTTCATTCAGGGCCTTTGCAATGCCAAAGGTCTCCAGGTTAGTCTGTGTGCAGTGAAGCACTTCTGCCTTGTTCTTAGTTTGTGTGCCCGTGGGCACTTCTGTCTTGATTTCTTGTTGCCTTGTTCCGTGGGCACTTCTGTCTTGATTTTTTTGTAGCCTTGTTCATAGTCTGTGTGCCCGTGGGCACTTCTGTCTTGATTTCTTGTTTAGGGTGCCTGTGTGCACTTTTGCTTCTGTTCTTCTCTGTTTGTCTGTGTGGGTCAGCTTTGTGTCCTGCCTAGTCTGCATTGCTTGCTCTAGTCCCCTGTACCTTCAGCTTCAGCCTTAGTTCTGTTGTTTGTCTGTGTGGGTCAGCTTTGTGTCTTGCCTAGTCTGCCTTGCTTGCTCTAGTCCCCTCTACCTTCAGCTTCAGTCCTGTTTGAGAATCCTGAATCCTGCTTGAGTATCCTGAATCCTGTTCCAGCCAAGCCTGTTTGAGAATCCTGAATCCTGCTTGAGTATCCTGAATCCTGTTCCAGCCAAGCCTGTTTGAGAATCCTGAATCCTGCTTGAGTATCCTGAATCCTGTTCCAGCCAAGCCTGCTTGAGCATCCTGAATCCTGCTTAAGCATCCTGAATCCTGTTCCAGCCAAGCCTGCTTGAGCATCCTGAATCCTGCTTAAGCATCCTGAATCCTGTTCCAGCCAAGCCTGCTTGAGCATCCTGAATCCTGCTTAAGCATCCTGAATCCTGTTCCAGCCAAGCCTGTTTGAGAATCCTGCTTGGAGTATCCTGAATTCTGTTCCAGCATTGCCTGCCTACAGCTTAGCTCTATTCTTGCTTGTTAGTCCAGTCCTAGTTGGGGGGGGTTTGCCTCCTGCTGCCACTCGATGACAGTAGGCCAAGGGCTCACGTTGTTCCAGAGTCCGTGACTTTGTTTAAAGCCTGGGACCGTGACAGTACTCCCACTCTGCAGGGCCACCAGCCCCTCTGGGAATCCTGTCGGGGCCTTTGCTGACTCCATATGCAGCCCTAACAGAGTTTCCTTGGGTCCCATTGCATTGAGTGCTTAGAGCTGCAACACTGCTCCTCGCGATGTTGCCTCCTGCGGGGAACTCCAAATTGTCAACTCAACTGTCTCCCATCCGGTTTCCAGCAGCATGCCCCCTGCAACAGTGGACAGCTTACAGCAGCGGGCTGTGGGACAATATGGGCTGAAGGACAGCGAGCCATCTTCCTCAAGGGTGGGAGAGCCTCCCTCTCTCTCCAGCACAGCAAGCAAGTCTCCTGTTGCCCCAGTGGAAGCTGAAACTAAGGAAAAGAATCGCAACACAGAAGTCTGAGAGACTGTGGGAGTACTAATTTATTTATTTATGGTTCATTTGTATCCCACATTTTCCCACACATGCAGGCACAATGTGGCTTAAAGAAAAATTAGGAAAATTTACAATTTAAGAAAATATAGTAAAGTTGACAAAGAATAGATAAGGGGAGCAGTAGCTAACAATGGGGGACTAAGCAGGGTGGGGGATCCTTACTTGAAAGGAAGCAACACAGAGGTCATCCTCCTAGCGTCTGGTCACGGACGTCATCTTGGTTGTGATTCAACAACTTTGAATAACTGTGTTGTCAACAAATGTAATTACCTCACTAGTTACTCCCATCTCTAGATCATTTATAAATATGTTAAAAAGCAGAGGTCCCAGCACAAATCCCTGGGGAACCCCACTATCTACCCTTCTCCATTGAGAATACTGACCATTTAACCCTATTCTCTGTTTTCTATCTTTTAACCAGTTTTTAGTCCACAATAGAACACTACCTCCTATCCCATGACTCTCCAATTTCCTCTGGAGTCTTTCATGAGTTACTCTGTCAAATGCCTTTTAAAACTCCAGATTCACAATATCGACCAGCTCACCTTTATCCATATGTTTGTTCACTCCTTCAAAGAAATGTAGATTGGTGAGGCAAGATTTCCCATCACTAAATCCATGTTAGCTTTGCCTCATTAATCCATGCTTTTGAATATGCTCTGTAATTTTGTTCTTTATAATAGTCTCTACCATTTTGCCCGGCACTGATGTCAGACTCACCAGTCTATAGTTTCCCGGATCACCTCTGGAACCTTTTTAAAAATTGGCGTTACATTGGCTGCCCTCCAATCTTCCAGTACCATGCTTGATTTTAAAGATAAATTACATATTACTAACAATAGTTCTGCAAGTTCATTTTTCAATGTATCAGTACTCTGGGTTGAATACCATCTGGTCCAAGTGATTTGCTACTCTTCAATTTGTCAAATTGCGCCATTACATCTTCCAGGTTTATAGAGATTTCATTTAGTTTCCCTGACTCTTCAGCTTTGAATACCATTTCTGGCACCGGTATCTCTCCCTTAGTGAAGACCGAGGCAAAGAATTCATTTAATCTCTCTGCTATGGCTTTGTCTTCCCCGAGTGCCCTTTTTACCCCTTGGTCACCTAGCGGTCCAAGTAATTCTTTTGTCAGCTTCTTGCTTTTAATATACTTTAAAAAGCTTTTACTATGTGTTTTTGCCTCCAAGGCAATCTTTTTTCAAAGTCCCTCTTTGCCTTCCTTTTCAGCGCTTTGCATTTGACTTGACATTTGTTACATTTGTATCCCACATTTTCCCACCTATTTGCAGGCTCAATGTGGCTTACATAGTACCGTAGAGGCAATCGCCAATACTGGTATGAACAATTACAGAGTGAAGTTATGGTAGAATAAAGGTCATGTGTGATAGACACATTAGGAAATTATATGTTGTTTCTTATCATTTTCAGTCGATCCTTCTTCAGTTTTCTGAAGGGTTTTCTTTTAGCTATAATAGTTACCTTCACTTCGCTTTTTAACCATGTCAGCTGTCATTTGGTCTTCCGTCCTCCTTTTTTAATACATGGAATATATTTCACCTGGGTTTCCAGGATGGTATTTTTGAACAGCATCCACGCCTGATGTAAATTTTTTACCCTTGCAGCTGCTCCTCTAAGTTCTTCTCATTTTATCATAGTCTCCTTTTTGAAAGTTAAACGCTAACGTATTGGATTTTCTGATTACACTTATTCCAAAGGTAACATCAAATCTGATCATATTATGATCACTGCTTTCAAGCGGCCCCATCACCATTACCTCCCGCACCAGATCATGCGATCCACTAAGGAATAGGTCTAGAATTATTCCCTCTCGTCAGCTCTTGTACCAGCTGCTCCATAAAAAAATCCTTGATTTTGTCAAGGAATTGTACCTCCCTAGCATGCCCTGATGTTACATTTACCCAGTCAATATCGGGGTTATTGAAATCACCCATTATTATTGTGTTATCCAGTTTGTTAGCCTCCCTAATTTCCAATAACATTTTTACATCTGTCTGTTCATCCTGGCCAGGCAGACGGTAGTACACTCCTAGTAGCCTAGTGGTTAGTGCAGCGGACTTTGATCCTGGGGAACTGGGTTTGATTCCCACTGCAGCTCCTTGTGACTGTGGGCAAGTCACTTAACCCTCCATTGCCCCAGGTACAAAATAAGTACCTGTATATATGTAAACCGCTTTGAATGTAGTTGCAAAATACCACAAAAAGGCGGTATATCAAGTCCCATTTCCCCTTTACACATGGAATTTCAATCCACTGGGATGCCAAGATGTGTTTTGTTTCCTGTAGAATTTTCAATCTATTTGATCAAGGCCCTCCTTAACATACAATGCTACCCCTCCACCAATTCGATCCACCCTATCACTACGATATAATTTGTACCCCGGTATGACAGTGTCCCACTGGTTATCCTCCTTCCACCAGACCTCAGAGATGCCAATTATATCTAACTAGTAAAAAAGCCCCGTTTCTGATGCAAATGAAACGGGGGCTAGCAACGTTTTCTTCTGTGTGCATGTGGGAGTGTGTGTGTCCCTGCCCTCTGCCCTCTCTCCCCTACCCCCTCTGAGTCCTTCACTGTTACAGAGAGAGCGATTTGATTTCGTGCTTTGTTTGTGTTACAGAGAGGGCGGGGCAGACACTCATGGGGAAACCGGATATCTCTCCCCCTTCACACTTCCGGCTGGAGGCTTCATAGAACGTTGGTGGTGCCTTTTATATAGAGAGATTTTTCATTTAGTGCAATATATTCTAACTCTCCTATCTTATTTCTTAGGCTTCTGGCATTCGCATATAGACATCATGCTCAGTACTTGACAGTATTAATTTGCAATCTTTTGTCTGATTTTTATTTTTATTTAAGGACACCTGATCTACTATGGTCTCTTTTGCAACCTCACTATCAGGATACTGTTTTTAATTACCTCTTCTTATAGACCTCTTTCTGACTCCGTCACACGGGGGACTAAAGGTACTTATTTCATATATCAGGTTCTGTATAGTTTCTCTGACCTCCATTGTCACCCAATCACAAGGGGGTGGCATTAGGAGCCGTAATTGAAAACTAATTCCCATAACTACTGCTTTCTGTCCAAAACTGAGTGTCACTTGTATGTGATCTACCTTGTAGGCTAAATGTTAGGTAAAGAGAAGATAGAATCAATAAAAATAGAGACAGAGATAGGTTTAGATAGATAGGTACATTTTATTTCTTACCCAAACACAGGTCTTCAAGTTGATACAAATACAGACATCAGATTCTGGTTTCATCCGCACAGGGCTTCGCCGTCTGACAGAAGCTTTGGAGAAGACTCTCAAACTAAGCCAAAATCTCCCCTCTTTTATACACAAACCTCTCCATAGAAGTGAATGGTGAGAAACCTTGCTCCTAATCTTTCTCACTTTCTGAGATCATACTTTCCCATGCGATCTGCTATCTGATGTGCCCACCTCCTTCCGTTCTCAGCTACTGCTAATTATCAACATGTTTTGGGAAGCGTTGAGATAACAGTTTCACATCTTCCGGCTGCAATACTTTTCATACCATCTCATGAACTCTGTATTACCTCTGTATCATTGTATACCAAAACTAATAAGCTCCATTTTATTCATCTGATCTTTCATTACAGGTGCTATATTTGAATTAAAAATTGTACCAATTTGTGGCAGGACTCATTGTTCAGACCTGCTTTTTGCAGATTCTCAAATATTAAATCATTTCAGTACTTTTTAGCAGTTTAGGCTGTTTAAGGTATGTAAATTGACCCACCACTATTCCAGTGGATGGATCCCAAGCGGGGACACATATTAACTTACAGGAAATGCAAGTCCTTGCTCAGCCAGTCATAGATTTTTAAACCTAGCTGGTATTTTTACAGCCTGAGTCCTAAAATCTGGCCTTCCACCCTTCCGGTGGGCATCCAGTGAGGGCCTCTTGCTGAACTAGGATCCAACTTGAGATTTAATTTGCCATTTTACACTGCACACCTCCACCTATGTGGATTGCTTTCCCCTTATTCCTAATTCCATTATGTCCACTCAGTCCTCCACTAGTCCCCTGGAAAGAGTTCTCAACTTTTTCCCCGCTGATAAAAAAGAACTTTCCCGTTTATGTCAGACCTGGCATACCGTTTGGTCCGCCAAAGACCCGGGACTGGAATGGCCAACAAAGGGCTCATTTGATCAGGGCAAGCTCCAAGCCTTGGTCTGCTATAATGAATCCAACAAAACAGGAAAATCTAGGGAGAAGCATTTAGCTGCTATTAATAAATTTATACTTATTGCACAACACCAGCATGACAGAGCCCTAACGAAGTCTGATTGCGATCAAGCCCCTTACCAAGAGGCAATAACACCTACTGCCCCACCACCTTATGATGCTGCAGGTACTACCAAGCTTCTACCATGTGCAGTGGGATATACACCAATACCCCCAGGATATTGTGATAAACCTCAGCTACAAATTTCTCAGGGATCTCAGACACAAATCCCCTTATCTCAGGCATCTCAGACAGTGATACCCTCGCTGCCTGCGGTATCTCCTGCTCCTATAAGATTTGACCCACCTACTACCGTACACATTGCCGGTGTAGTTGATCTATCTCTTCCCTCATCACAAAAAGACCCAATTCCAATATCTCAGGGGTCAGTACAAACCCAGACGCCCTTAACCCCTTCAACAATCCCAGTGGCCACGACCACTGCCCAATTACCCACTGTTACCTCTACTCCAACGATGCAAGCAACAACCCAGACGCTAACCCCACCACCACCTCATGTATATCGTTCTATTGGAGGCTATGAGATTGAGATACCCCCACCCATTATTGAGCAATATCCTTGTGTCCCGAACCCATCGGTTCCGGTCACCGTCCAGCACCCTGCCATCAATCAAATTGATGTGGCTGCCCAGACCTCCATTTATCCTGGATCAGGATTGACCTCACACATGACCACCCAAACTTCTACCTACCCATATATGGGGCACACAACTCAGACATCACCTCCACCACTACATTTGGACTCTTCTGTCCAAACTGGTCCCTTGCCTGCTGAATCCCTACAGTCTATTCTGTCCCAATTACGACAGATGGGTTTCATTCCATGTAGTCCTGCCACACAGACACGGACTATTTGTCAGGAACTCTATGATCGGGGTTTCATTAAAACTCCCCCAGCTCCGAAAGACTCTTCCATACCCACTCTAGAACCTGAGTGTTCTACTCCTCCTGGATGGGATCAATTGGGTGCACGCCCCAAGGGCAAAATTCCCCAATTAGCAGAGGATCTGGCTCTTCTCCGCCGTCCTCTCATACTTCCAGCCAAACCAGGTACCGGGGGTCTACCAAAAGTAATATCTTCTCCATTAGAAGAAGCCTGGGAAGTACTAAAACAACAACTTCCAAGTAAATCTGATTTGCAGGATATTCGAAACGAACCTCCCCCAGTACTAAGTTTCTCCTCCTCGAGGGAAGGAGATTCTTCTCACCTTGACCTACCCAAGCCCTTTCCCCTTGACACGCCAGTCCCTTCAGGTGCAGGCCGTCTGCCGTCCCCCGGCCTCACCTTAGCCACTATAGGAGATGATCTCGTATACGTTTCAGAAGGACTTCGTTCCCTACGTAAGTCCATGTCAGCACCCCCTTTTTGTCTCCGGTACTCTAGGAGAACAGCACGCTTTCAGATTGCTCTCTCCCTTAAAATCCTTTTGAATTCTCTGTTCTTATAACCACTCTTCAAAACTGACAGACAGCCCCCACCTTTTCACATCTGCTATTGCCTACACTCCGTGTGTGCGATCTTGTGCTGTAACAGTTATCCACGAGATTCTTTTCACGTCTCGGGACTGTCCCTTTTATTATTCCTCCTCATTTTTTTTCCTATTGAAAACAGTAATTACGGTGTTCAGCTTTGTAGCTGCTTACCGTCGTCCAACTGCTGTTTTCCTCTTATCTAATCAGTTCCTTCAGTCTTCTGAACTATGCTTTTTCTCTAACCACTCTGCCCACAGCCCCCCCTTCCTGTCCACACTTTTCTCGGCTCTTTTTCATAGTGCAGCATGAATAACTGCGTAGTATCTCTTATTCCGTTCCTTTTCCTTTTGCATCTTTGTATGTGTCTTTGCACTCTGTCTGCCGTCTCTGCTTTTCTTATTTCTCATTTCCACCTGTCAAAATCTTTATTATTTACTGCGTAGTTCAACTGATTGCTCTTTTTCACAGCTGCTCAGTCCTGTGCTCTCACCCCACCCCCATAGCCATTTTTCTTTCCTTAAGTCCAATCTGAATCCCTTCCTCCACAACATTTTGTTCTTGTCCCCCTTTTTCTGCCACAATAATCCTCCCTGCCCTCCTCTCTGATGCTCTACCGACTCCTACACCATATGTCTGTGGTACCAATTGGGGTAACTTAATACCTTACAGACACCTTTTTAGCTTCTTGTGCAAACCAGAAATCATTTTTTTTTGGATTTCCTAGAAAACTTTTCTTTTTCATTCTCAGTCCCATGTGCTGTGAGGTTTGATTCTCTTTCCGGAACAAAGCTTATTACATTACTAGTAAATATATACTCCCTCTTGGGCTTCGAATCTGCCTTTGTAAATCTATTTAAACTTGCCCGAAGAGTTGTAAGTTCTAAACCCCTTTTTCTCACATATTTTTTTTTAATATCCTTATCCAGGCTTCCGAAACTGCCATTTCTTTCGGTAGCTTTTAAAGGTTTTCCCTAACAAGTGCTGTAGTTCACTATCTCAAGGACATGAGAATCTGGGAAGATTGCCCACTTTAGCTGCCTTATCAATCCAGCACTGCTTTGGCAGAGGAGGCTCTACAGTTCACTTTTAAAAGCTAAGAAAGTGATTTTTTTTTCTCTCCCCCTTTTCCGTTCGTTTTTGTCCCTGTTCTATGCTGATACACAGGTATCTTTCAACTCCGGTTTCCCCTCAAAAATTGGTTCCTTAAGCAGGCACCATAATTGTAAAATGACTTATCTTTTCATGCCTCATACTGCCAAGTCCGTTGTAAGTGCACTTCTGAGCATGTAAGAATGTACGGATGTATTTCTTTGCTTTCACTGTATCTTAGTCTTACTCTGCATTCTCCTTTTATCAGGGCATACTTTTTTCTCCTCTTTTGTGTCATTTTATTAGGACGTTGTCCCCCACTTTCCAAAATTTTCTGCTCATATTGCTTTGACTTTTGAGCGTTTCTTTCTCTTTTATCTCATTTCCCTTAAACAATAGACCGTCTGAGACTCTAATGCTTTCTCATTCTGTCTCTGAGCCGTGATTTTAACCCCGAGACAGGTTTTTCTTTATTTTTGTACTGCAAGTGACAGTTTGATAGACCACACCATGTGGTTACAAAGTTTTAAAAGGGTATCTTTCCTTCAAACATACATTACTTGACTTTCCCCTTTAAAAACCAGCTTTCTCCTTCTTTGTCCTAGTGTGGTTTCCTGTGATCACATTACAATGCTTCTAGGAAGCCTTAGTCCGGAAACTAAAAATTAACCCTTACTTAACAGAATCAAGCAATATGCTGGTAGTAATGAAATTTAGATTGCCGTTATTTTAAAAAACACAGTAGAAGACATTAGAAATTTTTGCCTTAAAGGAGCTGTCGTATTAAGTGTAGAATTGACAGTTTCAGCTTTCATATGAACACATAATGATTACGGCTGTCTATCTGAGTAAGTAAAGTAATAACGCAGTTAGAATTGTCATACTTTCTCAAACTTTAACTCCCTGGTTCCTTACACAATAGTTCCTAAGAACTGCAATACGTTTGATCTGATAAAATCCTATCCTGATTAATTATAACAGCAGAAAGTTTTAATATGAAAAATTAAACTTACAGTTTTTATGTGCTGTATAGTTCTATTTTCAGTAGCCGTAATGTCCAATGCTTGCAGTGAGCAGTAAACTCAAATTAAGCACAGGAAGCACACTTCCCTTCTGGTTTTTATTCTCCTTTTCCTATAACATCCACGTCAACATTAAATCCTTATAACAATTTTCTGTAAACCTCTTTGATGTTCTGGTTCTTCTTAAACTCTCTACAGGATTACTGCTAAATCATATTAAAAGTTTTACTTCCCAGAAGCAGTCTTTTAACCACAATGTTACCCTCTAGATAAGATTCTCGTATGCTTTGGATCTCCGATACTCTGGTTCTAGTTTCTTGTACTCTATTTTAATGGTGTACTCGTTTAAAAGAAATATAAGTTACAGCCCCAGCACCGTACTATCGTGTTAGTTTAATACAAGCCTGCTTATCTTCAGGAAACATTGATTTTTGAACAGTATTATAGATTGTCAGAATTATAAATTGTCCTCATATTTAAGTCCCATTTTAAGGACTATATTATAACGTTATCTACAAGAAATACTACACTTCCTCGCTTGCATTGTGATTTTCGTCCTGGCTTATTTTAAACACTTGTAATAATGAGCTAGGTTATAATATTTCTTGATGAATATTTCCACGTTCTAAGAATGACAATCACTTTTAAATAATATGGTTCTATAATGTATTAAATTGTGTAAGTCTTTATAAAAAATTTTCTATTTTTACTCGACAGCATTGTAAACCGGGATCCAACACAGAAAGTCACATAAAATTACAGTGGTTTATTGTTACATTAAGAGCTAGATAATCCCTTGTATAACTTATATGATAGTAGAAGTATTATGTACTATATAGAAGCATTCCTTTACTTTTACCTTAATAGATATGCATATAAAATAAGTTTTACCTTTTTGGTTGAGAAGATGATGGCTGCATGCCATGATAATACAACGTTGCTTCACATCTCCAGTTATTTCCTGTTGTTTCTTTATAACCCAACCCACCTTCTCTTTCCTTCTAATGCTGCAGCTGTTCTGTTTGTCATCATTTAGACATATCATTTCAGTCACTGACTATGTATGTTTTATGCCGAATCATTAGAAGTTCTTGGTGTAAGAATCACATGTTTTAATTTGTTTTTTTCCCCTTTCACCTGTTTAGCCACAAAAGCTTCCTGCCATTGCATTCGGGTTTATTTTATTTACTATGTCCCTTTTCTGAGTGTATATTTATGGGTATGAGCTTGTCATCTTTACACCACGATTTTGGTGTCCTGTTTCAAAATTTATTGATTTATATGCTTCTCTTATATTTTCCTGTTTAGATGCTACTTCCAACCTATCCGGTACCCGCCCCAAAAGCATTTAATATGTATTTAACTTTATTTCAGTTATTCTAGGGCTATAACTCCCGACTACACATGTTATAATGTCTTTGTTAGTATACATTTTCTTGCCTTTTGTTGAAATCGGTGTTCCAGTTACATATATGGTTCTCCCCTGTTCCTCTTATTATAGTATGTAGTAGTTTCATGTCTTGTTTAAAGTCTATATTTAGATGCCATATACAGCTCCCAACCTACCCTTACAGCTTATTTTGGCCTTACATTACAAATTAGGTAGGCCCAGTTTTTTCCATATAATATGTACACTTTATTTTTATTTCGTGGCTGGATCCTTAAAGTCTTCTGGATCGGCCGCCGCCCATAAGGTGCCCAAAAGTTTTTTTCCTGTTACAGGCTAAACTCCTTTTAATGATCCACACCCACCCCTCTTTTCCTTTTCTGAAGTATATTTTAGGGACTCTTCCCTGATACATACTATACCCTTACTCTCATTCCTATTTGTGTTACGCTAGAACCATTGGCTTACGTACCGATGCCCGGCGAAAGGTAAGGGGAAGGGCTTACACCCCTCTACGGGGCAAAATTTTTGTCCCTTGGATGGATGACGGTACCTAAATTGTTAGGGATTGGGCCATTAATACCACCCAGTTTTCAGGGTGTGCCCGGCCCCCCAGTCTATAACACTTGCCTCTTTTCCAATTAGGCTAGAACCTGTAGCACCGGTACTCCTGAGGGACGCCTCTGTACCGTTTCCTACTAGCTAGTCTAATCAGAGGTCGTAAATTTATAGTTTGATTAATTGAAAACCCAGTGGGAGCTGGTTGAAGCGTTTAGGGTTCTTGTCACAGTTGATGCGTTTTTGATGCGTTTAAGGCTCCTAGCACGTGAAAACTCATTGGGTTACTGCCTTCCGGATTCACTGTACCTTTTTCACGGGTACTTGAATCCCTTGATGGGTGCACTCCCTGATTTAGGGCTCTACCAGTGAGCGTGTATTGTGGCTCCTGGCACCGGAGATGCGTGTATTTTGGCTCCTGGTGGTTGATGAAGCGTTTAGTGGGCTCTTGACTAGAGTGGTTGATGAGGCGCTTATTTGGCTCTTGACCAGAGGCTTACCCTGGAAGGCAGTATTTATACATAGTTGCATACACACTAGCGTATATTCTTATCTTTACCTTTATCTTAATATGAATTATCTATACCTCTCCTCTGTATGTCGACTAGTATGTAGATCTTTATGCCGACTGATCATTTATATTTTGGACCTCCTACACAGAATTGGAGTATAATAGAAGACACGTGAGTATCGCATGCTCTTGTAAACTATTGGCGTACCGCCCCTAGCTCTTTTCATAATTCTACTGTATTCTCTGAAACCTTGGTCCTAGGACTGTGTTCAAAATCGGGTTCTATAGCGGCTCTGAAAAAAATTATTATATAATTTATTTTCACTATTATACAACTATACAACTATCACTGATACTTATTTTGTCCCGTCCTTAACTTATGGCTTCAAACCACTGGTTCTAGGCCTGGGTTTCATGTATATTTGCTCTAGCCCACAGTTATCTACCTACGTTCTAGATCATTGCTGAAATTCCACCATTGGATATTTTAATCAATATGATCACCCTCACACCACCCCCTCCTGGGGAGAGGGTGCTAAACTTTTCCCGAGCTGCAAATCTTTTCCCCCTGCTGAATAGAATGTCAGCTGGTCTTCCTCATACAGAGTATATTACTACTCCCCTGTCTGCAACTGAGCTGAATGACCTTGTTCTGCGACTCCCGAATATTACTAAAGGAGGGAACAAGTGGCTACTAAAACTACAACAGGCCACTCTAGGGACAGCTCTTTCAGTAGGAAATATGAAGGCCATATTGGGCAGGACCGCCCATGCTAGCATCACTGATTTGTTCACACAAGCAGGCTATGCTGAACTTGTGACTGAGAATCAGTATGATAGTGCCCCCTTGACAGTGATTAAAGAAAAATTGTTTCAAGAGATACGTACTTCCTTCCCTGCCCAGAAAGATTTCTCCGTCATCACTTCACAACGATGGGAGGTGGGGTCAGAACTGATTGAAGCTTACCTAATTAGGATGCAGCAGTTGTTTCATGATGAGATTGAGGAAAGATTTGACTCAGACAATGCTCTCCCTGTATTCTATTACTTACTTAAACAGACCTTACCCTCTAAGGTCAGGAAGAACCTAGATAAGACGATAGGTTTACAACACATGGAATGGCCACAGGTTCGGGAACATGTCCTTCACTATTGTAGGCAACTAATTGAGAATAGGCAAAGAGAGGTCCGCCGGGACCAGGTTTTGCACAGGAATCTCACAATGTTGCAGATTGCTGATTTGAAGGCTAAGATGTCCTCTAAGATCAGCCCCTCCACACCTTCTAGTTCTAGCACCCCGTCCACCCTATATTTGCTTTCCTCTCCTCATGGCACTAGGTACCCTGTTATCCTTAGTTCCAGTTCACCTACTACTTGCCCTCGTGTTTACCCTGATTTGCCAGATTATGAAAAACATAACCCCCAATTCAGGTATGCTGACAATCGCAGAGGCCTTAAAGCTGGAAACCAGGATTCCCAATCTAGTCCCTATCGCCGTGCTAGTGTGACATGTTTCCGTTGCCGTCAAATTGGACATTATGCATCTAAATGTCTTCTGCCAGTTCAACATTGGCCCAGAAATCAAAATCGCCCACCCCACCCGTCCATAATGACTAGGCGTATTCCGAACCCGATCTGATTTTGTAGTTCACAATTACTCATAGTACTCAGCTCCTCATTTAGTATCCAGAAACCATTTCTCTGTATATGTGTTGGTGTGATGTTTCTGTTTCTATTGCAGGTAACATGTTTTTATTTTATATTTCTCCTGGTTTAATTTCAAGTGTATATTTATGGTACCATACAAATGACCTAACTGAGTCAGCAAGTTATTTATTTATTTCTCTGCATACCTTCCCTGGGGAGTCCTTATCAACTGCAGGGATGAGCGATCCCCAGAGGATGTTCATTTTATGTTTTTTATATGTATACCTGAACTGACTTATTTATGCCATTTCACTTTATACGGGATCCCTTTTTAATAAAAGCTGTGTATTGCACATTTTTAAAATGTTTTCTGCTTTAACTGTTATGCTGTTTAAATTGATGTGACATTCACTTCTTTAGTTTTTTTCATGAATATAAAGCCTTCATTTTTGAAATCTCTCTATGGTATGTGTGATATCTGAAGGCTTTTCATTATTTCCTTGTCTAAGAAAGAAGAAATATTTAATAACCATTATCCGTTATATGGAATAAATGCGGAGAAATGTTCCCTTGAACTGGCCATTTGGGGGATCATTTTGCGCTGCTCATAGATTTTGTAGTATTCTTGAACTGGGAATTGGTGAGGCTTTCAGACATGAATAAGGAAAATTATGCACTCCACTTTCTGATTCCTTTCTATTCGAAACAGGAATGGCAACTATTGCTCTTTTTGTCTCTCTGTCTTTCACTGTGAGTGATTGTGAGAAAAACTGATGTAGATTGTTTGTGTGTAATTTATGCTTTGTGTATTTAACTAACACCTTGCTTCAACTAACTCTTGCCACGTAGTGGTTTTGTCTTAAAGCGATATGCTGCTCCCTACTTTTTTGACTGATTGAAAAGGGTTACTTAAACTCTATGTGAAGGTCAATCAAGTAGCTGCACTTTTTAATGTTTTTTCTTCCATTTGTCTTTTTTGAGGAACCTTTTTCTTGCATTGCCATTTGAATATGCCTTGTTGCAATTCAGATGTATCATATTTTGTTTTATTTTTTTTTAAGCCTATTTTTGTCTTACACCCTTCAAGGTGCTTTTTTTTTAAATATTTTAATTTTTTTTAATTTTTTTTCATTCTCGATGCTTTGTTTTTTACCATGCCTCCTTCCTGGACCCCATTTATACCCACGACCCGCCTCCTAGCATTATGACTTCATTCAATAACTTAACCACATAAATTGCACTACTGGTCTGTTTAAAGTTTTGCCTTTCCCCAGATGGATACAGGAATCCCGTTGACGTCCCTCACCGAGGAGACGACTGCTAGCAAAGAACAGCTACCCGATAATGTATCCGATCTGAAGGTTATGTTACAGCAAAGAATCGCTAAATTAAAAGACAGATGCACAGACCCCAACATTACCTGGTTTCAGAAACAAGACATTATTGAGCGTGAGTTTCGACAGATGCATCAATTGGTCCATGAACAAAAGAGACAGGCTCTCCACTTACTGAAGTTGCAAGAAAATTTGGCCTCTACCCTTCTTTTTGAATCATCTAACTCGTAAGTCCTGCTGGCCTCCTGCAGCTGAGGGCTCAACCCTTGGTGAATGGTAGTCATCGTAGGTGAAGATTCCATATCTATTGGCGATAAATGGCGACGCATTGCCCTCCATACATCAATAATTGAACATTTACCATCATCTCTAAATTTTAATTGTTTTTCTCTTTTGTTCCATATACTTTACCATTGTTATTTGATCATGTCTTTCTAAAAATTACCAATCTGTCTCGCACATTATGCAAGCCAGAAGTGGGGATATATTATGCAAATCCCAATTCCAAATCCCAATTCCAAATCCCAATTCCAATTTTTTTTTTATTTAATTTTAAGTTGATGGTAGAATAAAGACATGGAAAGATCCCAATTTGTACACCATAAGTACGTCTTTAAGGTCCAAATGATGTTAGATCCCCCAAGGTTGTGGCAATAATCTTTACACCTTGCAAACTACTGGACCACATGTGAAAGATATACGTGTTTACTCAGCCGCAGAACCAGATGTTACCAGCCTAACCATCTCAAGACCGGCCACTTCCCAGCCCTGTTGGATCTTCCAGATCTCCGTCCAGATTCTTCAGCGCTTCCACCGCCTCAACCATGATCGATGAAAGAAACTTTTGAACTGATACTTAATTTGAGAACTACTGTTGCTGTTTATGGACATTATAGATTCATATTATGTTTTATTTTCAGTTTAGCAGCAATCCTGTCTAGATATTGAAAAGGTTTTATTTTTATTTTCCTATTATTTCCTATTATTTCCTTTATTGTTCTAATTGTTTTTCCACGAGTTTCCCCGTTATTTCTGTTTATGTAATTTAAATTGAAGTCGATATTGCTCGGATACAAGGGTAACATCAAACCCTAATACTGGCTAAGATATCATAATGTAGATGTAAACTCTGTTAGTATCAACCTGTTATGCAATTGTTTAACTTTGGTGTAGGCTTACTTGAGCTGCATGTCTTTCTGTAGGTTTGACTAAGCTCCAAGTGGGGTAACGGATATATACAATGCTTCCCATACTTCCAGGTCATTATGCATATGTCAAGATCCATGCATGACCTTGGTTAATATAAATTTTCCTAGGATTGACCATTTTTGCTGTATGAGGCAACCTCATACTTGCTATCCACTTATTAGTGCTCATGATTGGATGCCAATGATGAGTACTAGTAAGGTCCAGGAATCCCGACCTGTTTAAGGATTCTGAATACCTACAACAGCCTGCAATCTGAATACTAATCACATATTTGTTGAGCCCATAACAATGCTTAATCAAAACCACTGTTCCTTCCGAGGACCACTGAGATAGATACATTAGATTATCTCCCCATGTACTATGCAACAGATACAATAGAAGTCATAGCAAGACCTGAAAGTGTTTATTAGTATGATCCACCTGAAATTGCTATTACCCGCATACCTATACTTCATGGGATTTTGTAGATGAACTCATGGTTTTGTTCCAATCATAAAACCTCTCTCACTACAGGTTTGAGTACGCCTCAAGAGGGGTAACATCAAGATTAAGCCCAAGGGTTTGGGTAATATAAAGGAAATTCCATATGCCCAAAAATATACCACCTACGAATGAAGTTTTCTGTCTGGCATAATATCTGCTAGCAATGCATAAGAGCAAAACTCCCCCTCTCGTTTGATAGCTTGCCACCTTCTGGAATGGATGATGACGAGCTTGACGAGCTTTGTGTCACCCCTCTCCAGAGGGGGTGACAAGTGGGGAATGTATAATTATACTACAGCAAGAGGCCCTCACTGGATGCCCACCGGAAGGGTGGAAGGCCAGATTTTAGGACTCAGGCTGTAAAAATACCAGCTAGGTTTAAAAATCTATGACTGGCTGAGCAAGGACTTGCATTTCCTGTAAGTTAATATGTGTCCCCGCTTGGGATCCATCCACTGGAATAGTGGTGGGTCAATTTACATACCTTAAACAGCCTAAACTGCTAAAAAGTACTGAAATGATTTAATATTTGAGAATCTGCAAAAAGCAGGTCTGAACAATGAGTCCTGCCACAAATTGGTACAATTTTTAATTCAAATATAGCACCTGTAATGAAAGATCAGATGAATAAAATGGAGCTTATTAGTTTTGGTATACAATGATACAGAGGTAATACAGAGTTCATGAGATGGTATGAAAAGTATTGCAGCCGGAAGATGTGAAACTGTTATCTCAACGCTTCCCAAAACATGTTGATAATTAGCAGTAGCTGAGAACGGAAGGAGGTGGGCACATCAGATAGCAGATCGCATGGGAAAGTATGATCTCAGAAAGTGAGAAAGATTAGGAGCAAGGTTTCTCACCATTCACTTCTATGGAGAGGTTTGTGTATAAAAGAGGGGAGATTTTGGCTTAGTTTGAGAGTCTTCTCCAAAGCTTCTGTCAGACGGCGAAGCCCTGTGCGGATGAAACCAGAATCTGATGTCTGTATTTGTATCAACTTGAAGACCTGTGTTTGGGTAAGAAGGTAAAATTATGTATAATCATACCTGATAATTTTCTTTCCATTAATCATAGCTGATCAATCCATAGACTGGTGGGTTGTGTCCATCTACCAGCAGGTGGAGATAGAGAGCAAACTTTTGCCTCCCTATATGTGGTCATGTGCTGCCGGAAACTCCTCAGTATGTCGATATCAAAGCTCCATCCGCAGGACTCAGCACTTAGAGAATTACACCCACGAAGGGACACTCTGCCCAGCTCACCACCGCCGAAACGGGGGAGGGGAATTAACCCAGCTCATCCCCACACAAGTGGGGGAGGGGAATCCGTCCAGCTCATCCCCGCGGAGCGGGGGAGGGACACCACACCCGCCGATGCGGGGGGATCTGGCTTATCCTGCAACCGCAACCGCGGGAGGAGCTGACTGACCCGAACACCGCCGAAGCGGGAGGGGTACAAAACTGCCCTACAGCCGCACGAAGCGGGAGGGAGTGCCGGCAGAATTATAAGTCTCAAACCAGCCCCGTAAAACGGAGGGGAGAGGAATGCAGCAGCTCACTGTAACACAAACTCGTCTTAACTCTTGAAGAATCCAAGTGAAAAAACTTGAACACGAAGTCTTTCTGAAGTAACTGAAGAGTAAACTTGAACCTGAAATGCAACCAGAATAAAACAATACAGATATCTGGGAGGGGCTATGGATTGATCAGCTATGATTAATGGAAAGAAAATTATCAGGTATGATTATACATAATTTTACCTTCCATATCATCAAGCTGATCAATCCATAGACTGGTGGGATGTACCGAAGCAGTACTCACCCAGGGCGGGACATAGAAATCCCTGACCGCAACACTGAAGCTCCAAACCGGGCCTCCGCCCGAGCAGCCACAGTCAAGCGGTAATGCTTGGAGAATGTATGGGCCGAAGCCCAAGTTGCCGCCTTGCATATCTCTTCCAAGGAGACGGAACCGGCCTCTGCCATCGAGGCCGCCTGAGCTCTTGTGGAGTGAGCCTTCAGCTGGATAGGCGGCACCTTCCCTGCGGCCACATAAGCCGCTGCAATGGCTTCCTTGACCCATCTTGCCACTGTAGGCTTAGCAGCCTGCAGACCCCTACGAGGACCTGCAAACAGTACAAACAGATGATCCGATTTCCGGAAATCATTGGTCACTTCCAAGTATCTGATGATGACTCGTCTCACATCCAGATATTTAAGAGCAGAGTACTCCTCTGGGTAGTCCTCCCTACGAAAGGAAGGGAGACAGAGCTGCTGATTCACATGGAAGCGAGAAACAATCTTGGGCAGAAAGGAAGGCACTGTGCGAATAGTCACTCCTGCCTCAGTGAACTGCAGAAAAGGCTCTCGACATGAGAGCGCCTGGAGCTCGGAAACTCTTCTGGCTGAAGTGATAGCCACCAAAAAGACTGCTTTCAACGTCAGGTCTTTCAGAGATGCCCTCGACAAGGGTTCAAACGGCGGCTTCTGCAATGCTCTTAGCACCAGGTTGAGATTCCACGCAGGCACCACTGAGTGCAGAGGAGGGCGCAGGTGATTAACTCCCTTGAGAAAGCGCACCACATCTGGCTGGGAAGCCAGGGAAGCACCCTTCAGGCGGCCCCTGAAGCAAGCCAGAGCCGCTACCTGGACCTTAAGGGAACTGAGCGACAGGCCTTTGTCCAGACCTTCTTGCAGGAACGCCAACACTGAAGAAATTGGAGCAGTGAAGGGAGAAAGTGAGCCTGCTTCACACCACGCTGCAAAGATACGCCAAACCCTGGCGTAAGCAGTAGAAGTAGAGCGTTTCCTCGCTCTCAGCATAGTGGCGATGACCTTGTCTGAGAAGCCCTTCTTCCTCAGACGCTGCCGCTCAATAGCCAGGCCGTAAGACCAAAGGGGGAGGGATCCTCCATCACCACGGGACCCTGATGTAACAGGCCCTGCTCCACTGGCAGCCGCAGAGGATCGTCGATTGAGAGCCTGATCAAGTCCGCATACCAGGGACGTCTGGGCCAATCCGGACCCACCAGGATTATCCTGCCGGGATGTCTTGCCACCCGGTCTAGGACCCTGCCCAACATGGGCCAGGGTGGGAACACATAGAGAAGCTCTTGTGTCGGCCATTGTTGGAGAAGAGCATCTACTCCCAGGGATCGAGGGTCCCGTCCTCTGCTGAAGAAGCGCGGCACTTGGCAATTGGCCGATGACGCCATCAGATCTAGGCTCGGCTGGCCCCAGCGCTTCGTGATGTCCAAGAACGCCTGAGCAGATAGCTGCCACTCTCCGGGCTCCAAGGTATGGCGACTGAGAAAGTCCGCCTTGACATTCATGACTCCGGCAATGTGGGCCGCTGACAGCTGTTCCAGGTTCGCTTCCGCCCACTGGCATAGACTCATAGCCTCCTTGGCTAGAGGGGCGCTCTTGGTACCTCCCTGGCGGTTGACATAGGCCACAGCCGTGGCATTGTCCGACAGTACCCGTACAGGCTTCAGCACCAGTACCGGGATGAACTCCAAAAGCGCCAACCGAATGGCTCTGAGTTCCAGGAGGTTGATAGACCACTTCGCCTCTGCAGGAGACCAGAGCCCCTGCGCTGTCCTTCCCAAGCAGTGGGCTCCCCAGCCCGACAATGAGGCGTCCGTCGTGACGACAATCCACTCTGGGGTCACCAGAGGCATTCCTGCAGACAACTTGTCTGCCTGCATCCACCAGCTCAGCGCCTTGCGCACTGCTGGATCCAAGGGAAGACGCACCGCATAATCCTCCGACATCGGAGTCCAGCGCTGCAGCAGAGAGTGTTGTAGTGGTCTCATATGAGCCCTGGCCCAGGGCACTACTTCCATCGTGGCCGTCATAGAGCCCAACAGCTGCACATAGTCCCAAGCCCGAAGAGGAGAGGCTACCAGGAACTGGTCCACCTGAGCCTGAAGTTTGACAATCCGATTGTCTGGCAGGAACACTCTGCCCACTTGGGTGTCGAATCGAACTCCCAGATACTCCAGGGACTGAGTTGGGCGCAGCTGGCTCTTCTCCCAGTTGATGATCCATCCCAGGGAGCTCAAAAGAGCAACTACCCGGTCCACAGCTTTGCCGCACTCTGCATAAGAGGGGGCTCGGATCAACCAGTCGTCCAGATAAGGATGGACTTGTACTCCTTCCTTTCGCAGGAAGGCCGCTATGACCACCATTACTTTGGAAAAGGTCCGCGGAGCAGTAGCCAACCCGAACGGGAGGGCTCTGAACTGGAAGTGTCGGCCCAGGACTGCAAAACGCAGAAAGCGTTGATGAGGAGGCCAGATGGGAATATGCAGGTACGCTTCCTTGATGTCCAAGGAAGCCAGGTACTCCCCTGCCTTCACTGCCGCTATAACAGAGCGGAGAGTCTCCATGCGAAAGTGCCGCACTTTCAAGGCCCGATTGATCCCTTTGAGGTCGAGGATAGGCCGGACAGAACCTCCTTTCTTTGGTACCACAAAGTAAATGGAGTAACGCCCCTTGCCAAGCTGACTTTCTGGCACCGGAACGACCGCACCCAGGCGGATCAGATTGTCCAAAGTCTGCTGCACTGCCACAGCTTT
Source organism: Microcaecilia unicolor (assembly GCF_901765095.1). Taxonomy (NCBI): domain Eukaryota; kingdom Metazoa; phylum Chordata; class Amphibia; order Gymnophiona; family Siphonopidae; genus Microcaecilia; species Microcaecilia unicolor. The sequence goes on along the minus strand of NC_044039.1, from coordinate 192,528,685 downwards.
GACCGGAGACTTGCAGGGAGAGAGTACAAACCCGTCTCTTAAGGGTCGGCAGAACTCTAGCTTGTAGCCGTCTCTGATGACTTCCAGCACCCAAGCGTCTGAAGTCATTGTGGTCCACTCGCCCAGAAACGAGGACAGCCGTCCTCCAATCTGCACTGGGGCGTGGACCAAGACCCCGTCATTGGGTACGAGACCCTGGGGGAGGACCGGAGGGAGCACCTCCGGGACGGCGGTCTCTGCGAAAGGAACGCTGCTTGGGGGAGAAATGCCTCTTAAAAGAAGAGGGGGCAGAAGAACCCGACCTGCCCGGGCGGTACCGACGGGCTTCCTGAAACCGTCCTCTGGAGGTACCGGGACGAGCACTAGCCCGAGCCCTGACCTCTGGTAACCTCTTGCCCTTAGATGTGCCGAGATCGGTCACGATTTTGTCCAGCTCGACCCCAAAGAGCAGCTTGCCTTTAAAAGGCAACCTAGCCAGGCGGGATTTAGAGGCGTGGTCAGCAGACCAATGTTTCAGCCAAAGCCACCGCCGCGCAGAGACTGTCTGAGCCATGCCTTTAGCTGAGGCTCTCAAGACATCATACAGCAAGTCTGCCACATAGGCTAAGCCCGATTCCAGGGCTGGCCAATCATCCCTCAAGGAATGATCCGAGGGGGAAGCCCGCTGCACCATAGTCAGGCACGCCCTGGCCACATAGGAGCCGCAAACTGAGGCCTGCAAACTTAAGCAGCCGCCTCAAAGGACGACCTTAAGGCCGCCTCCAATCTCCTGTCTTGGGCGTCCTTTAGGGCCGTGCCACCTTCCACCGGCAATGCCGTTTTCTTAGTCACCGCAGTGATTAAAGAATCCACGGTAGGCCACAGATAGGCCTCACGTTCACTCACAGCCAAAGGATAGAGGCGGGACATAGCCCTAGCCACTTTAAGGCTCGCTTCTGGGACATCCCATTGAGCCGAAATTAAGGTGTGCATGGCATCATGCACGTGGAAGGTTCTAGGCGGGCGCTTCGTCCCCAGCATAATGGCAGAGCCAACAGGGGCTGAGGGAGAGACGTCCTCCGGAGAGGAAATCTTCAAAGTGTCCATGGCCTGTAACAACAGGTTGGGCAAATCCTCTGGGCGAAAAAGCCGCGCTGCAGAGGGGTCATCCGCTCCATCCGAGCGGGGATCCGTCTCCTCCAAGGAATCCGCAAAGGACCGTTGGGAGACCTCAGACACGCTGCCCTCATCTACATCGGAGGAGACAAATTCCTCCAAGGCCTGGGAATCAACCCGAGGGCGTTTACCTCTGGGAACCTCAACCTCTTTACCAGACGAGGGAGCGGGGGCAGCGTTGTGCATGAGGAAGGCCTGATGCAGCAGCAAAACAAACTCGGGGGAGAAACCCCCCAGACTGTGCACTTCCGCAGCCTGGGCAACAGCCCTAGGCGCACTCTCAACCGGCGCTCGCAACAGCGGGGGAGAGGCCTGCTGCGCATCCAAAATGGCGTCCGGCGCGAAACTCCGCGAAGGAGCCGCGCGGGAAGAACGGCTCTTAACTTTAGCCGCTTCTGTGCCGTCGCCCAAATTAAGGGCGTTCATGGCATTAATGTCTCCAACCTCAAGGGCGGCCCAAGAAGAAGCCGTCCGAGCCGCGTGGCCGGCCAAAATGGCGGAGGCGAGGAGCGGGGGATGGGCGTTTATGGCGGGAAAAACCGCCACGCCGGAGGAAGGACCGGGACATTCATCGGTCACGAAACTGCCACCCAACAAGGGCGAATCAGGCTTTAAGACCCCCGCATCCCCTCTAGAAGCGCTCAAGCGACCCGGGGAGCGACCCTTTGCGCCCTCGCCCTCCGACGCCATGTGCCACGAGGAGAAGAATCGGGGAACCCCCGCCCGCTATAAAAGGTAAAATTACCTGCTGTCCGCTCCGAGTTGTAACGACCTGGTGTCCCAGTGAGTAGCTGCAATAGACGCTTAAAGAAACGTCGAAATAAACGCCTTTAAAGACGTTTAAAATTTTTTTTTTTTTTTTTTTTTTTTTTTTAACGGAGCCAGCGGGAGGGGGGAGAAAAGGAGGGACCTGGCACCACCAGGTTTGCACTTGCTCAAAAGAGCCCTCAACCCCAGGCACTCAACAAAACCTAAAAATTAGGCTTGGAGGCCTAGCCAGAGCTGCTGCTGCTGTGTGTGACCACCACCTGCTGAGATAGAGAACATACTGGGGAGTTTCCGGCAGCACATGACCACATATAGGGAGGCAAAAGTTTGCTCTCTATCTCCACCTGCTGGTAGATGGACACAACCCACCAGTCTATGGATTGATCAGCTTGATGATATGGAAATAAAATGTACCTATCTATCTAAACCTATCTCTGTCTCTATTTTTATTGATTCTATCTTCTCTTTACCTAACATTTAGCCTACAAGGTAGATCACATACAAGTGACACTCAGTTTTGGACAGAAAGCAGTAGTTATGGGAATTAGTTTTCAATTACGGCTCCTAATGCCACCCCCTTGTGATTGGGTGACAATGGAGGTCAGAGAAACTATACAGAACCTGATATATGAAATAAGTACCTTTAGTCCCCCGTGTGACGGAGTCAGAAAGAGGTCTATAAGGGGGGGGATTTAAAACAATACCCTATCTTCCCTGTTTTAGTGATATCTTTAAAAGATACCTTATTATGAACCATGCGCTTTTGAGCGACTGTCGGCCTTCCTCCAGTCTCTAGTTTAAAAACTGCTCTATCTCCTTTTTAAATTCCGATGCCAGCAGCCTGGTCCCCCCTGGTTAAGGTGCAGCCCATCCTTTCAGAATAGGCTCCCCCTTCCCCAAAATGTTGCCTAGTTACTAACAAATCTAAAATCCTCCTCCCTGCAACATCGTCTCATCCATGCATCGAGACTGCGGAGCTCTGCCTGTCTCTTGGGCCCTGCGTGTGGAATGGGTAGCACTTCAGAAAATGCTACTCTAGAGGTTCTGGATTTGAGCTTTCTACCTAAGAGCCTAAATTTGGCTTCTAGAGCCTCTCTCCCACATTTTCCTATGTCATTGGTACCCACATGTACCAAGACGACCGGCTCACCCACATGTACCAAGACTGCCGGCTCCTCCCCAGCACTATCTAAAATTCTATCTAGGTGATGCGTGAGGTCCGTCACCTTTGCACCAGGCAGGCAAGGCACCAGGCGATCCTCACGTCCACCAGCCACCCAGCTACCTACATGCCTAATAATCGAATCACCCTCTACAACAGCTGTCCTAACCCTTCCCACCTGGGCAGTAGCTCCTGGAGACACATCCTTGGTGCGAGAGGATATTGCATTCCTTGGTGTGCTGGTCCTGTCTACAGGATTACTTCCAGCCTCACCAGGGTGATGCTCTCCTTTTAGGAGGTCTCCCTTCTCCAAGACAGCACAGGGCTGCCAGATTAGAGGTGGGACTTCTCTACAAGTCCCTGTAGGCCTCCTCTATGTATCTCTCTGTCTCCCTTAGCTCCTCCTAGTCTGCTACTCTAGCCTCAAGAGACCGGACTCGTTCTCTGAGAGCTAGGAGCTCTTTGAATCGAGCACACATATATAACATCTCACGAAATGGGAGATAATTATACATGTGACACTCAGTGCAAAAGACTGGATAGCACCCCTCTTGCTGCTGGACTACTGTCTGCATCGTGTTTAATTAAAACTTCTTAAGGCACTAGGAATATCAGATTAATATAATGATCTTTAATTTGTAATTTAACTTGAAACAATTTTTTATTGATGGCAACACAAAATCCAATAATATGCTCTTACACAGTTTCTAATAACAAACATCAGCAGAATCCAAAATGATAACAAGCTTTACCAAGAAGGTACACTGATTGTTTCACGTCTTTAATTTGTAATTTATTGAGGGTTTGCTTCTTAGAAACTAATTAAATGTAATTCAGACTTCAATGAAATTGAAAATTGCCCTCTTGTTGTCTTAATTAGAATAATTGACTATAAATAAAGAGTTGAGCTAGGGGTTGGTGGGATTTGGGGACTGGGCCCTTCTGTGCCTTCTAGAGACTATCTGTTAATGCTGTGGCAGAAACTTCAAGTTTTAAAACTATGGGGAAAAGGGTATGGAGACTAGGTAATAAAGTTAGCTTACTTTTTTATTTTAAAATTCTGTGTTTATCAATATCCTACAATTCCTCTTTTAAACCCTAATCTTTAAGCTGTGGCAGAAGCTTCAAGTTTTAAACTTATGGGGGAAAGGCTATGGAGACTAGCTAACAAAGTTTGCTCTTTTAAACCCTAATCTTTAAGTTACCAAGCTCTGAATAAAATAAAGTCACTTACCCACAGAGATGTCCTCTTCTCTCACAACTTCTCAGAAAGAAAGTTGAGGGTACCAAAGTGAATAACTTAAGCACATCAGCTGATGGTTAAATATATATCAAATTCCCACCATTTATATTACTAAATGGGTATTACCTGGAAAGAACTTGGCATATTTTCTACCATGAATAAAAGCAATCAATGAGATAGTTTGGATTAACAGATCTCCTAAACCAGATATTATAATAGTCTCTGTTGAACAGTTGAGCTGGAATATTCCATTCAGCCATGATATAATTTAAAACATAATCAAGTCCCCTTGTAACATAGCAAGTCCCTAGAACAGCAATTTAAAATGGTTATATTCTATCACAACCACCACACAAATTAACAATACCATTAAACATCAGCTCAGCTACCAACTTAATAGTCCAGTAAATATCAGTAAACTTTTAATCAGCATGAGGAAATAGCAACTGAAAAAAACTCAATTAATAAACAAGAGACTTTGATCATCTCAATCCTGAAGGCCCAGTGTTGCTTTTTTGTTTCTGTATTATTTTGTATGCTGTTTTACACTAAGGGGCATAACAGAAAAAACAGCACAAAGGGCCTTTAAAAACGAAGGGTACAAAATTCTTTCATTGAAAAAATAACTTTAATAATGAACTTTGACTGAAGAAAGACCCGACACGGGCTGTGTTTCAGTGCTGCCGCACCTGCGTCAGGGGTCACACCAATGACAAGAGAGGATTCTACAGACAGTTTTCAAACGTCTTGATGTTTTCAATGATATATTCCTCCGAGTATCATATGATGTGGAACTTGGTATCCTCAGAATATAATGTATAGCTTCACGCACACCATCAGTGTGAGTATCAATTAGACAAACAGTTCCAACAGCAGAGAAATACGCTGAGGTGCAGACGGTGAACAGACTGGCATGTAACTTTCACAGTAGACTTAGAGGCATATTTTCAAAGCACTTTGGGAGGCTAAGTTCCATAGGTTTCTATGGAACTTTGGGAGGCTAAGTGCTTTGAAAATGAGCCTCTTAATAGGATAACAGTCCATTAGGCAGTAATTCTAGTAAAGCACATTGCTACCCACAAACATAATTGCAAACATTTTAGGTGTACTGCTGAAGACCAAGACAGTGAATAATAACAAGATGAAACATGCACACTTATAGTGTGATAAAATAGCATATTTCCCCTTCCACTTAATGCACCAGCAGCGGGTGGTAATATGTGAAGGCGATGTGCAATCCCAAACAACCTTTATTTAAAATGACCTGAAACGGTCACTGTGTTTCAGCTAAGAAGTCTGCATCAGGAGTTGGCAAGGTATTAAAAAGTAAACTAAGGAGAAATTAGTTCTTACCTGCTAATTTGCTTTCCTTTAGTCCCTCTGGACCGGCCCAGAGTGCGACTGATGGGTTGTGCACGCCTTCCAGCAGATGCAGACTGAGAACTCTGAATCTAGGGAGAGCCAATAAGTGCCCTTGACAGATCCAGTATTATCGTAACAAAGCAGAAAGAAAAGAAATACCGTATGTGCATCCGTGAACCTGAGTAGCCACTGGCACTTTGCTAACATAGAGCACACACCTCTTAATGAATGTGCCCACTGGATATGCAAATATATGTAGAGCACTTCTTTCTTTTTTTTTTTTTAAGAACAATGCAACAGCAAATGTACAACAAAGCTCCAAGTGAAAAAAACCCAAACATTCAGAATAATAGAAAACAGACAGGATAATCTGAGGGAGGGATTTGGGCTGATCCGGAGGGACTAAAGGAAAGCAAATTAGCAGGCAAGAACTAAATTCTCCTTTCTTAGTGCCCCTCTGGACCAGCCCAGAATGTGACTGATAGGAAGTAAAAAAGCAGTATGATCATGGGAGGGATCCAAGTAACTATGCTGTGAGAACCTTTATACCAAACTGCATCCTGATGACACTGTACATCCAATCTATAATGTTTTGAAGAAGAATGTAAAAAAGACCAAGTTGCCGCCTTACAGATTTCCAAAGGAGGCACCAGAAAACACTCTGCCCATGATGCCGCCTGTCCTCTAGTAGAGTGTATCTTTACCCCCTTTCCGGAGAGAAGATAATCAGAAGCTATCATTTCTTTAAGCCATCGAGAAATAGTAGGCTTAGAAGCCATGAACCCTTTACGCGAACCCCCGATCAGAAGAAACAGACGACCTGTCCTATGAAATTCCTCCATAGACTTCAAATAATGCTTCAGAACTCTCCTGACATCAAGCGACGCAGATCCTCCGATCCTGAAGAAGAACCGAGTATAGGCAAAACCACCGACTGAGACAAATGGAATCGGGACAAGACCTTAGGGAGAAAGGAAGGAACAAGGCGCAATACCACCCGATCCTTAGTGAATTCCAAAAACGGAGACTTACAAGAAAGAGCCTGCAACTCCATTACTCGCCTTGCTGAGGCGATAGCCACGAAAAATACCGTCTTGAACATCAAGTCTTTTAAAGTACAGGAAGCCAAAGGCTCAAACGGAGGCTTCTTGAGAACCGAGAGCACCAAATTAAGATCCCCCAGAGGAAAAACCAACCGGGAGGACGGATGAGGTTCACCCTGAATAAAAACCAGGCAACATCCGGATGGCTAGCTAGGGCTTTTCCCTGAACGTGTCCCCAAAAATAGGGCAAGTCAACAATATGTACTTTAAGGGAAGCCAATGCTAGACCTTTGTCAAACCCTTGCTGTAAGAATTCCAAAATCCGATGTACCAATGGGCCAAAGGGAGAGATATTCAAATCAGCATACCATGCTTCAAAAATCCTCCAAGTTCTTACATAATTAAGAGACACAGACTGACGCCTTGACCGAAGCATCGTGGCAACCACGCTCGCAGAGTACCCTCTCTTTGTCAACTGCGCCCACTCAAGAGCCAAGCCATAAGGCAAAATCTACCTGAGTCTGGATGAGACACCGAGCCCTGTACTAGGAGACCGAGAGTCTCTGGAAACCTAAGAGGAGAACCGACTAGAAGGAGCTGCAGATCAGCGGACCAAGGTCTGCAAGGCCAATCCAGCAACACCAAGATTACCCGGCCCCTGTGCACCAGCCAAGGCTGAAGGAGCGCATCTACTCCCTGCACTTTGAGGTCCTTTCAGCTGAAGTATAGAGGAAGCTTCGCATTGAGCGCAGAAGCAAAAAGATCCATCATCAGAAGCCCCCAACGCTCTACCACTGTTTGAAATGCTACCTCGCTGACAGCCCATTCTCTGGAATCCAGGTGTTTTGACTGAGAAAGTCTGCCTGAACGTTCTCTATGCCCACTATGTGAGCCACAGATAAAGCAACCAGATGCAATTCCACTCAATTCAGGAGCTTCACCGTTTCTTGCACCAACTGATGACTCCTCGTCCCTCCTTGGCGATTGATATAGGCCACCGCTGTGGCGTTGTCCGACATGATGTAAACCGATTCACCCAACAGCAGGTGGCAAAATGCCTGGCGAGCCAGCTGAATTGCTCTGGTTTTCAAGAGGTTGATCGAGCAAGTTGTCTCCGGCTGAGACCAAAGACCCTGAGCATACTGCCCCTGACAGTGAGCTCCCCAGCTCCTGAGACTGGCATCTGTCGTGACTACTATCCATCTCGGTGAATCTAAAGGTATTCCTTTGGATAGATTGGTCATCCAGAGCCACCAGCGGAGACTGTCCCTCACCTGTGCTGGGAGGGACAATTTCTTCTGCAGAGAATCCCTCTGTGGTGACCACCTGGAAAGCAGAGACTTTTGAAGAAGTCTCATGTGTGCCCTTGCCCAAGGCACTACCTCTATCCTTGCCACCATGGATCCAAATACCTGAAGATAATCCCTTGCACTCGGTACCGAGGACTGCAAAAACAGGCAAAACTGAGACTGCAACTTGAAGATACAGGTTGAAAGAAGAACCCAACCACCTTGCCGAGCATCGAAGCTCACTATCAGATACTCCAGTAACTGGGATGGCTGCAGATGACTTTTCTGCGAATTGACTACCCAATCTAGGGATTGCAAGAAGCTTACTACTCGGTCAATGACTTGAACACTCTCCTGATACGATTTTGCTCTGATCAGCCAATCGTCCAAGTAAGGATGACCTTAGTGTCTCCCAAACTGCGGACCAACTTGTTCAGCTTATCACCAAACAGAAGAGAACCCCTAAAAGGAAATTACTGAGCTTAGACTTAGAAGCCGCATTCTCTGATCAACCTCGTAGCCAAAGAGACCTACGTGCCGCCACACTTAAAGCCATAGGCTTAGCAGAGGTTCTCAGCAAATCATTCAAAGCGTCTGCCAAAAAGGCTGAACCCATCTCTATCTTAGCCACTTCGGTATCTATAGCCAAGACCAATCCAGCACCTTCTCAGACCACCAAAAGCAAGCTCTCGCTACCAAAGCACCACAAATAACCGCCTGCACCACCAAAGCAGAGACATTAAAGCTACTCTTTAACAAGGACTCTATACAGTGATCTTGAACATCCTTAAGGTCTGTTCTGCCATCTACGGGAACTGTATTCCTTTCAGTAACAGCAGAGACTAAGCGTCCACCACCGGTGGCTTCAGAAGAGATTTGTCTGAATCCAGAACCGGATAAAGACAAACCATAGACTTCGCCATAAACCATAGACATAGATGAAAATAAGAAATCTGGCACATCCCACTGCACCTGAATAATGTCCCCAATATCCTGATGGATAGGAAAGGTCCTACCTGGCCTTCGAATGCCCTTCACAAGGTCAACCCTCCGTCTCTCTACAGCAGGGGACTCCTGCTCCTCAAAATGCAAAGTGGTGGAAACTAACAAAATTAGCTCCTGTAAATCCTCCTTATGCAATATTCTTACCACCGACAGGTCCTCCCCCAGGGGAAGAGCTTCAGCTCCTGAATCAACCTGATCAAAATCTTCAGCAAACTGCCCCTCACTGAAAAATTCTGGCTCCTCAAGAGATGGCATCTCCTGGTTTGGATCAGAGGCTAAGTCCTCCTCCAGATCCCAGGACAGTCTAGGTCTATTAGCAGAGATCAACTGACCACAGGCCTTTTGATAGGAGCTTCAGGAGGGTTAGATTTGTGAAGCAGAAAGACCTGATAATTCTGCAGGATGAATTCAGGAGGAAACCCCCTGTTCAAACGCTGCCTTCATAACACTCGCTGCAGGCAGCAAAGCTAGAGGCACTGGCAAAGAAGCAGGCTGGGATGCCAAGACTGACAGAGGAGACAAGACAGCGGCATTTCCTGCCAAAACCGGAGCCGACTGTACATCTCTTGAAACACACGAATGGGACCCCCCCCCCCCCCGACACTGGCAGCAACGACTTAAAAGCAGCCACACCTACCTCCAACAAGATACCCACTGCAGTGCAATACTTACAGCAACCGCTCACTCCCAGGCCCTGCCACTGACACACAGAACAGCACCGGACTTTCTCTGCCATGATGCTGGGAACTGGCTTTTTTTTTTAAACAATGCCTCGCAGAAAGCAGCAAAAAGAAAAGGGCAGGCCAGCCACAATGAAATGAGAAAGGGAGCTGCCTTGCTTTCTTGCACCTAAGCAACAGCTGATCGCTTCCTTTTTTTTTTTTTTTTTTTAGCGGTAGCCTCTCCCTGTCTACACAGCTCTTCCCCTGAAGAGACTGAGACATAGCCAATTAATAACAGGGCATCACTCCGATGCTAGGGAGGACATGAGGGGAAGGACCCGGCCACCTGAGTGTGACACTCCCAAGGCTGCTAGAGACCCCCACGGGCCTCAGCCTCCAACAACAGGCAATACCCTGGATCCACAGAGTTATCCTCTGCTAATCCTCAAACCAAAACAGAAAGAACAAAAAAGGAAAAAGAGAGAAATAGCAAGGAATGAGACTGAAGGGCACACCACCTTCCACCTGCTGGAGACTGAGAATATTGGATCTGTCTCTAGCTATCCCTAGTGTCAGAGTTCTCAGTCTCCACCTGCTGGAAGGCGTGCACAGCCCATCAGTCACATTCTGGGTCGGTCTGGAGGGACGCTAAGGAAGACACAGTTAAAAATCCAAAGAGAATGGCTGACAAATTGAACAGCAAATTCAGCGTACCATAAGTGGTATATTTGGAGTATGGGGGCAATTCAATGAAGCACTAACATTTATATGCCAGTAAATGTTCAGAATACTAGAATATATGCAGGTATGTGTGCACATATGAGAATACGTCAGATATGCATCTATGAACTATTCCGTAAATATGTGCATATCATTCATTGCGCATATTTTACAGGTGGGCATGCACTAGAGGTGTGCACAGGGACATAATCTGGTCCCCATCCATCCCCTGTCAATTCTATTCCGTCCCCCCACCCATTCCCATCATATTGATACAATCTGCTTACTATCCCCAGTGAATTCTTTTCCAGCTCCACGCCATTACTATCATATTGGTGCCGTCGCTTCACTATCCCTGTACCTAATCTGCATTAAAAGATATTGTACATTACCCTAGTTCACAAAATCATCCACGGAGACGCCCCAGCCTACATGTCAGACCTGACAGACTTACTACCCAGGAATGCTAAAAAATCATCCCGCACATTCCTTAATCTTCACTTCCCCAACTGTAAAGGTCTAAAATACAAACTAACGCATGCGTCAACCTTTTCCTACCTGAGCACACAATTCTGGAACGCGCTGCTGTGCAACTTAAAAACGATATATGAACTAACTAACTTACACAAAATACTGAAGACCCATCTCTTTAGCAAAGCATACCACAAAGACCAACAAATATAAACATACATTCAGAACTGCCTTTTTGCTTGTTAATCTACTATTATGTTTTATCATTATCATGTTACCCAAGACCTTCTATTTTACTAAATGTACACTTTCTTATATGTTTCCACTATTCACGATATATTGTAAGCCACATTGAGCCTGCAAAGAGGTGGGAAAATGTGGGATACAAATGCAATAAATAAACAAAAATAAATAAAAAACATAAAATGAATCCTATAACTTGTTAAAATTTAATACAAAACAATAGCATAAATTTGTTTTCTTGCAGTCCATGCTAAATGTTTTTCTTGCATATTTAACAATCATTTCAAACTATGTAAAAATAATAAACTAACTACAGAGACAGAGCTTAGTTCCGTTCTACGTTCCTCAAATGTTTGTCCTGCAACTCAAAAATAATGTTCAGATGATGTGCTGGTGGCAGGAGTTCCAAGTAGGGGGCAAGCAACATGTGTTTCGGCCACACATGGGACCTCTGTTGCCAGTAGGTAGTAACCGATGAGCAGAAGTCTTTGTCCAAGCTCCATATGAATGTACTCACTTCATAAGTCACTGAAGCTGCTTCCTGGCTCTTGAACAAGTCTAAAAAAAAAAAAAAATCATCTGCCCCCAATTCGTTTTGGACATTATGTTGGTGGTCCAGTTCCCCAATATGTGTATCCTCGTCTCTTCTGTCGAGCCGTAGGTGTGTACGAGGGAATAAGACATACCACTACCAAATGTATTTGCAAGTTAGCTAAAGCTTTAGGGAGGTCAGTGTCATAGCTGCAGAAACTGAGCAGCCATGTGCAACTGACTGATTTCTCTTCTAAGCTCTGTTTTTTTATTAGCAATAATCAAACATAACTGCACATTCTATACATCACAAATTTGGCGCAAAATGTACTTCTCTCTTTCTCACACATTGCTTGTAACATTTACAGCACACCTTTTCTTTGGCCAGACTACACAGATATTTCCTCCCTTATGTCTAATTTCTCAAGGTCCTGTATAGTACATTCTGGTTCAGCAATTACAGATAACACAGCTTGTTCCCTCCAAGGTTGCAGCTATCATCAAAAGAAGAATTTAATAATTCTTCTTTATATGACTCCATTTCTCCTTAGTCTCCTACTGGATCCCACTGACACAAATTCTCCACTTTTCCTTGGTCCCCTATTGGACCTCTTCCACAGCTGCACCTCAGTTGTCAGTGTTCGCAGTCTGTTTATAAAGCACTGTTCCACCCTTCGACTGTCAGATCTAAATGATTCTTCAGCTATAGATCCTGCAATGTTGCTGCCAAGTGTGTCTCTGTAACTGTAATATAGCGATCAAGGTGATTTACAAGATGATTCTTTAAGGAAGCTATCATATAGCTATCTGGTTTCCCCATTTTCTATCATATTTAATTCAAGCTTCTTATTCTGTTTTTTAAGGTTCTTCACTTAGACTCTCCTACCTACCTTACTACTCTTATCTCTCCCTACATCCCTTCTCCATTCCCTTTCTGCCTCTTGCCTTTCTATCCCCGCACTTCATCTTTTTTACTTAGAATCTACCCGCCACTCTGCTTTCTTTTATCTGGTCCCATCTCTATGAAATGCTTTCCCTTTAGCCCTCTGCTCCAACAGTCCTTTTGCCTTTTCAAGTCCCTGTTGAAAGCCCATTTATTCAAACTAGCCTTTCCTTTAGTTACCCCCTCCAGCAATCCTGGCTCAGCGCTACAGCCTACCTAATTTTATTTTGTTTTACTTAGTTTGAAGAATTAATCAGTCCATTTTTCCCACTCTCTCTCCTCTTTTCTATGTAATTTGTAGTTCCTTTCCTGCTGGTTTTAATTGGTTATTGTACACCACTCTGATGGAACTGTGAAGGGTGGTATATCAAATCTAAATAAACTGTCACATGCCATTTCAACTGATATTTTGTCGTTAGTTCTTTTGTAGCTATCAAATGGTTCCAACGCCATATCAACATCTGCCAGCAAGGAGTCATCAACTGCAATTTGGTCAGGAACTGACTTGTTTGCACCTGGTTTAGTGGCAATTGCACACAGATCCTCCATATCCTCTGCCACAGGTTTCAATATCAGTAGAATGCTGTTCCACCAAGTTGACATGCATTGCTTGAGCATTTTGTTCTACGAACAGTTGACTTTTGTTCGCTTGGTGAATATAACCACCTCCTTGCACAATGTTATAAGTCCACTTACCTCACCGGGGAAGTCATTAGGATCAACTTCAGTTTTTGATGGATGGGAGTCCATGAGAGAGTACGAGAATGAGATTATGACCTGAACAACCCATCCAGACCTTATTTCAAATTATTGCTTTCGTATTAGCTGCATTATCGGGCATATAGATGAGTGGAGATTATACTCTGCGAAAATGCTCAAAAGAAATTGACAGATATTCTCACTGGTTTATCAGTGGTCTCTCTCCATGCCAAAACTGCTGAACACATGTACCAGTTTTCATCAAGGTGAGCTCCTTTTTCTTGTTATTGTTCTTAGCTGAAGTGTTGGTGTCAATTTTCAAAGTCAAGGTGTGCACGGGGACATAATGTGGTCCCCACACTCTCCCCATCCTCATTCACTTCCAATCTATCCCCTCCTATCCCCATTCATTTTTGATCCCATTTCCTCCCATCCCCATGGATTTCCACAGGTTTCATGTTGACTGCATCCCCATGCACACCTCTAGCAGACACATGGGTGGACTCTGGGCAAAACATGAACAGGACTCACACTTAAATGTTTTAACATATAGATTACTATAGGTTACACATGTATCATGGGCACTCAGGTGCACAATTACTCTAGCTCTATGGGGGCAATTCTACAACAAGGTACCTCCACCTAGGTGCCTTAGTAATACAGTGTGAAAGCCTATTCTGTATGCACACTTGGGTGCCGAAGAGGCATATTTTCAAAGCACTTTGGGAGGCTAAGTTCCATAGGTTTCTATGGAACTTTGGGAGGCTAAGTGCTTTGAAAATGAGCCTCCAAGTGCCCTTACTGAATACCAATTACATTTAGGAGCCCAATATTAGTGTACATTTAAGTGCTCCCATTTACACTTGCCATAGACCTGGTGTAAATGGGGGTGCTTACATGCAGTAGGCACATGAATAACTAAGTATTCTGTAAGTTGTTCTCCACCTATGGCCAATCCATGCTCTGCCCATGTGACATCCCCTTACAAATACATGCCATGCCATTTGAGTGCTTATTTGTAGAATACCACTTAGGCACTTAAATGACATTTTTATGGGTAAGCTTACACTTATGGCCAAATGTCAGTATTCGGTACATTTAGGCACAGAGGTTGTGCATAAATGTAAGCAACTTGTTAAAGAATTGCCTTTAATGTGTAAGGAAAGGAGGTATCTGTGTAGGGGGTGTGCTTGGGGGAGTATATGTTTAGTGTGGGTCTTATGGGTATGGGGTATTAATGTTATTTAATATTCATTTGATATTCTGCTATTTCATAGGATAAGGAACAAAGCACATAATATATAAGACATGAAGTACATAATTCATAAGAATACTGTATAATAGTTATAAAATACTGCATAATTAGTTATAAAGTACATCAAGTATGTGGGAGAAGGGAATTATAGTGAATGAGTGTGTATGCACATGAAGGTGGAAAGGACCATACTTTATTTATTTATTTAATGCATTTGTGTCCCACATTTTCCCACCTATTTGCAGGCTCAATGTGGCTTACATAGTACCGGAGGTGCGGTTGCAGACTCTGGTGTAAACAAATACAGTGTGATGTGGAGATAAGAAAAGGTTCATGTGGTATTGCCACATGAGATAGGATAAGGTTATTTTGGTTTTAATGTGTTCATTCTGTATTATGGTTTTGATTGTGTTGCAGCAGTCAGGCATTTATGTTGAGGTGGTAGGGTATGCCTTTTTGAACAAATACGTTTTTAGTGTTCTCTGGAAGTGTAGGTGGTCGTATATAGTTTTTAAGGCTTTTGGACATGCATTCCACGTGTGTGCTTATGTAGAAAAAATTGGATGCATAAGTTGACTTGTATTTGAGTCCTTTGCAGCTTGTGTAGTACAGGTTTAGGTACGTTCGTGTTGATTTTGAAGTATTTCTGGTTGATAGGTCAATCAGGTCTATCATGTATCCCAGGACTTCACCGTAGATAATTTTATGGACCATTGTGCAGATTTTGAAAGCAATACGTTCTTTGATTGGCAGCCAGTGTAGTTTTTTGCAGAGAGGTTTTGCGCTATCAAATCGAGTTTTTCCGAAGATAAGTCTGGCAGCCGTGTTCTGGGCGGTCTGGAGTTTCTTTAATGTTTGTTCTTTGCATCCCGCATAGATTCCATTGCAGTAGTCCATGTGACTTAATACCATTGAGTGGATCAGGTTGCGAAAAGTATTCCTCGGGAAGAATTGTTTCACGCGTTTAAGTTTCCACATTGAGTAAAACATTTTCTTAGTTGTGGATGTCACTTGTTTCTCTAGTGTTAGGTTGCGGTCTATTATAACGCCAAGGATTTTCAGGCTGTCTGAGATAGGGAGGGTGTGATCTGGGGTGTTGATAAATGTAGAGTTGTCCGCGTTATGTTGGGATAAGACAAAGAGACAGTCAGTTTTTTCTGTTTAGTTTTAGTTGAAATGTGTTTGCCCAGGAGTCCATGGTGTTCAAGCTGCTCTCGATTTCATTGGTGATTTGTCAGTTTAGATTTGTAAGGGATGTATATGATGACGTCGTCAGCATATATGAAAGGGTTCAGGCCTTGGTTGGCTAGGGTCTTGGCTAAAGGACTCATCATTAGGTTGAAGAGAATTGGTGATAGCGGTGATACTTGTGGTACTCCGCAGTCTGCTTTCCACGGTGATGATATGGTTGATTTTGATTTTACTTGGTATGTTCTTGTGGTTAGGAAACCATTGATCCAGCTAAGTATGTTACCACCAATCCCGAACTTATCTAGGAGTCTTAGTAGTATACTAGTAAAAATGGCCTGTTTCTGGCGCCGAAGAAACGAGCGCTAGCGGGCACGGGACTCCCTTCCCCTCCCCTTACGGTACCTGTTCGGTCGGGGCAGGAAAGAAAGAGCCCCCTCTTTCCTGCCCGTAGCGGTGGTGGTAGCTTGCATCGTGTGGGAGTCCGGCTCTCGGCGTTTCAAAATGGCCGCCGAGAGTTGAAGTCTCGCGAGGCAGCTGAACTCTCGGCGGCCATTTTCAAACGCCGAGAGCCGGACTCCCACACGATGCAGCAAGGAAGACACCGCTATGGGAGGAAAGAGGGGGCTCTTTCTTTCCTGGGCCGACGGAACAGGTACCTCTAGACCACCAGGGAGACACGCGTAAGGGGAGGGGAGGTGACAGGGGGGGAGGGAGGTTGGTGAGGTTAAGCGTGTGCTACCGTGGGCGGGGCGGTAAGTTGTAAGGGATGGGGCTATGTGGTGAAAGGGGCCGGGTTCATGTGCACGTCGGCGGTGGCTGGGATTTGTTGGAAGGGGAGGAGTACTGCTCCCCGTGCGTTAATTTGTTTTCGTGTTCCGCCCTCGACGTCATCATGTGTGACGCGAGGGCGGGGCATGAAGATGTTGTGGCTTCACCACCATGAAACCACAAACCGGTGTGTGAGTGACTTCAGTGACGTCAGTGTCCTCAGAACGTTGAGGCTGCGTTTTATTATAGTAGATTGTGGTTTACCATGTCGAACGCACTACACAAGTCGAATTGGAGGAGGAGGATGTTTTTGCCTGTTGCTATTTCCTGCTTGAATTTGGCTAGAAGAGTGAGTAGTACTGTTTCTGTGCTGTGTAGTGGGCGCAGTGGCGTACCAAGGGGGGGGGCGGTGGGGGCGGTCCGCCCCGGGTGTCAGTGGGTGGGGGGATGCTCCGTCGGCGCTGCAGACTGCAGGCAGCCCTCGTCTCCTGCCTCCATCCTGTGCCTTAAAGAAAAATCTGAAAAGCGGCATGGCAGGCATGCTTCGCGTCTGCCCTGCCTGCTTGTAAAAGAAAGTGGCAAATCTAGTTGGCGTCGCAACGATGCGTCGGGTCTTCCCTCACAGTGAGGGAAGACCCGACGCAACGTCGCGATGTCGACAAGGAGATTTGCTGCTTTCTTTTACAAGCAGGCAGGGCAGACGCGAAGCATGCCTGCCATGCCGCTTTTCAAATTTTTCTTTAAAGGCACAGCAGGATGGAGGCAGGAGGCTGTCGTCTCTCCACGAAGGTGGTAGGTGGGTCGAGTTGGGGGGGGGGGCTTAGATGAGAGAGGAGGACTGGGGAGGGGGTTTTCAAATGGGAGAAGGGGACTGGGGAGGGGGGCCTCAGATTGGAGAAGGGGACTGGGGTGGGGGGGGGGGGCCTCAGATGGGAGAAGAGGGGGAGAAGGGGATCTGGGGAGGGGGGGCCTCAGATGGGAGAAGAGGGGAGAAGGGGACTGGGGAGGGGAATCTCAGATGGGAAAAGGGGGGTGGGCGGATCTCAGATGGGAGACGAGGGGAGAAGGGGACTGGGGGTCTCAGATGGGAGAAGGGGATGTGGGGAGGGGGTCTCAGATGGGAGAAGAGGGAAGAAGGGGGGACTGAGGTGGGGAAAAGGGGGGGTGGGGGGTCTCAGATGGGAGGGGATTGCCGGGGAGGGGGGTCTTAGATGGGAGAAGGGGACTGGGGTGGGGAGGGGGTCTCAGATGGGAGAAGAGGGGATAAGGGGACTAGGGTGGGGAGGGGGATCTCAGATGGGAGAAGAGGGGAGAAGGGGATGGGTGGGGAGAAGGGGGGTGGGGAAAGGGCCATGCGAGAAAATGGGAGCCATGCCTGGAGCTGGTGGGAAAATGGGTCTGGGGCTGAAAAGGGGTCCCTAATGCAAGGCATGTGGATGAAGGGAGCTGGAACTGGGGGCTGAAAAGGAGGGTAGGTGGGATAAGGGGGCTAGTACTGGAACTGGGGGCTGAAAAGGGGACAAGGAGAAGTGGCTGGGGCTGAAGCTCAGGACTGGTGAGAGAAAAGGGCTGGGGCTGAAACTGCGGACTGGTGGGATAGTGGGGCTGAAAAGGGGGGGGCAAGTGGGAGATGTGGGCTGGGGCTAGAACTAGAGGCAGGTGGGATAAGAGGGCTGGAACTGGGGGCTGAAAAAAGGGGCAGAGAGAGAGGGGACAGACGATGGATGGATGGATGGGGGGATAGGGAGGGCAGACCCTGGATGGATGGGGGGAGAGGGGAGGGCAGACCCTGGATGGATGGGGGGGGAGAGGGAGGGCAGTGAATGGAAGGGGGAGAGAGAGAGAGGGCAGACAGTGAATGGAAAGGGCAGGGAGAGAGGGCAGACACTGGATGCAGGGGACAGCAGAGAGGGCAGACACTGGATGGCAAAGAAAGAACGAAGACAGATGCTGGATGGAAGGAAGACAGTGAAAAGAAGATGAGGAAAGCAGAAACCAGAGACAACAAACTGTAAATAAAATATATATATATATATTTTTTTTTGCTTTAGGATAAAGTAGTATTGTAGCTGTGTAAATAAATGTTTATAATAGAACATGTAAATAAGGTAATCTTTTTATTGGACTAATTTTAATAAATTTTGACTAACTTTCGGAGAATAAAACCCCCTTCCTCAGGTCAGGTTAGGACACTGTAACACACTATACTGTATTGACCTGAGGAAGAAGGTTTTGGCCTCTGACAGCTAAATGTATTAGTCCAATAAAATGGTATTTTATTTTCTATATTTGTTTTATTTCTATTTGTTAATTTGTAAAGTGGTGATTGGTATTTGTTAGTTTTTTTCAAATTTACATCTGCTGTCTTTATATTTTGCACAGAACTAGGGGACATTTTCTGTTTCTGTGGTGTTGCATTGTATGCAGAGTCTGGCATCTTGGGGGTTCAGTTTAATTTTTGTCTAAATAGAAAGTTTATGATTACTTGTTCTATAGTGGATTAGGGTGTATCTGTGTTTGTGAAAAAGACATGACTTTCAGTTGGCATTGACTGTGCAGGATTGACAATCTGTACTATTCTGTCTGGTTTCGTTTTACAATAGGTGAATTGATGTTCTAGTGCTCACTGTAGTGTTTAAGATGCTTTCTTTTTCCTTGTGTGACTCGTAGAAATGACTGCTTATGGTATGGTAGACTTGCTCTATAGGTCCTGGAGTGTTTTGTATTCTTGGTATGCCTAGTACTGGGTTTTGGAGGGGGGTGGTTAAAAAATGACCGGGTCCGCCGGTGTGTCACTACCCTAGGTAAGCCACTAAGTGGGCGAAATCCTGATTGAGATTCATGTAATATTGAGAATTTGTGTATATAGTCAGTAAGTTGTTTGGCTACCATGTCTTTCCATCAGGGTGTTGTGGTGGTTATGGAGGGAGTGAAGGGGCACACTCTTTGACCCTTCACGCTGGGGACTGGACTGTTCTGCTTATTGTGCAACAGAAGCTAAAAAAGGCAAATAGAATTGTTAGGAATTATTAGGAAAGGAATGGAGAACTGAGAATATTATAATGCCTTTGTATCATACCACACTTTGAATATTTTTGTGCAATTCTGGTCACCGCATCTCAAAAAAAGTTATAGAATTAGAAGGTACAGAGAAAGGCGACTGAAATGAAAAAAAGAGGATGGGAGGACCTCATTATGAGGAAAGGGCTAAAGAGGGCTCCTTGGCTTGAAGAAGGGAAAATATGATAGGGGTATTTGTGAATATTTAATACCTTATATTCCTTTTCCATCATTTCTTCATGGACTATGTTACCAGCATGGATGTGATTGGCGTCTACTTATCTGCCAGGTACCTGTGACCTGGTTTGGCCATTGTTGGAAGCAAGATACTGGGCTAGATGGACCATTGGTCTGACCCAGTATGGCTACTCTTATGTTCTTATCTGAAATTTCAAAAAAAGTTTTTAAAAAATGTTATTTAATAAACAACATTGTTCTGGGTATGGGGGATACATTGCTTTATTAAATAGATGTATCTGTTATTCCAGTGGTTTGGAACATTGGGCCAAAGAGCTGCAGCATGATGCTCCTGAGCCTGCAGAGCGGGGTCCCCCTGGCTTACAGGCTTAACACAGGTCATACATGCCCCACCAGCTCAAGCCCTGTCCCACCTCCCACTTCCCAGCCTTCAACCCTTTAAAAGGGCTACCTTTATAACCACTGGTGGTCCAGAGTGGTCTTCAGACAGGAGCAATGTTCATTCACTCCTGCCCAGTTCAGCGCTAGATGCAAAACGGCGCCTGCAGTGGTAGTCTCACGTGATTACCACTAGGTGTCATTTTTCCTTATATGGATAAGTATGGCTTGAACTGAGGGCATGTATGGTCTTTGGGGGGTGGTCGGTGGGTCAGGGCGACTCTGCTCTGCTGGCCAGAGAGCATTGGGCGGTGGCTTTGCAGCCTGATGCTCCTGGGCAGTGAAATAACCTGCAAAAAGCTGGGGTTATTTTACTTATTTTACTGTGCTTTTTTTTTTTTTTTGGCCTTAATTTGAATTGTGGTATATCATTGCAAATCAAATTATGGTATTTGCATAATAATAAGATGCAAAACAGAAGAGGTGCTGTGAGAGGACTTCCAGCGATGGAGGGATCTAGGAGCAATCGATGATAATACGTTGAAACCCTTTGCTCAGTGTGCAGCAGCAGCTAAGAAAGCAAATAGAATGTTAGGTATTATTAGGAAAGGAATGGAAAACAAAAATAAGGGCATTATAATGCCTTTGTATCAGTCCATGGTGCGACTGCAACTCAAATACTGTGTGCAATTGTAGTTACCGCATCTCAAAAAAGATATAGTGGAATTAGAAAAAGTACAGAGAAGGGCGACGGAAATGATAAAGGGGATAGGATGACTATGAGGAAAAGCTAAAGCAGCTAGGGCTCTGCAGCTCGGAGAAAATACGACTGAGGGGAGATATGCTAGAGGTCTATAAAATAATGAGTGGAGTGGAATGGGTAGATGTGAATCGCTTGTTTACTCTTTCCAAAAATACTAGGACTAGGGGGCATGCAATGAAGCTACAAAGTAGTACATTAACATTTAAAACAAATCTGAGAAAATATTTCTTCACTCAACATGTAATTAAACTCTAGAATTTGTTGCCAGAGAATGTGGTAAAAGCAGTTAGCTTAGCAGGGTTTAAAAAGGTTTGGCTAGCTTCCTAAAAGAAAAGTCCATAAGCCATTATTAAAATGGACATGGGGAAAATCCACTGCTTATTTCTAGGATAAGCAGTATAAAATGTACAGTACTGTTTTGAGATCTTGCCAGGTACTTGTAACCTGGATTGGCCACTGTTGGATGGAAGATGCTGGGCTTGATGGACCTTTGGTCTGTCCCAGTATGGCAACACTTATGTACTATTATTATTATTTATTGCATTTGTATCCCACATTCCCCCACCTATTTGCAGGCTCAATGTGGCTTACATAGATTTGATAACATTGTCATAGCTGGATATCAGATACAGTTAGTTATGTGTAGCGATTAAGGATGGGGAGAGGGAAGAAGGACGAGAGTTGTTAAGGTAGTTATAGAGGGTGTGCGTTCATAATTGAGTGGACTTATGATATAGGTCTATAAAATCTTGAGTAGAGTGGTAGACACGGATTGCTTATTTACTCTTTCCCAAAATACAAGGACTAAGGGACATGCAACAAAGCTACTAAGTATTACATTTAAAACACATCAAAGAAAATATTGCTTCACACAATACGTAATTAAGCTCTGGAATTCCTTGCCAGAGAACATGATAAAAGTGGTTAGCATAGCAGGGTTTTAAAAAATGTTCGGGGAAAGTTCCTAAAGTCCATAAACCATTAAGATGAACTTGAGAAAATCCACTGCTTATTCCTGGGGCAAGCAACAACAACAAAAAAAATCTGTTTTACGTTTTTGAGATATTTTCTGGTACTTGTGGCCTGGATTGGTCCACTGTTGGAAACAGGATAGTGAGCGTATTGGACCTTTGGCCTGTCTCAGAAGAGCAATGCTTGTACTTAACAGTACCTGGGCAACCCCGCCATTCATTTTCTTCATTGCCCATTTCCAGGAGGGAGCTTTCAAGTCAGTCCTGGATTTCTGACATCCCTATTATGCTGCAGTATAGGACGTGCTATACTGATTTCACTGAGCAGAGGCAAAGAATACAAATAACACCTTTAAAAGTTCACACGATGCTCTGGGATGTGAGTTCAATACCAGAGTTGGCCACGAAATTTGAACCCCTCGTTTCCACTGCCGCTGTTTGGTCCTCTCCTTCCCTAAACGTTCCCCCACTCTAGGGGCTTTACATGTATAATAAATATCTAACAGAGAAACATACCTAAAAATTCTCCCCAACCACCGTCCGAAAACAAAACTCCGAGATGAACAGCTAGTACGCATGCGCACTCCACCAGTAAACAAGCCTCCTGACGTCGTAAATTGTATACGCCTGCGGAAAGAGAAAAAAAAGCGATAGTAACAAAAATCTGAAAGTGAGTTGAGGAATACGCATGCGTAGTATGCTAGATCCGGGTACACGGCAGGATGAATGCTACTTTCCAAGATGGCGGCGGAGGGAGGAGGGAAAGAGATGAACGAAATTAAAACACAGTTCACTACCCGGGAAGGTCTTTATAAACTTCTTACGCACTCCGAATACAGCCGCCCTAATAGAGTACCTTTTAATTCCCAGGGTTCCAACCCGGTGAAAGTCTCATTTGTGAACGTGAATGACCAGTCTGGTAACGGGGATAGAATTTGCTTCAATGTGGGCCGGGAGCTCTATTTCTACATTTACAAGAGCGTCAAAAAGGTATTTAGGGTTCTTATTTCGTATCTGGCTTCTAGCTTAGATTTGTTTTCCTGCCTTTATTGGCATGTTTTTGCCTTCCTTTATGTTTCCTTGGCTCCTTATTTGCATGCATGTTGAAGGTGGGCCTGGTTCACCTGCAGCTGGCAATGGCATATGGCTTCAACGCCCTTCTGTTTATGGGTTTGAAGAGAGCAATGCTGTTTTACTTATAGAAGATGAGGAAGAAGTTGAGGCTGTAATTTATTGTAAGTTTAGGCTTTGATATTTGGCTAGGTATATAGACGTTATAACATGTTTGTAAAGTCTTGTGTTATCTATTGAACTGGGTGGTATTCAGTTTTTTTCTTGATAAACGTGTTTAAGATTGTACTAACTTACGTTCTTCTGCTTAGAACATAAGAGTAGCCATACTGGGTCAGACCAGTTGTCCATCTAGCCCAGTATCCTGTTTTCCAAACAGTGGCCAAGCCAGGTCACAAGTACCTGGCAGAAACCTAAATCATGGCAACACTCCATACTACAAATCCCAGGGCAAGCAGTTGCTTCTCATGTGTTTCAATAGCAGACTATGGACTTTTCCTCCAGGAATTTGTCCAAACCTTTTTTAAACCCAGATACTCTAACCGCTGTTATCACATCCTCCGGCAAAAAGTTCCAGAGCTTAACTTATTCGTTGTGAGTGAAAAAATATTGCCTCCTATTTGTTTTTAAAGCATTTCCATGTAACTTCCTTGAGTGTCCCTAGTCATTGTACTTTTGGAATGAGTAAAAATTTACTTCTTCTCGTTCTACACCACTTAGGATTTTGTAGCCCTCAATCATATCTTCCCTCAGCCGTCTTATTACTGGTTAGCTAAAGTTACACTCACTGTTTATGGAGTTTATGAATGGCTGTCTGGTATATTTCCTTAAGCATTAAAGAATAGATGTGTAAAACACAGCTAATATGATACACAACTTTGTTCCGATTTGTGTGTCCAAAAATGCTTATTATGCCTTACAAAACGTAGAGGATAGCTTGCTTAACAATGTATAAAAGAGGTACTGTTACTGTGCCAGAAAATGTTTTTAAAGGACATTAACTAACATGTACAAAGTGTACTTTTGTGAGATTAATGCATATGTCCACGTGACTTTTGTGTTATCTTTTTTGGTAATGTCATTTCTAGAGACTTAGGGAGCTAAATGTTTCTGAAGCTTTCATCTTAATACTTATTAAGATTATAAAGCTTACTACTTTTTTTTGTTTCTATACATCATGGTATTTGTCTGCTTCTTTGTGCTTCCAGCTCACTCAGAAATTCAACTTATCTAGCCCACCCATTGCACTGTCCATGTGTCAGGGCTGCTCCTGACCATCCTCCAACTGTGGGCCCTAAAGAGGAAATTCTATAAGTGGGAGCCTCCATTTAGGTGCTCTGAGCCATCTAAGTGCCTACTTCTGTTATACAATACTAGCATATCCCAGTATTAGCGTGCCTAACATTTAAGAGCTCACAGTTACACCAGCCCTAGAGCTGGCGTAAGTGTGGGCACCTAAATGCAGCAGGGAAACCTCTGTAATTCACCTATATAAGTGGGAGTCATGTCTAAGTTTCACTCATGCTGCTCCCTTGCATACACTCCCCTTACAAATATGTGCTGCAGATACACGTATAAGTGCTGGTATTCTAAACATAGAAATTTAAATGCCTAGGCTATAGAATTGCCCTTCACATTCAGACACTAGGTGTTGATATTGCCGTAGAGGTTTTGGATGTGTCTCTACAGTTTAGATGGCCTGAGCTTGATAATTGAATGCAGATTCCTCTGCATGAGCTGCTAAGCTAGCTTTTTATTTTTGTTTCAACCAGTGAGTTCTCTGGGTAAACAGTATTGTTCTTATGAATTCTTAATATAATGTTTTGCTTAAGTTATTGATTCTGTACCTAGTTCTTTGTTGGTCTTCTCCATAATGTTCATTTTTACACCAAGTGAATGCTATAAGGTTATGAATCCCTTTAAAAATGAGTGCCTTCAGAGAGAACTAATTTGGTTGCCTGTACCTATAGTAAGTTATGGCTTGTTATTCTGTATCCCTTTTGTTCACGAGATTCCAGTATATTCTTTGAATTTAGTCCCTGAATTCTTGTCAGTCTTTAGAATCATGTGCAGTTCTGTTAGTATTTCACAACTTGAAGTACAGAATATTTCCAGATATATATTCTTTTTTTTTGTTTGTAATAGAGCTGTTTTGTTTTTATTTAACTAGTACAAACCAAAGTGGTGATGGCAGATTAGAAGAGCAAGCATAAATACATCATTATTTAATACATAATAGCCCAATACAAAAATATGTTAAACATTGAATAACTATTTTATTTCACAGTTTATATTCCACCTTTATTCAGGTTGGATCACAATAAAACATACATAAAATCAACAAAAACATTTCATAACTTTCAAGAAAACATCATATATATCCTGCTAATGACAAGATAAGCAACAAATTCTAAATCCATTTATTAATAGTAAATGGTACTTTAACTTTTTCTGACAAGCCAAGGAAGAATCCAGTTGACAGAGTTCAATAGACAGAACATTCCGCAAAATAAGGCCTGCTATAGCAACACCTTGACTGTGTTTCTACTAAACAGGCTCCTTAACAGCCAGGAGTCTCAGCCAGACCACAAATGGTGGTTTGTTTTTTTAAAGTTGTATATAGTATAATTTGTAGAGAGTTTTGAAAAATAATTTTATGGATATAAGTTTATTAGAGCACGTAGTGCGCAGGGCTTTAGTAATCATTAAAAAAATATTAATCCCAGGGAAACTTGCCAGAAAAGTTATGCTTTTTATTAGGCACAGAAAAGTGTACCCTACCGTAATAAATACTAACTTAATTTAATTCTGTCTTTGAAAAGGCAGGTTATAAATCAGGAAGAAAATAAGACATGAATTATCCAAAGAAGGTGGTGCATCTGAGCTATCAAGATTTAACTTGCATAGTAATGATCTTGAAAGTTTTTGTACATTCTCATTGGCAGGAATTGAAAAATGTGCTTGTGTGAGCAGGTTTACTTTGCCATTGAGAGAATCAGCAAATACTACTGCTGAAGAACAAGAAGGTGGGCTATGGAGAACCTGTCTTAGATCTTACTCCTCTGGCATTCCTTATTTAATATAATTTGGCTGCTGGGACGGTCTCTGACCTGGAAGTGAGCTCTTGTCTGCCATATACTGAAGAAACTCATGTCTGATGATTCTTCTGTTACTTCCAACTGTCTCAGACTCAATCTTTTTTTAAATCTAAGTTTACAGAGAAACTAGTTTTCTCCTGGGTTTCTAACCGTGTAGAACATTCTGATAACCTTCATCACTTACCAATCAGGATTTAGAGTTGGACATATTACTGAGACTGTGCTGACTGTCCTCTTGAATGAGATCACAGTATACTTGGTGCAGGGGAAGGCAGTCTGGGTGATGTAACCCACAGCCAAATATGGCTGTGACTTACATCACCTAAGACTGCCTTCCTTCACCGAGTATGCTGTACATCTCATTCAAAAGGTTGTTGAACATAGACAAGCAAGGAGGGACATGAAAGTACATTAAGTGCATCAGTATTGCCACACTGGGACAGCAAAGGTCCATCAAGCCCGGCATCCTGTTTCCAACAGTGGCCAATCCAGGTCACAAATTTTATGCAGGTTACATGTTTCCTTATGGCTTCATGAATGTTTGCAACCTTACCAGGATGCCGTTCTTGAGATTTTGGTGGTTTTTTTCTTGGGTTAGAATCGGATGTTGGTTTCTTATATTAGTTTCTTATTGCCCTTGTATCTGGAGACATGTTGGCTTCCTCAGCTAGTGGCCCATCATTTTTCACATGGGTTAAGACCAGATAAGTTACATTCTGATCCCATGAACTCTGGTTTTGTTTTGTTTTTGGTGGGGGTAGGGGTTTCTATAGGTCTATTACTGCTTGGATGTTATCTTGACTCTAGGGTTCCTGCTATCCCAGATGTCGCCTCTCCTTTTAGAGTGGTCACCACAGTTGTGTTCCTTAGACCGCTAGGCTACTGGTTTTGGCTGATCTGCATCGAGGATGAACATATCTCTGATTCAGGGCCTACTGTGAGTCAGCTGGAGTACATTCTCAGGTTCCTCAAATGCAGTGATTTGACTGTTGCACTGCAAGTTTCAGCTTCTTTTCAGCATAATGATGCTGCCAGGTTAGTCGGTCATTGAAACATCGGTGTTACTCTTGTCTTCTGTTGGTGCAGCATGATCAGGCATCTGCCGATGGAGATGTCTGCTCTCCTCATAGGTTTGGCAGTCAGTAGCCTCGAGAAGCTGTTATCCTCCCTGGTGAGTTGGGGAGTCTCCTGTTTGATTGCCCTCCCTTGCTTTGGTGAGGCCAGCTGGTCTAGTGGATGGAGAGGCTCAATGTTTGGTTCTGTTCCAGTTTGCATTGGGTGTCCTTGTTCTGTGGTGCAGTATCTGGTTGTGGGGTAATTTCTTCCTTTTCTCAAGCTGATAGTTCTTTTCTTCCAGGTGCAATGGCCGTGTCCAGTTCATTTATGTTCTTTGGTGTGGCTCTGGTGAGGCACCTGTTAAGACGGTGGCGTTTTTTCTGTGGAAGTGATGGTTAGTAAACTTGCTTCTGGGCATCACTCTTCTTGTTTGCCTGCTGTCATATATCGGGACATTCCAGAGATCGATGTGATGGTCATGGGTTTGCTCGGTCCTGTTCTGTGGGGTCTCATGGGATGTTCAGGAGATTTTTGATTAATTCTTTGTTACAGAATGGTTAATTTGGAGAATAGCCTTTGTTTCCCTTTCAGGTGGCAGTGCTGGCTTCTTTCAGGATTCCCCTTGGGTCTCTTTACGAGTCTTTTGGATGTTGTGAGGTGTTAATTCTCTTCAATCTTTAAAGGGGTTCTTTCTTCACTCGTGATTTCAATCTTAGATTTTTCGCTCTGCTTCATCCTTTTTTCTTTTTTTTTTTTTCTCCTCTCCCTTCTCTTTATTTTGGGGGGGGGGGGGGGGGGGGGGCTTCCTCTGCAGATGGGATTGTGTGTATGTTGCAGGTCCATGCAGATGTAAGGTGGACCAGTTCCTTTCTGTCATCAAAAGGTCTGGTTGTCCTTTCATATTTCCGGTTTATGGTCCTTATTCCTCTAGGCATTGCCTGGGATTCTCAGGATCACTGTTCCTCAATTTAAGTTGTCTGTGCACACAGTGGGGTAGCTGTCCCTGTGTGATTAGAGGGAGAGTGACGAGGCCCGGAGGGGTCTGAGGTGGCCCTTGTTTGGTGACTTGACAGCTCATTTGGTTCTGTCTTGTTTCAGAGACTTTTTCTTTCTCGTTTCCTGAGAAGGCAGGTTTCCTTTTAAATGGAGCATTCTCCAGTGCCATTGGTGAAGGTTGGCACATCTGTGCTCAGGGATTCCTGACAACTTTTGTTGTTTGGATTCTTGAATAGATGTCCAGTTTTTGGTCAGGAGCTTGTTACAGTGGTTCTGTTCGGTCCCTCCCATGGATTACTGCTCTGGTACTTCCCATCAGTCATTCTGGGCCAGTCCGGAGGGACGCTAAGGAAGGAGAAATTAGGTCCTACCTACTAATTTGCTTTCCTTTTGTCCCTCTGGACTGGCCCAGATCTCTCCCTATGTGGTTTTGGTAGTTATGGTAGTTCCGTGAGCTATTTGGGGAAAAAAAAACCAGCAACAAAGAGACCAATTACACAACTGGTACTACATGGTTGCACATAGGTACCTTACTGATATTGATCTCAATTTTGGGTAGTTGAATTATTTAACAGTTGCCAGCAGTGGCTCTCTTTGTTTGTAGGTGGCTGTGTAAACCAACTGGCACACAGATGTCTGGTTTCTATTTTTCCTGCTACTTTGATGCATTAATACTGAGGCTTCCAGGAGGCTGAGCAGGGCACTTATTGGCTGGCTCAAAATCAGTTTTCTCAGTCTCTACCCGCTGGTAGGCATGCATAACCTATCAGTCATTCTGGTCTGGTCCGGAGGGACTAAAGGAAAGCAAATTAGCAGGTAGGACCTAATTTCCCTTTAGAAAAGGTTCAAAGAAGAGCAACCAAAATTATAAAGGGGATGGCACTCCTCTCATATGAGGAAAATCTAAAGAGGTTAGGGCTCTTCAGCTTGGAAAAGAGACGGCTGAGGGGAGATATGATTGAGGACTGCAAAATCCTGAGTGGTGTAGAACGAGTAGAAGTGAATCTTTGTACTTTTTGAAAGAATAAAAAAAAAAGTCTAGGGGACACTCGAAGTTACATGGAAACACTTTTAAAACAAACAGGAGGAAATATATTTTTTTCTCAACAAATTGTTAAGCTCTGGGACTCTGTTAGCATATCTGGATTTTAAAATGATTTGGAGAAGTTCCTGGAGGAAAAGTCCATTGTCTGCTATTGAGCTAGACATGGGGAAGCCACTGCTTGCCCTGGGATTGGTAGCATGTTTAGCCTATCTTTCCATTTTCAAAAAAGAACAGTGAATTATTGAGGTGAAACACTAAATAAGGAAGAGGAGAAAGGAATAAGCAATGTTTTATATTATCAGTATAAGTATAGAGGCATATTTCAGTAGAATCAAACAGACCTTTTAAGGTAGACATAAAAACATTAAATAAAACTGGGGAAAGCGGGGAGCCCTGAGGCACCCCACACATAGCCTGCCAAGGCTTAGATGTTTCAGTTCCCACCTTCACTCTCTCTGTAAGACCTAAACTTCAAAAAAAAAACCTTCAAACCAAGTTATTACTTTCCCTACAATTCCAAACTCTCCTAATAAACATAACAAAAATTCAAGATCAAGGACATCAAAGTCTGGTATCGTATATCAAACTGGTGGAGGGATAGCATTATATGTTAAGGTGGGCCTTGAATTGAATAGATTAAAAATTCTGCAAAACACAAAACACATCTTGGAATCCTTATGGATAGAAATTCCATGGGTAAAGGGGAAAAGGATAGTGATAGTATACTACTATTCATCTGGCCAGATTGAACAGACTGATGCAGAAATGTTATCAGAAATTAGGGAGGCTAACAAAATGGGTAACACAATAATAGGTGATTTCAAATACCCTGATATTGACTGGGAAAATGTAACATCAGGGCATGCTGGGAGGTAAAATTCCATGCTGAAATTGAGGACTGTTTTATGGAGCAGCTGGTTAAGGAACAAGCAAGAAAGGGAACATTTGTAGACTTAATCCTTAGAATGCATTATCTGGTTCAGGAGGTAATGGTGATGGGGCTATAACATGATCAGATTTAATATAATCTCCAGAGTAAGTTAGAGAATAACATGGGGATGGGAACTCATGATAAATCCGTGGTAAAAAAAAAAATTACATTTACTGTGGATGCTGGAGCAAAACAATGTAACCAGCCCATGGGAAAGATAAGAAGCCTTGCTCCTGCGGTAAAACACCCCTCCCCCTATTACCACTCAGGGGTTCCATCTCTGTGTTTTCTTCCTCCCGCTGCAATATTTTCCTTGTGGAGCCTACCTGCAGCCACCAATAGGATCCCCACAGGCCTGCTCCAAGGCCTTCCCTCTGCCGGGTCCTGCCTTCTGATACAGCTTCCTATTTTGCGAAAACAGGAAATTGCATCAGAAGGTGGGACCCAACAGAGGGAAGGCCCTGGAGCAGGCCAGTGGGGATCCTGTTGGTGGCTGCAGGCAGGCTCTATAAGGTAAATAAGGAAGCCAAACTGCTGGACACGCGGGAGCAAGTGCAAGGTGATGCATGTGGGAAAAAAGAACCCGAATTATAGCTACGTCATGCAAGGTTCCACGTTAGGAGTTATGGACCAAGAAAGGCATCTGGTGTCGTCATCGATAACACACTGAAACCCTGCTCAGTGTGCTGCTGCGGCTAGGAAAGCGAATAGAATGTTGGGTATTACTAGGAAAGGTATGGAAAATAGGTGTGAGGATGTTATAATGCCGTTGTATCGCTCCATGGTGCAACCGCACCTTGAGTATTGTGTTCAATTCTGGTCGCCGCATCTCAAGAAAGATATAGTACAATTAGAAAAGGTGCAGCGAAGGGCGACTAAAATGATAGCAGGGATGGGACGACTTCCCTATGAAGAAAGACTAAGGAGGCTAGGGCTATTCAGCTTGGAGAAGAGACGGCTGAGGGGAGACATGATAGAGGTATATAAAATAATGAGTGGAGAGGAACAGGTGGATGTGAAGCGTCTGTTCACGCTTTCCAAAAATACTAGGACTAGGGGGCATGCGATTAAACTACAGTGTAGTAAATTTAAAACAAATCGGAGAAAATCTTTCTTCACCCAACGTGTAATTAAACTCTGGAATTCATTGCCGGAAAATGTGGTGAAGGCGGTTAGCTTAGCAGAGTTTAAAAAGGGGTTGGACGGTTTCCTAAAGGACAAGTCCATAAACCGCTACTAAACGGACTTGGAAAAATCCAAAATCCCAGGAATGTTTGTACGTTTGGGAAGCTTGCCAGGTGCCCTTGGCCTGGATTGGCCGCTGTCGTGGACAAGATGCTGGGCTCGATGGACCCTTGGTCTTTTCCCAGTATGGCATTACTTATGGCTGGAGCTCAAGGAAGGGACAGAGGTGCAAGACCCACTTGGGGGGGGGGGGGCTGGCTGGAGCAAAAGGGAAGGGAGAGAGGTGCTGGAGCAGAAAGGAAGGGAGTGATGTGCTGGAGCTGGTGGGAGGGGGGCTTGAACTGGAGGGAAAGGGTGCTATGGCCATGGGATTGGGGGCTGGAGGGAAGGGAAAAGAAATTAAGAATCAAGGGGATAAAGGAAGAGGGAGTGAAATACTGAACATACAGCGGAAGGAGGAAAGAGAGGGAGAGAGATACATTGGTGTGTGGAAGGAAGAGATAGGAGAACCTAGAAACGGGGTAGAGGATGGGCGTAGAGGGACAGGGACACAAAGGGGAGATGCTGCATGCAGATGGTATAGGGATACAGTAGAATAATGCCAGACATGGGGGAGGGTATATGGACACAGAGGAAGATTCTAGACATGGAGGAGAATAGGAACACAGAAAAGAAATGCTGGACTTTGGGGGCATAGGGACACAGAGGAGTGATGCTGGACACAGGGGGAAGGGATAGTGATATAGAGTGGTGGTGATGATGAATGCTGGGAGATGCTGGACAGGGAAGTATAGGGGACACAGAGAAGGGAGATGCTGAACATGGGGGAAGATGGGTCACAGAGATTGAAGGTGGATGGTGAGCCTGGAGAAAGAAGAAATGTTAAATGGTTAGGAGACCCTGGTGAGTGAGTTAAGAGAAGATAAAGGGAAACAGGAACCAGAGCCTGGGACCAACATGATTTGAAAAAATGACCAGAAAACAAAAGGTAGAAAAAATATAGTTTTATTTCTTTTTTATTTCTGTTTTGTAATTAGAATATGTGAAACAAGCCGTTAAGCCCATTAAAACGGGCAAGAGTTTTTATTTCTGAAATGTAATTTAAAAGTTGATGAACGTAATGTGAGTTGGTCTATAGTACACTTTTATATACTACTAGTAAAAAAGGCCCGTTTCTGTGAGCAATGAAACGGGCACTAGCAAGGTTTACTTGCGGCAGCGTGGGGAGGGTGCAGGTGGGTAGTTTTTTTTTTTTTTTTGGCGGGCGGCAGCTTCGGGGTCCCGGCGGATCAGGTGTTCGGATGGCACTCCTTCCCCTGCGTAGCTCAGTGTTTATCGCTGTGCGTCAGGGGGGGGGTGGAGGCCCTGCGTAGGCCGGTATTTCTCGCAGTACATGGGGGGGGTAGCGTCGGAGGGCGGTGGAACTGGCGATTGACTGAGTGTCATAGCCCCGCCCTCCACATCATCATGTTGTGATGCGAGGGCGGGGCATACACTCATGGGATCTTGCAACTACAAATTTGCATTTAGAATGTTGGGGGTGTGGATGGGGCGTGGCTGAGGGCGGGTCTATGAGTGAGAGAGAGAGTGAGTGGTGCTGACAGCCTAGAAGACTACAAGGCTTCAGTGTTTCCCTGCCACACAGTGAGGTTCAGAACGTTGGAGGTGAGAATTATTTATATAGATTGTGCTTTGTGTAAACAGCATTAGATCCTTCAATTAATTTACCTTGTCCTCTTTAACTAAAACTTTTACATCTGAAACGTAGCGTATGCGGGTGGATCCACTTAGTTCGGGTCCGGTGTGCAGCGGCGTTTGCGTGGCGGCGTAGTGGTCTCCATGTCTTTGTTGTCTTGCGGTTTCCTGTTTGTTCTCCGCCGCGGTCCCACACAACTTTCCATTTGGCTGCCTTGCTCTCTCCCTTGCCCTTCCTCTATGTCCAGCAACCCTCCTCTCCTGGCCTCCCCCCCCCCCCCCCCCCCCCGTGCAGCAACTCTCCTCGCCACCAGGTTCCCTGCAGTGACATTGCATCGATCTGCAGTGGTTTAACATGTAGGTGAGAGACGCCATCATGTCAGTGCAGGGGGCCCAGCATGGAGGGGGTGGGTGCGGCGTCGTGGAGGGTTTTGCGGCAACCTCATGGGGGTGTAGGTGTGGGAGCGGCGGCGTAGTTATTGAGCCCTTCACGGAGGAGTGCGGCAGTGGCGACGTCATGGAAGGGGGGTGGAGGTAGGTGCTCCTGCGGATGTGACCTCGGGGAGGGTGTTGGAGGGTGTAGCGCTTGCGGCGTTGACCTCGTGGGGTTGGAGGGGTGGTAGTGGCGGCGTAGTGGGTGTAGTGACGCAGGCGTGTCACGTCAGTCACAGGTCATTTATTAGAGAGATTTCGAAATATGTGTCCTTCCAGAGCTGGTGTTAGACATGGATGGGGCCTAGGGCAGAAATTTGGGAGGGGACCCCAAAACCCAGGTCATGCCTTTTTCAGATTCCAACAGGCTTAGGCTCTCTAGCCAGGGGGCAGTTATCCTAATTGCACTTCTCCTACACCATCCCTGGCATGCATGATCTTTATATTTTGTACAATATTGGAGGACATTCATTTCTTTCTATTTCTTTGGTGTGGCAGCTTGAAATTTTGGTTTAATTTATGTTTATCACTTTTAGTTAGCTATGTTCTGTGTGTGTGACCAAGGTATTATGTTAGCATGAATTTTCTAGTAGTATTCTGTAGTAATTTGGCATGTTCAGTTTTCCTGGTAGTGGAGGGGATATTTGTGAGGGGAGAGAGGAGACTAGGGTTTTATTGATCCTTGTTCTGTATTTGTGATTTATAAAATGGCAGTTGTACAGAATATTGTTTTATACTTTAATAAAATGCTTTAAATATAAAATCCTAACTATGCGAGGCTTCTGCAGATGGGATCAGTCGTAGTTTGCTAGTTTGGGGATGAGGGCAGATATTGTGGGGACGGGACAGGAGCAAACTTTGTCCTCTAGATTAAGTACACAAAAGAAATCTAACACGTTAGCATTTGACTTTCAAAAAGGAAACTCTGGTTAAAAAAAACAAAAATTTAGAGGAGCAGCTGCAAAGGTCAAAAATTTACATTGGGCATGGATGCTATTAAAAAAAACATCCTGGAAGCCCGGACCAGATATATTCCAAGTATTAAAGGAGAAAGGAAGGCCAAATGAAGCCATCAAGGTTAAAAAGTGAAGTGAAAGAAGCTATTAGAGCTAAAATAAAATCCTGCTGAAAATGGAAAAAGGATCCGACTGAAAATAATAGGGAACAGCATAAGGAATGACAAGTTAAATGCAAAGCACTGATAGGAAGGCAGAGAGATGTAGAAAAAAAATTTGCATTGAAGTGCTTTGAAAATATGCCTCATAGTAAAAACGTTTTTTTAAGGTATATTAGAAGCAAGAAGCCACTAAAAGAATCAGTTGGATCAGTGTTTTCCAAGTCTGGTCCTGGAGTACCCCTTGCCAGTCAGGATTTCAGGATATCCACAATGAATATGCATGAATGAAATTTGCATATAATGGAGGCAGTGTATGCAAATCAAGTTCATGCATATTGTGGATATCCTGAAAACCTGACTGGACTTGGGGTACTCCAGGACTGGACTTGGGGAAACACTGTGCTAGATGACCAAGGGGTAAAAGGGGCACTTGAAGACAAGGCCATAGTGGAGAGATTAAATTAATTCTTTGCTTCAGTCTTCACTGAGGAAGATGTGGGAGAGATGCCAGTGCAAGAAATGATAATCAGTGCTGATAGAAACACAAACCTGTAAACCAGGAAGATATAATTTATTTATTTCAAAAGGTTCCACTCCACACAGTCCTTCAACTCTAAGTACATAAGTAATGCCATACTGGGAAAAGACCAAGGATCCATCGAGCCCAGCATCTTGTCCACGACAGCGGCCAATCCAGGCCAAGGGCACCTGGCAAGCTTCCCAAACGTACAAACATTCTATACATGTTATTCCTGGGATTTTGGAGTTTTCCAAGTCCGTTTAGTAGCGGTTTATGGACTTGTCCTTTAGGAAACCGTCCAACCCCTTTTTAAACTCTGCTAAGCTAACCGCCTTCACCACATTTTCCGGCAATGAATTCCAGAGTTTAATTACACGTTGGGTGAAGAAAACTTTTCTCCGATTTGTTTTAAATTTACTACACTGTAGTTTAATCGCATGCCCCATAGTCCTAGTATTTTTGGAAAGCGGATAACAGCATTACAAACACAATAAGAGCCTGTTTAAAATAGGCCCCTTAGATTCAAAACTATATAAAGAAGAAAGGTCCCACTGAACTTTCTTTCTGAGACGTTCCGAGAGAAGTGAACATTTCTCTGGTAAGTGAACGCTATTTTGCTTTGTGCTTTGGAAACTTAAAGATTGGGGTTTAAAGGAGGAACTGTAGGTTAGTGTTAGGCAAAATAAAAATATAAAAAGCAAATTTTATCAACTAATCTCCATAGTCTTTTCCACTTAGTTTTAAAAACTTCGTACCACATCATTAACAGGATCTAGTTTAGTCTTCCCACCCACCCCTAGGACAACTCTTCATTTATAGTCAGTTATTGTAATTAGGGTAACAAGCAAGGAGTTCTCTTACAGAGTTTTAAATACATTTCATTACCATCTAAGAAGGAAACACTAACTAAATCATACAATATACTATATAAACTAAAAGACGCTTTTATATTAGGCTAATAGCCTTAATACTGTAGCAAGTTTTTTAAATTATTGAAAAACTCCAAAACACTAAGATGGAGTCAGCAGTCCAGCAGCGAGAGGGGGTTAATCCAGTCTTCAATCGAGTGTCACCTGTATGATTATCTCCCAGTTGGTGAGATGTCATATGTGTGTGACCAATGCAAAGAGCACCTAGCTCTCAGGGAACGTGTCCATTCTCTTGAGGCTAGAGTAGCAGACTTGGTGGAGCTGAGGGAGACAGAGAGGTACATAGAGGAGACCTACAGGGATGTTGTAGAGAAGTCCCACCTCCAGTCTGGTAGCCCTTGTGCTACCTTGGAGGAGGGAGGTCTCCTAGAAGGAGAGCATCACCCTGGTGAAGTAGGAAGTACTCCTGTAGCCAGGACCTGCCCACCAGGGGATGTACTATCCTCTTGCACCGAGGATATGTCTCCAAGTGCTGCCCAGGAGGGAAAGGTTAGGACAGCTGTTGTAGTTGGTGATTCGATCATTGGATATATAGATAGCTGGTGGATGTGAGGATCGCCTGGTGACTTGCCTGCCTGGTGCGTCACCTAGATAGGATTTTAGATAGTGCTGGGGAGGAGTCGGCTGTCTTGGCACATGTGGGTACCAATGACATAGGACGTGAGGATCGCCTGGTGACTTGTCTGCCTTGCGCGCCACCTAGATAGGATTTTAGATAGTGCTGGGGAGGAGTCGGCTGTCTTGGTACATGTGGTTACCAATGACATAGGAAAATGTGGGAGAGAGGTTCTGGAAGCTAAATTTAGGCACTTGGGGGTAGAGAGCTCAAATCCAGATCCTCTAGGGTAGAATTTTCTCGAAATGCTAAAACCCCGTTCACCGTGCAGTGGCCCAAGAAGACAGGTAGAGCGCCGGAGTCCTCAATGCGTGGATGAGACGGTGGTGCAGGGAGGAGGATTTTAGATTTGTTAGAACTGGGCAACATTCTGGGGCAGGGGGAGCCTATTCTAGAAAGGATGGGCTCCACCTTAACCAGGGTGGGACCAGGCTGCTGGCATTGGCATTTAAAAAGGAGATAGAGCAGCTTTTAAACTAGAAATGGGGGGGGGAAGGCCGACAGTCACTCAAAAGCGCATGGTTCGAGATAAGGTATCTTTCAAAGATATCACCAAAACAGGGAAGATAGGGTATCCTGATAGTGAGGTTGCAAAAGAAACTGTAGTAGATCAGGTGTCCCTAAATAAAAATAAAAATCAAACAAAAGATTGCAAATTAGTACTGTCAAGTACTAAGCATGATATAAATAGGAGCAACAAACACAGTTTGAAATGTCTATATGCGAATGCCAGGAGCCTAAGAAATAAGATGGGAGAGTTAGAATATATTGCACTAAATGAAAAATTAGATATAATAGGCACCTCTGAAACCTGGTGGAAGGAGGATAACCAGTGGGACACTGTCATACCGGGGTACAAATTATATTGTAGTGATAGGGTGGATCGAATTGGTGGAGGGGTAGCATTGTATGTTACGGAGAGCCTTGAATCAAATAGATTGAAAATTCTGCAGGAAACAAAACACTTCTTGGAATCACTGTGGATTGAAATTCCACATGTAAAGGGGAAAAGGATAGTGATAGGCGTGTACTACCGTCCGCCTGGCCAGGATGAACTGACGGATGCAGAAATGTTAAAGGAAATTAGGGACGCAAACAAACTGGGCAACACAATAATAATGGGTGATTTCAATTACCCTGATATTGACTGGGTAAATGTAACATCGGGACACGCTAGGGACGTAAAATTCCTCGATGAAATCAAGGACAGCTTTATGGAGCAGCTGGTACAGGAACCGACGAGAGAAGGAAAAATTCTAGACCTAGTCCTTAGTGGAGCGCATGATCTGGTGCGGGAGGTAATGGTGCTGGGGCCGCTTGATAACAGTGATCATAATATGATCGGATTTGATTTTAGCTTTGAAGTAAGTATATATAGGAAAACAAATACTTTAGCGTTTAAACTTTAAAAAAGGAGACTATGATAAAATGAGAAGAACGGTGAAAAGAAAACTTAGAGGAGCGAATGTGAGGGTCAAAAATTACATCAGGCGTGGATGCTGTTGAAAAACACCATCCTGGAAGCCCAGGCCAAATATATTCCGCGTATTAAAAAAGGAGGACGGAAGACCAAACGACAGCCGGTGTGGTTAAATAGTGAGGAAGCTATTAGAGCTAAAAGAAAATCCTTAAGAAGGAACCGACTGAAAATAATAAGAAACGGCATAAGGAATGTCAAGTCAAATGCAAAGCGCTGATAAGGAAAGCTAAGAGGGACTTCGAAAAAAAGATTGCGTTGGAGGCAAAACACATAGTAAAAAAATTTTTAGGTATATTAAAAGCAGGAAGCTGGCTAAAGAATCAGTTGGACCACTAGATGACCAAGGAGTAAAAGGGACAATCAGGGAAGACAAAGCTGTAGCGGAGAGATTAAATAAATTCTTTGCTTCGGTCTTCACCGAGGAAGATTTAGGTGGGATACTGGTGCCGGAAATGGTATTCGAAGCTGACGTGGAGAAACTTAATGAATTCTCTGTAAACCTGGAGGATGTAATGGGGCAGTTCTACAAACTGAAGAGTAGCAAATCTCCTGGACCGGATGGTATTCATCCCAGTGTACTGATAGAACTGAAAAATGAGTTTGCGGGGCTATTGTTAGAAATATGTAATTTATCCTTAAAATCAAGCGTGGAACCAGAAGATTGGAGGGTGACCAATGGAACGTCTATTTTTTTTAAAAGGTTCCAGAGGAGATCCGGGAAATTATAGACTGGTGAGTCTGACGTCGGTGCCAGGCAAAATGGTAGAGACTATTATTAAGAACAAAATTACAGAGCATATTCAAAAGCATGGATTAATGAGACAGTCAATATGGATTTAGTGAAGGGAAATCTTGCCTCACCAATCTACTACATTTCTTTGAAGGGGTGAACAAACATGTGGATAAAGGTGAGCCAGTTGATATTCTGTATCTGGATTTCCAGAAGGCATTTGACAAAGACTCCAGCGGAAATTGGAGAGTCATGGGATAGGAGGTAGTGTTCTATTATGGATTAAAAACTGGTTAAAAGATAGAAAACAGAGAGTAGGGTTAAATGGTCAGTGTTCTCAATGGAGAAGGGTAGTTAGTGGGGTTCCCCAGGGGTCTGTGCGGGGACCGCTGTTTTTTAACATATTTATAAATGACCTAGAGATGGGAGTAACTAGTGAGGTAATTAAATTTGCTGATGACACAAAGTTATTCACAGTCATTAAATGGCGGGAGGATTGTGAAAAATTACAAGCGGACGTTACGAGACTGGGAGACTGGGCGTCTAAATGGCAGATGACGTTTAATGTGAGCAAGTGCAAAGTGATGCATGTGGGAAAGAGGAACCCGAATTATAGCTATGTCATGCAAGGTTCCACGTTAGGAGTCACAGACCAAGAAAGGGATCTAGGTGTCCTTGTTGATGATACATTGAAACCTTCTGTTCAGTGTGCTGCTGCGGCTAAGAAAGCAAATAGAATGTTAGGTATTATTAGGAAAGGAATGGAAAACAAAAATGAGGATGTTATAATGCCTTTGTATTGCTCCATGGTGCGACCGCACCTCAAATATTGGGTTCAATTCTGGTTGCCGCATCTCAAAAAAGATATAGTGGAATTAGAAAAGGTGCAGAGAAGGGCAACGAAAATGATAAAGGGGATGGGACGACTTCCCTATGAGGAAAGGCTAAAGCGGCTAGCGCTCTTCAGCTTGGAGAAAAGGCAGCTGAGGGGAGATATGATAGAGGTCGATAAAGTAATGAGTGGAGTATCTCTCCACACTCGTCCTTCCCTACACCCCTTCCCGTGCACTCCGCTCCATGGATAAATCCTTCTTATCTGTTCCCTTCTCCACTACTGCCAACTCCAGACTTCGCGCCTTCTGTCTCGCTGCACCCTACGCCTGGAATAAACTTCCTGAGCCCCTACGTCTTGCCCCATCCTTGGCCACCTTTAAATCTAGACTGAAAGCCCACCTCTTTAACATTGCTTTTGACTCGTAACCACTCGCCTCCACCTACCCTCCTCTCTTCCTTCCCGTTCACATTAATTGATTTGATTTGCTTACTTTATTTTTTGTCTATTAGATTGTAAGCTCTTTGAGCAGGGACTGTCTTTCTTCTATGTTTGTGCAGCGCTGCGCACGCCTTGTAGCGCTATAGAAATGCTAAATAGTAGTATTAGTGGTAGTAGAGTTGAATGGGTAGATGTGAAGCGTCTGTTCATGTTTTCTAAAAATACTAGGACTAGGGGGCATGCAATGAAGCTACAATGTAGTAAATTTAAAACAAATTGGAGAAAATATTTCTTCACTCAACGTGTAATTGAACTCTGGAATTTGTTGCCAGAGAATGTGGTAAAGGCGGTTATCTTAGCGGAGTTTAAAAAAGGTTTGGACGGCTTCCTAAAGGAAAAGTCCTTAGACCATTATTAAATAGATTTGGGGAAAATCCACTATTTCTGGGATAAGCAGTATAAAATGTTTTGTACATTTTTGAGATCTTGCCGGGTATTTGTGACCTGGATTGGCCACTGTTGGAAACAGGATGCTGGGCTCGATGGACCTTTGGTCTTTCCCAGTATGGCAATACTTATGTACTTATGATGCCAGCCTTTCAGGGTGGGGAGGCCATTGTCTAAATCGGGCAGCCCAAGGATCTTGGACTCCACTCGAAGCAACTTGGCCAATAAATCGCCTGGAGTTGCGAGCAGTCGTGAATATGCTGCAGAGTTTTCAGGATCTTCTGCGAGGTCAGGCGGTTCGAGTTTTCTTGTACACCATCACAACGGTGGCCTACATCAATCGACAGGGAGGCACTTGCAATCTCCCCCTGGCGGAGGAAGTGTCTCGTCTTCTGGTGTGGGTGGAAGCTCATTTTCTGTGTCTATCAGCAGCACACATTGCGAGTCAAGACAACGCTCAAGCAGATTTTCTCAGCCGGAATCTTTTGGATGTGGTGGAGTGGACGCTGTCTGACTTGGCGTTTCGTCTGATCTGTTGGCGTTGGGGAACGCCAGTGATGGATTTCATGGCCACGGCCTGCAATGCCAGAGTTTCCTAGTTCTTCAGTCGCAGTAGGCAACCCGGAACCGCAGGGTTAGACGCTTTTCTTCAGCCCTGGTTGGAAGAGAAACTGTTGTATGTTTTTCCTCCATGGCCTCTGATAGGGAGGATTCTGTTTCACGTAGGGCGTCATCGAGGGCTGGTGGTTCTAGTGGCCCCGGCGTCCATGGCATGCGGATCTGATTCGGGTGCTCTCGGAGCCGCTGTTGCGACTACCGGTGACTCTGGATCTTCTGCATCAAGGACCAGTCCAGATGGAAAGTCCCTCCCACTTTGCTCTTACGGTCTGGCTATTAGAGGCGGCAATTGAGGAAGAAGGGATTTTCGGAACCAGTCACTACCACCCTTTTGAGAGCATGGAAGCAGTCCACTTTGGCAGCGTATGCTCGGGTGGAAGGCCTTCTCGGTGTGGTGTGGGCTGCATACAGAGTCGCCCTTTCGGGCATCCATTTCAGTGATTTTGGGGTTCCTTCGGGACAGTCTTCAAAAGGGGTTGACATATAATTCCCTTTGAGTTCAGATGGCAACGCTGGCCTGTTTTCGAGGGAGACTGGACGGTTCCTCGTTGGCAGCTCACCCAGATGTGGTTCATTTTCTTCACGGGGCTCTTCATCTCCACCCTCCTCTGCAGTGGCTGTGTCCGGCGTGGGATTTGAATTTAGTGCTATGAGCTCTACAGGCCCCGCCTTTGGAGCCTTTGAACAAGGCCTCTGAGAAGGATCTTACACTTGACGGTGTTTTTTGTGGCCATAACTTCGGCTCGAAGGATTTCAGAGATTCAGACTGTCTTGCCGAGATCCATTTTTGCAGTTTTCTGAGG
Source organism: Microcaecilia unicolor (assembly GCF_901765095.1). Classification (NCBI taxonomy): domain Eukaryota; kingdom Metazoa; phylum Chordata; class Amphibia; order Gymnophiona; family Siphonopidae; genus Microcaecilia; species Microcaecilia unicolor. The sequence goes on along the minus strand of NC_044039.1, from coordinate 192,486,763 downwards.
CTGGAGTGTCGATTGGGACGGTTCCATTGTTTCTGCCTAAAGTAGTTTCGGTTTTTCATATCAGACTGTTTATCTTCCTTAATTTCGAAGGGAGAATTATCCAGAGGATTTTGCGTTGCTTTGTTTAGATACCTGCGGGTATCTAACGAGTTTCGGCGCTCAGATCATCTCTTTGTGCTATTGGTGGGCTCGAACAGAGGCAGGGCGGCCTCTAAGGCTTCCATTGGTCGGTGGATTAAGGAGGCCATTGCAGCGGCATATATTTTACACGGACGTTCGCCTCCCGGGGCTCTGAAGGCCCATTCTACTTGAGCACAGGCGACTTCTTGCACGGAGACGTCTGCTTTATCTCCGGAATAGATTTGTCGGGCGGCTACTTGGGCATCCTGACATACTTTCACGAAGCATTACAGATTAGACGTGGCTGCTCGGGAACACTCGAGTTTTGGGGCAGTAGTGTTGGCGTGGGGAGCGTCGGCTTCCCACCCTAATTAGGGATTGCTTTGGTACATCCCACCAGTTTCTGGATTCATCTGCTGCAGGTGACAAGGAAGGTAAAATTGTCTTATCTGATAATTTTCTTTTCTTTAACCGCAGTAGATGAATCCAGGATCCCCCCCCTAGCTCAGCTGACTGTTTTTGTTTTCGCAAGGAATATGTGGCTTTTCCTTCTATGTTCTTTTTTGCAGAGTTCAGACAGACATGGGGCCACGAAAGGAATGCCTGTTTGTAGAACAAATGGAAGTCGATTCAAGTTCGTTGTTTGGTTCTCTGTTCTTCATAGTGAGAGTGGTTTTTTGTTTCTTATTCTTGCCTTGGTTACTGCTTACGAATGACATACTAAATGAGAAAGGGGTTGGCCGTCTGGCATCACTGCCTTCAGTTTGTTTATCTGTATCCCCATCTGCTGGTAGATGGACTTAACCCACCAGCTCCTGGATTCATCTGCTGCAGTTAAAGGAAAGGAAATTAGCAGGTAAGACATAATTTTACCATTTGGTATAATGATACAATGAAATCCTCTACAGTGCTATACAATACATTGTATACTCATCACCCGCTATTGTGACCAGCCTATCAGGAATAAATCACTAAAATCTCTCTCTCTCCTTGCACTCCCCCCCCCCCCCCTCCAGAAAGTAAGAGAAAAAAACCCGACCCACACTACCACCCTCTCCCTCCCCCACACCCCCTCCCCCTCAGGCTGAATAAAACTCTCCTACAACTGTGTGGGCTGTTTTTTGTGTCTGACACTGGCAGTAGTTTTTCCTGACACTTCCGCTAAAGACTACTGTACATATAATCACGCTTACGGGTTGGATCGAGAGTCCTCTCCCTTCCCCCCCCCCCCTCCCAGTTCCGCCATCTGCAGCATACTGGCATACCATTTAGCTATGGGAGAGGGAGTTTTATCCACCCACTGTTGCAAAATGACTTTTAAAGCCAGCACTATGGCCAGGAGGGTGAACTTGCAGTGATAATCAGAAAACCCCTGGGCCACAAGGTCTGTGTCTGATCCTAATAGTAGAATTCCATGGGACCACTCCAACGAGGAGTGAAGTACCTCCTCCAATGTAACCAGAACTCCCCACCAGAAATCCCACAGAACAGGGCATTCTAGAAAATGGTGTACTATGGTACCTCTGCCCCTCAAACACTTGTCACAGTCCTCTGAATCCCATAGACCCATCGCCCTACCCTTACATCTGGTGATATATGCGTTATGTAGGATTTTAAGTTGAATTTCATGGAACCCTGCGTTAGGAGTAATCTTGAATGCTAAGAGGAAACAGTGAAACAGTTCCTTCTCTGTCACCTCTACCCCCAGAATCGTACTCCATTGCCCTGCTAATTGAGCAAAAAAAAGGGGAAAGTCGCCAATCCTTACCTACCTGGTACCACTGGGATAATCTTTTTTTTGTTCAGTAGGCATCTGCATAAAAACTGTATCTAAAGTGGTAAATGTTGGATATGTATTGTCAGGATTTCTCAGAGCTTGGATATAATGTGAAAGTTGTAAATGGGAAAAGAATAGTTTCTGTGGAAGATGCCAAGTAGCCTGACAAACTGAAAAGAAGGAACACTGACCCCACCTGCGACAAGCAACTGTCCCACATAACAATACCCAAGTCTAGCCCATAACAGAAAAGGTGACCTACCCTGCCCTGCTGAAAACTGTGGGTTCTGTAGTTCCAAGAAATGCCAACCCCCCCCCCCCCCCCCCCAGCCTACTCCACCACCAATCCCAGGCCAATCTAAGCAGTCACATAAGTGGTGACAATCTAAACTGAGAACCCCGGTTATGAAGAGCAGAAAATACAAAGGAGGGCGCTACAGCAGACTCCCATACACCTGGGGGGGGGGGGGGTGAAAGTACATAAGTCCCTGTGTGTATCTCATGAATCCATCTTAAGAGCGCTGCAACGTTGTATAGTCCAATATCATCAGGCAAGTTGACTCCCCCACCCCTGTCTAGAATAAGTTTATTATACCCAATTCATGCCCTCCGTGTTCCCCATATAAAGGAAGAAAACACTCCTTTGTAAGCTCGCTCATCCTTACTCGAAACCCATTGTGGCATCATTTGAAGAGGGTACAGTATCTTAAGAAAAAGGAACATCTTAACCAATGCCAGTCTGCCTAAAAATGAGATGGGAAAGTCCTTCCATTTACTACAAAGCGCCCGGATTGCTTCTAGCTTGTCAGATATATTCTTTTTGTACAGCACTTGTCTGCTTCTGAGGGTGCCATCGTCCCTGTTGCAGGAAAAACTGCAGTACTCGCCCCTAGAGGACCCCTCCTCAACAGCAGCTGTGAAGAATCCTCTGGTGATGCTGGCTGACAGCAGAAGCTCCCTTGTGAGTTTTTTTTTTTTGTTTTGTTTTTTTGAACAGAGCAAAGAGACCAGCTGAGAACAGAGAACAGCCGAAAGGGTCCCAGCCTCAAGTCAAGGAGGGTCCTCACTCAACTGACACCAGGGAATCTGGTGTAGGAGAAATGGCACCACCAGACTGCCAAAGGACCCCAAAACCAGGAGATAGTAACGTAGTAGATGACGGCAGAAAAAGACCTGCACAGTCCATCCAGTCTGCCCAACAAGACAACTCTTATGTGCTACTTTTTGTGTATACCCTACTTTGATTTGTACCTGTGCTCTTCAGGGCACAGACCGTATAAGTCTGCCCTGCCTCCCAACCACCGGCTCTGGCACAGACCGTATAAGTCTGCCCAGCACTATACCTGCCTCCCAACCAACAGTCCCGCCTCCCACCACGGGCTCTGGCACAAACCGTATAAGTCTGCCCAGCACTATCCCTGCCTCCCAACCACCAGCCCCGCCTCCGGATTTCGACTAAGCTCCTGAGGATCCATTCCTTCTGCACAGGATTCCTTTATGCTTATCCCACGCATGTTTGAATTCCATTACCGTTTTCATTTCCACCACGTCCCGCGGGAGGGCATTCCAAGCATCCACTACTCTCTCCGTGAAAAAATACTTCCTGACATTTTTCTTGAGTCTGCCTCCCTTCAATCTCATTTCATGTCCTCTCGTTCTACCGCCTTCGTATCTCCTGAAAAGGTTTGTTTGCAGATTAATACCTTTCAAATATTTGAACGTCTGTATCATATCACCCCTGTTTCTCCTTTCCTCCAGAGTATACATGTTTAGTTCAGCAAGTCTCTCCTCATACGTCTTGTAACGCAAATCCCATACCATTCTCGTAGCTTTTCTTTGCAGCGCTTCAATTCTTTTTACATCCTTAACAAGATACGGCCTCCAAAACTGAACACAATACTCCAGGTGGGGCCTCACCAACGACTTATACAAGGGCATCAACACCCCCTTTCTTCTGCTGGTCACACCTCTCTCTATACAGCCTAACAACCTTCTAGCTACGGCCACCGCCTTGTCACATTGTTTCGTTGCCTTCAAATCCTCAGATACTATCACCCCAAGATCCCTCTCCCCGTCCGTACCTATCATCCACCTCCTGGAGTTAGAGGATACTGAATAGTTTAACTATGCAATGGCTCTTAGGGGTGGTGAAATTGAGTGCCCTCTCTCTCCACCCGCTGGCAGACTGGCTTAACACACAAGTTCTGGATTGATCTGTGCTAAGCTAAACAATAGATAATATTCATAGCTCGTTCCCTCCAAGGTTACAGCTCTCATTAAAAAAAACACCTTAATTCTTTATATGACTGACCAAAGACCCTGTTTCTCCTTGGTCTCCTACTGGACCCCCCCCCCCCCCCCCCCCCCCGATGATTCTGTCCAGAATCACACATAGGAAACCCATTACTGTAAGCAAGAGGCCACGCAGCCAGGCAATATTTGCTAGCCATCTAGCAAACCATTTAGATACTTGGCAGAAATCTATTCCCTTCTGTAGAGTGTGGCATGCTAGATGACAAATTTCTAAGGTCTTTGTTTCTAACGAGTATTTAATATAAAAAGTTTACTCATTTGTTTAGTGTACAAACTGATTACCATCAATAGGGGTAGTCAGGAAGCATTTCTGTACTCAAAGCATATCTACACACAAGCAATATACAGCAAGCTTAAGGCAAATCAAAATGCTATACACAGACAAAGAGAAATTCAAAATGCTTACTTATTTCTTTGTTCCCTCTCTTTTTATACCGGGCCTCTGACTAATTCTCTCATACAACATTCCTGTGCAAGTCTCTGAGTACCACAAACTGTTAATCATGTGCAGAACATCTGCTTTCTATTACCCCCCCTAACTTCTAGCCCACAGACTTTCTGGAGCCTGCCTTTGGCTAATGTGTTGCCACATTCTTTTCATGCCTCAGGAGGGTTAGTGTTAAAACAGCTTGTTGTAATCATGGAGCCTTCCACTCCGCATTTTTCATACTTTTATTCAACAAATCTTTCATACTTTTGTTCAACAAATCCTCCCTTTTGAGGCCTGGTATTCCAGGACTCAAACATCTGTTTTAGCTCCAGTCTGTATCCTTACCTCCCTTCTAAATTTCCTCCCCCCTTGTTTGTGGCATTCAGTTTCTGCACGCTTTTTCAATATTTTTGGCTGACATATTAAAGTTCTATTTATTCTGAATTTCAGTTATCATTGTCATTTTAAAAGCATCCTGGCACATCTTTGCAAACATGCTAATACATGTTGCATTAAACAGATTTAATTGTACTAGGGTACAAAATTTATATCTCTTGAGGTATATAATTTATAGGACAGTGAGCTTCATCAAAGGGAAGTACACTGTCATTCATTCTTACTTTTCATTAGCTGATGTGGCATTAACAATTACACAAATTAAAAGCATAACATTCATTGAATCAGTTGTTACAACATTCTGCATGTAAGTGCACTTTATCGGGGGAATGTGTTCAGTTGTCATACTATTAATCAGACACCAACATGATGTCTGTGGGTACTTGTCCATAAGCAAGGCTTGCTTATAAATAGTCTCATTTGTCCAATGAAGGTTTTCATCATCTCTTACACAGGTATTATTGGGATCACAGTCATGGTGCCCACTCAATTTTATCATTGTAGTCCCATACATCATAGCTGGCAAGGACAAGGATGTGGGCACATATGATACAATCAGTCAAATTCAACATTTTGGCCGCTGCAACAAGTCTGTTATCATATGTGTTCATTGTCCATTAACAAACAACAACAGTCCAATACCATCATGTTTAGGGACATGATGTTTGTTTGTTCTTTGTCCATTTCAATGTTATTAATTCGTCGAATATCTGCTAAATGTATCCAAGAAGTATGACCTTCCAGACAGGCAGCGGTCTGAGTAAGGGCCGTGATAGCAAAAGGCCCTACATACACAGGATCCTTCCATGTTTTATGTGTAAAATTCTTTCGTAGCACTAGGTCACCTACTTTAAAAGCACAAACATCATTAGTAGTTCCTGCCTGTGATGCTACATTTGTTCGGATCATATCACTTGTCAGGTTCAACATAGGTTGTAGCTTTTGCCAGTACTGAGCTGTGCTATCAGTACTTGCTGTCTGCATCGGGAAAAAATGACGTCCTGTCTGAATTTGGAATGGGGTCAATTTAGTACGCCCATTAGGTTGGGCCCTTATAACCATCAAAGCTAATGGTAACAAATCAAGCCAGGTATATGGTTTACCTGCTGTTTCCTTGTTTAAAGCCTTCAGTAATACTCTCAATTTAGTTTTTAAAATACCATTGTAGCGTTCCACCAAACCATTGGAGGTGGGGCGATACACTGATACTTTTCTGTGTGTTAAACCCATAATCGTTGCCATTTCTTTCAAAACACTGTTATTAAAATGTGTCCCGTTATCAGAAATTATTCTAGATGGACACCCATGTCTTGGCATAATATGAGTTACCAGGCATTGTACCACTTCATGTGCTGTCTCCCTTTTACATGGAAATGCTTCTACCCACCTTGAAAAAGCATCCACCCAAACTAACAAATACCTTTTTCCCTGTACTGGAACAATCATATCGGTAAAATCAATATACCATTCTTTTGCTGGGCCTTCTGGTATTGGAAGTGTCCCAGGCGATATTTTAGGACCTCGTTTAGGTATGTTAATATTACATACCATGCAATTCTGCACAACCTGTTGAATCAAGTTATCAATTTTTAAAGTCCAAAATCTTTGCTCAAACTGTTGCCTCATTGTTTCCTTATTCCAATGCATGGTTGCATGCCAACCAGCCAATACCTTAATCGCCTGGCTCATTGGCATACAAGGTAATCCTTCTTCTGCATTAAACCATTCACTTCCCAATTTCATACATCCTCTCTTCAACCATTTTTCACTTTCCTGTCCCTCTGGCTGCCACATTTCAATCTTATCTACATTCGTAAGTGGCCCTTCCTGTGTCTGTCTAGTATTATACAAAATCTTTTCACTTTGCTTAACCACCTCCGTTGCTGCTGCATCAGCCATTGCATTACCTAGTGCCTCAAAGGTTGGCCTTTCAGTGTGGGCCGGGGTCCACACAACTGCAGTTTTTCTACCTTCACGTTCCCTTGCCAAAATTTCAAACAGCAATTTCCAATATGTGTAATGTTGTAAATTTTTACCTGCACTGGTTATCATCCCCCTACGCTGCCATTTTAATATATGATACTGTAGTGAACTTGCAACGTAACCACTATCAGTATATATAGTGACATCCTGAGTCATATCAGTGTGCTGCAAGGCCGCAATAACGGCCAAAAGTTCAGCATGCTGTGCAGTCTGGTTAGGAGGGGTTTTATATTGTACTTGCATTATCTTTCTTAGATTCTCATCTACCTGCACGCAGGCAAAGCCTGCAACAGTCCTCTCACAAGCTCCATCTGCAAACCATATTAACCCATCAGATAAGGGTTCAAAAGTAAGACAGTGAAATGTAGGGATTTCTATAGTATCGATCTCACCCTCCAGATTGACAGGAAAAAGCAGATCTATCTTATTTCTCTGTTCTTTAGTTAATGGTATTATTCTTATATCTTGTCCTAAAAGTACTGCTTGATATTTTCCAAATCTAGTGGCTGTCAATGCCGTCTGGCTAGGGCTCAACAGCGTTTTAATCGTGTGGTTAGTATGTATTACAATAGGAACAAAAGGCATTTGTGCTCTCCACTTGCCTATTGCTGCCACAATAGCTGTCAGTAACTTTGGTATTTCTTTCATTCCCTTCTCCACATGATTAAAAGAGCCTGACAAAAAAGCTACTGGTGCATTTACTTCATTATTTTGATTAATCATAGCTGCCCAACTATTTCCCATGTCTTTTACCCACAAATGCACAGGTGATTGGATATCTATTACTGCTAACGGTCCTGGAGATAATAAATCCCTCACAATCTTAGCCAGTACCATCTTATCCTGCTCTTCCAATACAATTAGTGTATTCTTTGGTGTGGCTGCGGGCAGTTTCAAATGTTTATACAGTCTCATTACTTTTTGTGTATAATTTGGTATCCATTGTCTGCAGTAATTTAACATTCCCAAAACAGCACGTAACTGGGTAACTGTTTGCGGTACCGGAGTCTCATTTAAAATAGATATAACCTCCGGTATAATTACCTTATGTTCTGCTGAAACATTTTGTCCTAAAAAGGTGACAGTAGACTGAGCTATAATACATTTTTCCCTGTTACATTTATATCCTAACTCTCCTAATAACAAAAATAATTTTGTAGTCCAATCTAGGCATTCTGCTTCAGTCTCAGCAGACAGTAGAATATCATCTACATAGACAAACAATGACACCGTGTCAGGCAAGTGACTCCTGAAATCCTTTAAATCCATCATTAGTTGTTTTGAGAATACCGATGGACTATCAGTAAAGCCTTGAGGCATCCTAGTCCACCTGTATGCCTCATTCTGTACTATAAATGACGTCAAATCCCTAGACTCTGGATGAAGAGGTATTGAAAAGAATGCATTAGACAAGTCAATAACAGTGTTATATGCATATATATTCTGAGTGTGCAAAAGTGTAGCAGGATTTGCACAAATTGGAAATTGATTTTTTGTAACCTCATTTAGCTCTCTTAAATCATGTACTATCCTTACATTGTTTCCCCTTTTGGGACAGGAAACAATGGGGTATTGTACGGGGATACTGAAGGTTCAATAATACCACATTTCAATAATTTATCAATGTGCTCCAGGGTTTTGGATACTAATTTAGGTCGTATGGGGTAAGGGTCTTGCTTCGGCCCCTTTGCCCCTTCTATTAATTCTATCTTATGGGGTTTTGCATTTATGGCTAGTCCATATGGTGAATCACTTGTACTCCAAATATGTTGTGGTAATTCTTCCATAACCCTTACTTTATTTTCATTATTCAACTGTTGAACCATGGTGAGCAAACTTGGTATTTCTTTATTTCCAAAATCTAAACACAATCCTAATTGAGACAATAAGTCTCTACCACACAAATTTACTGGGCAATCAGGTGCCACTAAAAAGGGTACCACAGCCTCCCTTGAACCGTGCGGTTGGCATTCCAAGCGCACCAGAGTGGGTTCTGTTAGCCTTTTTCTTTGTTCTATCCCCGTAAATCCCACTGTTGTTCTATACTGATTTGAAAGCTTAACTCCCTGCGGTTTTGCACACAACACAGAGGTACTCGCCCCTGTATCTATCAAAAATCTCACAGGAGTTCCATATTTGCCAATTGTCAATGTAATAAAGGGTTCCCTTGTGTCTAATCTGAAAATCATTCCCTCTTCCTGACACGGGTTTGCTTCCAGTCAATAGCATTGGTCTGAAATATTCTGCCAAGTTGGAAAGGCATTTACAGTGCCTTGTCTCTGTACTGCAGCTCCTGGTCCCTGTGATTGCATCGCCGGCTGCTGTAAGGCAGTCTGCGGGGCACTCGCAGGTATCCCTACTACTTGTGGCATTAATCCTTGCTGCGTCTGCATTTGTACTTGGGGCATTCCTGCATTCTGATAACATTCTGAAGCATAGTAACCATATTGCTGACAAATCATATTGTTCAGATGTTTATTAAAGATTTTAAATCACCTCTTTCCCCTATTAGCCCTACACACAAAACTAGCTAGGACTGTGACTAATTTAAGCCAGATGATCTCTTAACACTGCAGGAATCTCACTTAAAAAAGAGTCAAACAAAGTTAAATTGCAAAGACATTCCACATAGAGAACTAGAAACAGAATAACACATATTTTAAAATAAACAGAGATCAGAATTCCCTATAAGACAAAGAACTTATTTAAATCTAATCTAAAACAATCTTTTAAAAGGAACAAAGAAAAAATTTCAGTTCTTCTTGACCTTTCTAACCTGTAAAGCCAGACACCCGAGAAATCAAAAACAGATGACATTCCTCAACCTTCAGGCTGAACAAAAGGTTGCTTTTCCCGCTCTTGCTGTATTTTTTCAAACGATCCATACTGAGACCAGCTCAAAAAAGAATCTTTTGCATCATACCATTTCTCATGTATTTTTTCAATCTGTTTTTTTTTCTAATGGGAATAATTCTATGACATGCTGCAAAGGGGAGCATTTTTTTGAACTATCTAAATCTAAATACATAGCATATACAGGAGGCTGTTCTTTCTTATCTGCCCCTTTCCCTTTCATTTTATTCTGACTATTACAATTTCTCCTATAAAGCCACAACCTACAAAAATATACTACTGCACCTAAACCAAGAAAATATACAAAACAGAAAACTACAAAGCTAAACAAATATACCAGTAATAAGGCCACAGTGTAAGCTTACTCACGCGTCTTCTTATTTCTCTTTTTAGCAAGCCCAGGAGTTATCACCTGTATGTCCACGTCAGTAGTTTGATCAATCCCACATCAGTGGAGCACAGAAATTAGGCTTAAACAACGCTTGCTCTCTCAAAATCCTGTAAAAAACTTCATTAACAACACACACTTAATTTGTTCTTCGTCTCGCCTTCTCTTTTCCGTTTGCGGCCTACTCCTGGCTGGCTCGCCACTTTGAAGAAAAGGCTAAACGAGTATTTAATATAAAAAGTTTACTCATTTGTTTAGTGTACAAACTGATTACCATCAATAGGGGTAGTCAGGAAGCATTTCTGTACTCAAAGCATATCTACACACAAGCAATATACAGCAAGCTTAAGGCAAATCAAAATGCTATACACAGACAAAGAGAAATTCAAAATGCTTACTTATTTCTTTGTTCCCTCTCTTTTTATACCGGGCCTCTGACTAATTCTCTCATACAACATTCCTGTGCAAGTCTCTGAGTACCACAAACTGTTAATCATGTGCAGAACATCTGCTTTCTATTACCCCCCCTAACTTCTAGCCCACAGACTTTCTGGAGCCTGCCTTTGGCTAATGTGTTGCCACATTCTTTTCATGCCTCAGGAGGGTTAGTGTTAAAACAGCTTGTTGTAATCATGGAGCCTTCCACTCCGCATTTTTCATACTTTTATTCAACAAATCTTTCATACTTTTGTTCAACATGTTCAATAAGGATGCTATTATCAGTCAGATTAAAACACCTTTCCTCAAATTCCTCACACCCATGATTCGCCCTTTCACCCCCTGTGGTAAGTCTTCAAATGGTTCAAGGGCCTCCTGAAGCATTAGCAGGAACGTATGAGAGAGCCATTCTTCCACACAAAAGGAACCATCCAGTGGAGAATAAGAGAAAAAAAAAAAAAAAAAACACTAAGAAGTTGTATTGCACAGAAGACCAGGATAGGTCACGTTAGTAATATACTTAGATGCATTTATAAAAAGAAAGCAATCGGCTGCAGTGGTAACAGTATTGAAAGATATGGAATGGTTTTAGTGTGCCCTAATGCAGGTTTTTACTGTGCGCCAAGGCCATTTTTACCAAGGTCATGAAAACCCCAATTTTCTATTTATTTCATTAATGGCCATGCACTATTGTTGCCATTTTTTTAAATTACCATATTTGCACTTACTGCCACCTATTTTGTAGGCAGTGAGGGCTCCCATATGCTAACTGGTTGCTAACTGGTTAGTGCAGGTATTCTCACTTTCCATCGCTGACATGCCCTCTCAAAAACAATTACAGAAATAATTAGCACATTATTTTATTTTATTTATTGCATTTGTATCCCACATTTTCCCACCTATTTGCAGGCTCAAAGTGGCTTACATAGTTTTGTTATGACATTGTTATACAGGATATCAGATACAATTAGTGATGTGCAAAGATTAAGTGAAGGGGAGAAAGAAGGAGACTGTTAGGCGGGTGAGTATAGAAGGTGGGTTTTCATAACTGGGTGGTTGGTGAGGTGGATTAGTATGGTTGTGGGTTCTTTTTGTATGCCTTGTTGAAGAAATATGTCTTCAGAGATTTGCGAAAGTTGTTCATTTCGTCGATTTGTTTTAAGGTCTGTAGGTAATGCATTCCATAACTGCGTGCTCATGTAAGAGAAGGTAGAAGCATGCATCAGCTTGTATTTTAGTCCTTTACAGCTGGGGAAGTGCAGATTGAGAAATTTGCGGGATGTTCTTGTGGCATTTCTGGGAGGTAGGTCCACGAGGTTTAGCATTTAGATTGGGGCGTCTGCGTGAATGATTTTGTGTACAGTTGTGCAGATCTTTAAGAGGGAGCCAGTGAAGTTTCTCTCTTAGGGGTTTTGCACTTTCATATTTAGTTTTTCCAAATATGAATCTGGTGGCCGTATTCTGGGCTGTTTGGAGTTTTTTGATAGTCTTTTCTTTGCAGCCAGCGTACAATGCGTTGCAGTAGTCCAGGTGGCTTACCATTGACTGTACCAGGGTACTGAAGATGTGTCTCGGGAAGAAAGGTTTTACTCTTTTGAGTTTCCATATGGAGTGGAACATCTTTTCGTCGTATTCTTCATGTGGGTGTCGAGGGTGAGGTTTCGATCAATGGTAACTCCAAGAATTTTCAAGTTTTGTGAGACGGGCCGAGAACAGTATGGTGTGATTATGGTGGAGAAGTTTTTTGTGTTATGTTGTGAGGTGAGTACAAGACATTGTGTTTTCTCTGCGTTAAGTTTTAGTTGGAATGCATCTGTCCAGGTGTGCATGATTTGGAGGCTTTGGTTGATTTCGTAGGTGATTTTCATTGAGATTTTTGAACGGGATGTAGATTGTGACATCGTCTGCATATATATAGGGGTTGAGGTTTTGCTTCGCTAGAAATTTGGCTAAAGGTATCATCATTAGGTTAAATAGGATTGGTAAGAGGGGGGATCCTTGGGGAACTCCACATTCAGGTGTCCATGGGGGTGATCTGTCCACGTTCGTTGTTACTTGGTATGATCTTGTGGTCAGGAATCCTTTGAACTACTTGAGAACTGTGCCTCCTACTCTGAAGTATTCTAGTATATGTAATAGTATTTCATGATTAATCATGTCAAAGGCACTAGACATGTCAAATTGTAGGAGGAGTATGTTGTTACCAGTTGCAATTGCTTGTTTGAATGAGTTCATTGCTGATACTAGAACGGTTTCGGTGCTGTGATTCGACTGAAATCCTGATTGAGACTCGTGCAAAATTGAGTGTTTGTTTAGGTATTCAATGAGTTGTTTCGTTACTATATCTTCCATGAGTTTAGGTATTCAGTGAGTTGTTTCGTTACTATGCCTTCCATGAGTTTAGTTATGAGCGGGATAGATGCTACTGGGCAGTAATTGGTTAAGTCCATTGTGCTTTTCTTAGCATCTTTTGGCAACGGAGTAAGTAAGATGTTTCCTTTATCCGTGGGAAAGAGCCCATTTTGAAGCCTGTGGTTTATGTGATTCGTGAGGTCTGTTTTGAATTGTTTGGGTGCAGTTCTTATTTGGCTGATAGGGCAAATATCAAGTTTGCATTGTGATTTGGCATATTTTCCGAGCCAATGTGAGACTTCATCTGACGAGAGCGTGTCAAAGTTGGTCTATGATCGATCTGCTGGGCATTCCTCGGGTTTTGGATATAGACATTCAAGGATGATTGTGTAATCTGTTATGTTGGTGGGTATCCTGAGTCGGAGCTTTATGATTTTTTAATTGAAGTAGTTCGCAAGATTGGTTGATGATGGGGTGTCTGTATTGTTAGAGGTGACTGGTGTAGTATTTAGGAGTTTGAGTGAGAAGAGTTTGTGTGTGTCTGTTATGATTCTGCCGGTTTGGCTGAGGGGGAGGGGGGACGTCTCTTCTGATTGGCTGCCAGGGGTTGTGCTGACGTCAGGGGATAGTACTTTAGCCTGCAGCTGAAGAGTTTCTCTGCTTTTGCGTTACTTATCTGGTGGTAACAGGAAAGCCTGATAGGTTTCTCTCAGAACGTGCTCTAGGTTCTGACAGGGATCTGTGTTGATTTAGAGTATTCTTTTCCTTCCCTCTGGGTTAGCTGCTGCTGTGTGTGTGTGTGTGTGTGTGTGTGTGCGCCTAGCTCTGTAATCAGGGTCAGCTGCTCGTTTGTTTAGTGGGGGTTGGGCATTGCTCAGCCTCAGGGGCTCTGGGCTGAGTGAGAGCGTTCTCCTTTGTTTGTTTGTTTTAAGGATTTCTCTTCCCAGTGTCCTGGCCTGCTGGCTCAGTGAGTTTAACCCTTTGTGTACTGTGTGTATTGTATTCCTGCCTCTGCCAGTGTGTTTGTTTGGATGGGCCCCACTCCCTCTGGGGAGGGGAAGCATTCTCTCTGATTGTTTGTTGATTTATGGCACTCTCTCTCTGCTGGCTCTACAAGCTTAACCCTTTATGTTCTGTGTGCCTCTGTCTACAGTGGGTTTGAGGCAAAGGCTTTCTGCCTTCCTTTGTGTTTGGTTCCTCTGGCTTCTGCCTGGGGCTCCTACCCTGGTGGGGAGGGGGTTGCTGTGTTAGTTCCCCTGTCCTGCGCTAGTCCCCTGCGTGGGCGTGGCCCGCTCTGGTCCTTTGTTTCCCCCTCTGCCCTATTGCTGGTGTTCAGCGCGTGTCTGGCATCTTGGGGCCCTCTGGGTTCTTTCACCCCTCCCTGTGTGTGATTGGGTTCCAGTTCAGCCGTGAGGCTCGCACGAGTGGCTCTGTCTGCGTGGGTTCCGGTTCGGCCGCGAGGCCCGCCTGTATGCCTATTTCCCTTCTTCCTGAGGGACTGGGGGGAGGGGTAGCTTAGGGGGTATTGTGTAGCTGGGGTGTGCGGTGGTGGGTCGGTCTCCCCTTGGCCTGGGTCGGCGCCCTGCTGGCCTCGGCCAGGGCCCAAGGGCTCACGACCAACCCAACGGATTACAGAACGCAAAAGCCATGAGCTCGACCGATCCATCCCCCATGCAGCTGCTCCAGCAATTGCATGCTCAGCTACAACAGGTATCGGGAGTCGTGAACGCACTGTCTCAACGGGTAGACTCGCTGACTGTCACGGGGGCTGCGGTGGTCCCGCCAGCAGCTACTCCGCCTAGTTCCCACGCCTGTGGCCGAGGGATTCGGGTGGCTACGCCCCCGAGGTACGAGGGCGACAGTAAGACCTGCCGGGGGTTCCTCAATCAATGCCAAATTGTCTTCGAGTTGCAGGCCCGGGATTTTCCTTCGGATCGGGCGAAGGTGGCTTATATTATCTCTCTACTGGCAGGCCCCGCTCTGGCCTGGGCCTCGCCCTTATGGGAGAAGAAGGATCCCCTCCTGGATAATTTGGCAGAGTTTTTGAAACCATTTCGGCTCATCTTTGAGGAACCCGGGAAGCCCTTCTCGGCGGCGACTCAGCTGTTGAACCTACATCAGGGGCGACTCTCTCTGGGTGAGTACGCCATCCAGTTTCGGAATTTGGACGCAGAGCTAGGTTGGGATAACCCAAGCCTGACTGCGGTATTTTGGCATGGTGTCTCGGCCAACATTAAGGACGAACTCGCAGGCCGGGAGCTGCCCTCAGATCTGAATGACCTCATCCGTCTCTGTACCCAGGTGGACATCCGGTTCAGGGAGCGGGCCTGTGAACGTCGCGCTGGTCAGCAGGTTGCAGGGGCTAACTCGAGGAGCTCGCACAAGAGCCCTGCTTCCCCGTCGCTGGGTGTGCCCGATGGGTCTGAACCTATGCAGGTTGACCGGGCGGCCCAGGAGAGACAGCGGAGACGCTCTAAGGGGCTGTGCCGGCATTGTGGAGTGAAAGGGCACTTTGTCCGTGAGTGCCCGAAGAGAAAGAAGTCGGGAAACCAGCAGCCCTGATACCGGCTAGGGAGACCGGGTCAGGGCCAAAGTCCTTCTCCCCTTGGATGCAGGTTTTGGTGCCAGTTCTACTGGCGATTAAGGATACCCCTTGTTTTGAGGCGCTAGTTGACTCGGGGGCGGGAGGCAACTTTATCAGCGCGGACCTGGTGCGGGTTCATCAAATTCCTACGATGGAGTTACCTCAGCCCATCACCGTCTCAGCGGCTTGGGGACTGGTTCGGGGAGTTCTCTGCTCCAGAACAGTGCCTATGACCATACGGGTAGGAGTCTTACACAAAGAAGTTATCTCCTTCTACGTCCTTCCGTCGGCCACTGAGGCCATAATCCTGGGATTACCCTGGCTTCGCCTGCATAACCCTTGCATTGATTGGGCCCGGGGTGAATTGACGGCGTGGGGCCCGGGCTGCCAGAAGGTCTGTTTGGATAAGGTCTCGCCAGCCCCAGTGACGCTTCCTTTGGATCGAGCCAATGTTATGTTACCGGGGCCCTACAGATCCTTTGGAGATGTTTTTTCCAAACAGCAAGCAGAGATTCTGCCTCCTCATCGCTCCTATGACTGTGCCATAGAGCTACTACCTGGCACTGAACCTCCCCGTGGCCGCGTATACCCCCTATCCCGGCCAGAGACGGAAGCCATGTCCCAGTATATTCGAGAGAACCTAGCTCGAGGCTTCATCCGGCCCTCTAAATCACCCGCGGGGGCTGGATTCTTCTTCGTGGAGAAGAAGGATGGGGGGTTGCGCCCCTGTATTGACTACAGGGGACTCAATGCCATCACGCGGAAGGACAAATACCCCCTTCCCTTGATTTCTGAGATGTTTGACCGCCTCCAGGGGGCCCAGATCTTCTCCAAGCTCGATCTCAGGGGGGCCTACAACCTTGTGCGGATCAAGGAGGGGGATGAGTGGAAGACGGCGTTTAACACCCGCGACGGGCATTACGAATATCTGGTAATGCCCTTTGGACTTGCTAATGCTCCAGCCGTCTTCCAAGCCTTCATGAATGACATCTTCAGGGATCTCCTGTATAAGTTTGTGATGGTCTACTTGGACGATATTTTGATTTTTTTCAAGGGCTGAGGAAGAGCACCAGGAGCACCTGAAGACCGTATTGCAGCGGTTGAGGGAGAACCACCTCTATGTGAAATTGGAAAAATGTGAATTCCATCGCTCCGAACTGCTCTTCCTGGGGTACATCATTTCTAACCACGGGCTGCGTATGGACCCCAGTAAGCTGACAGCCATCCTGCACTGGCAGCAACCTACGGGGCGTAAGGCTCTACAGCGCTTCTTAGGTTTTGCCAACTACTATAGGCAGTTTATTTGGAATTACTCGTCCCTGACTGCCCCTCTTACTGCCTTGACTAAGAAGAACGCTGACGCTCGCAACTGGTCGCCTGAGGCGTGTCAGGCCTTTGAGAATCTGAAACAGGCATTTGTTGGAGCTCCAGTGTTGCGCCATCCCAACCCGACAAATAAATTTTTCGTGGAAGTGGATGCATCATCGGTTGGCGTAGGAGCAGTGCTGTCCCAGGCCCACCCCAGTGGGAAACTTCTCCCATGTGCATTCTTCTCTAAAAAGTATACCCCTGCCGAGAAGAATTATGCCATCGGGGATCAGGAGCTATTAGCCATTAAATTGGCCCTGGAAGAATGGCGTCATCTGCTGGAAGGGGCGCAGGAGCCCTTCACGGTGTTCACGGACCATAAAAACCTGACTTATTTACGAGAAGCGAGAAGGCTGAATCCTCGCCAGGCCCGGTGGGCACTATTCTTCTCCCGCTTTGATTTCATTCTGACCTATCGTCCAGCGGAGAAGAACATCAAGGCAGATGCCCTCTCCAGGTCCATGGAGGCTGACCTGGAGGAAGAACCCCTGCAGTATGTAATTAAACCTGATGTCATTGTGCCCGCGATGACGCTAGCAGTACCTGCAGGTATGACCTTGGTGCCACCCCGGCTGAGAGAAAAGACACTCCAATGGGGGCATGCCTCTCGAATGGCAGGACATCCCGGGATCCTGGGAACCAAGCGGTTCATCTCCCAGCAGTATTGGTGGCCTTCACTTGATCGGGATGTGCAGGAGTTTGTGGCTGCGTGTCCTGAGTGCGCCCAGCATAAGGCTGACCGTCGGAGACCCCAGGGGTTGCTGATGCCTTTACCGGTACCTGAGAGACCGTGGACCCACATTGCCATGGACTTTGTTACGGATCTGCCTAACTCTGAAGGGCACACAGTTGTCTTGGTAGTGGTGGACCGGTTTTCTAAAATGGCCCACTTCATACCCATGCCTACCCTTCCTTCGGCGGTGAAGCTGGCACAGTATTTCATCAGCTCTATTTTTCGTCTCCATGGTCTGCCAGAATCTATTACCTCTGATCGAGGAGTACAGTTTGTCTCAAAGTTCTGGAGAGCCCTGAATCGGGCCCTTGAAGTAAAGCTGAACTTTTCGTCGAGATATCACCCACAATCCAATGGCCAAACAGAACGAGTGAACCAATGCTTGAAGCAGTTCCTACGGATGTATGTCAATGAGCACCACAACAACTGGAGTCAGCTGCTGCCTTGGGCAGAATTCGCTCATAACAACCGAGTGAGCTCGGCCACGGGCGCGTCGCCCTTTTACATCGTATATGGACGACACCCGCGGATACCAGCCCCCTTGAAAACCAACTTGGATGTCCCGGCAGCGGTTGATGTGGTGACCTCGCTCCAAGCAATTTGGTCATCAGTTCAGAAAGCGCTGCGAGTGACCTCCACTCGTATGAAACGCCAAGCGGATCGGTCTCGCAGAGTGGAACCGCACTTCCAGCCTGGCGACTTGGTGTGGTTGTCCACGCGTAATCTTCGTCTGAAGATTCCCTCCTCCCGCTTTGCACCTCGATTTGTGGGCCCGTATCCCATTGTGAGGCAAGTGAATCGGGTCTGTTATCAGCTAAAGTTACCACCTACATTACGGGTACATAACACCTTTCATGTGTCCTTGCTGAAGCCTGTGATTCTGAGAAAAGGGGCTTTGCCCGCGTTGCCTGCTAGTCCAGCCATCTCAGCCTCCCAGGGGGAATACGAAGTCCGGGATGTCTTGGATGCAAGGCGCTTCCGGGGACATCTCCAGTATCTCATTGCGTGGATGGGATATGGACCGGCAGACAATTCCTGGGAGGACGCTACTCATGTCCACGCGCCAATCCTAGTCAGACGGTTCCATCGCCTTTTCCCTCACAAACCTAAACCTCGTGGACGGGGTAGGAGGGGCCCTTGAAGGGGGGGTGGTGATATGATTCTGCCGGTTTGGCTGAGGGGGAGGGGGGACGTCTCTTCTGATTGGCTGCCAGGGGTTGTGCTGACGTCAGGGGATAGTACTTTAGCCTGCAGCTGAAGAGTTTCTCTGCTTTTGCGTTACTTATCTGGTGGTAACAGGAAAGCCTGATAGGTTTCTCTCAGAACGTGCTCTAGGTTCTGACAGGGATCTGTGTTGATTTAGAGTATTCTTTTCCTTCCCTCTGGGTTAGCTGCTGCTGTGTGTGTGTGTGCGCGTAGCTCTGTAATCAGGGTCAGCTGCTCGTTTGTTTAGTGGGGGCTGGGCATTGCTCAGCCTCAGGGGCTCTGGGCTGAGTGAGAGCGTTCTCCTTTGTTTGTTTGTTTTAAGGATTTCTCTTCCCAGTGTCCTGGCCTGCTGGCTCAGTGAGTTTAACCCTTTGTGTACTGTGTGTATTGTATTCCTGCCTCTGCCAGTGTGTTTGTTTGGATGGGCCCCACTCCCTCTCGGGAGGGGAAGCATTCTCTCTGATTGTTTGTTGATTTATGGCACTCTCTCTCTGCTGGCTCTACAAGCTTAACCCTTTATGTTCTGTGTGCCTCTGTCTACAGTGGGTTTGAGGCAAAGGCTTTCTGCCTTCCTTTGCGTTTGGTTCCTCTGGCTTCTGCCTGGGGCTCCTACCCTGGTGGGGAGGGGGTTGCTGTGTTAGTTCCCCTGTCCTGCGCTAGTCCCCTGCGTGGGCGTGGCCCGCTCTGGTCCTTTGTTTCCCCCTCTGCCCTATTGCTGGTGTTCAGCGCGTGTCTGGCATCTTGGGGCCCTCTGGGTTCTTTCACCCCTCCCTGTGTGTGATTGGGTTCCAGTTCAGCCGTGAGGCTCGCACGAGTGGCTCTGTCTGCGTGGGTTCCGGTTCGGCCGCAAGGCCCGCCTGTATGCCTATTTCCCTTCTTCCTGAGGGACTGGGGGGAGGGGTAGCTTAGGGGGTATTGTGTAGCTGGGGTGTGCGGTGGTGGGTCGGTCTCCCCTTGGCCTGGGTCGGCGCCCTGCTGGCCTCGGCCAGGGCCCAAGGGCTCACGACCAACCCAACGGATTACAGTGTCCTTGTAATTTGGTCCTAAATAAACACTCAATTTTGCACGAGTCTCAATCAGGATTTCGGTCGAATCACAGCACCGAAACCGTTCTAGTATCAGCAATGAGCTCATTCAAACAAGCAATTGCAACTGGTAACAACATACTCCTCCTACATGCTCACATACCAAAACACACATCATAGCACAATAGGCTTTTTGCTGCATTAGGCATACGTTGGTGCCTAATGCAGCTTAGTGAAAGAACCGCTCTGATATTTAGGTCCTAAGGCAATTTATAAAAGAGCAGTGGTGCTAATCCCCATCTTGACACTAAATTTTGGCTATAGTTGTACAATATGGCAATTTCAGAGAGTCTTTAATATATAGAATTTTTTTTACCAGTTTTCTAACATTTTTCAGTGTTTATGCCTTGTGACCATCTTTAGAATTTATACCTTTTTTAAATATGTTCCCTACAACATAACTATATTGTCGTGCTTCATAAGCCTTTTCCTCCAACAGTGTGTCTGTTGCTTTTGAACTTCAGTTGGTTTTTGACCATGCACCTGTTCTTTGATTTTCTTATATTCATTTCTCAGTGATCCATTGCATATGTAGGTAAAGTTCAAAATGTGTTTTTCTGTCTACTAAGGGCTTCTTTTATAAAGTTGTGCTACCAATTCGTGGTGTGGCAAACGAGAGAAAGTTCATTCAATTCCTGTGGGCTTCCTTTCATGTGCCATGCGGGAATCACCAGATCGGCTTTGTAAAAGAAGCCCTAAATTTCTTATAACTGAATCAGACAATGCAGAACCTTGATTCAAAAACCCTATTTACTAAATGGGTACCTATATCAAAAATATTCACCAAATAAGACTTAATTTAGTTGTTGAAAATAATGCTGATAGCCAGAATGTGCAGTGTATATTTTTTAAGTGTGGTGGTGCCTTTTTTTTTTTTTTTTTTTTTTAACAGGCTGCTGACTTGAGTAAACCAATAGACAAAAGGATATACAAAGGAACACAGCCTACGTGTCATGACTTCAATCACCTAACGGCCACAGCAGAAAGTGTTTCACTGTTAGTTGGTTTCTCTGCAGGCCAAGTCCAACTTATTGACCCTATAAAAAAAGAAACCAGCAAGCTATTTAATGAAGAAGTAAGTATGTATTTTCTTTTTTTTATATTTAGTATACATAAATATACATTTATTACAAGGTTTTCATAGTTTGCTTAGATGTGAAGTGTTCAGGGGATTTTTTTTTTCTTTTGGAATTGGTTATATATTACCAATATTCAGTTAGATGTGCAGTTAGTTGTATATACAATGATAGTAAGAGTGGCGGTGTAGCAGCTTGGACATAGTATGCTCAGTCAGGTTCAGGTTTTGTTTTATTATCCCACTTAGCAACAAAAATGTTACATCCTTATAGCTGTTTTTATTTGTAAAACTAGTAAAAAAGGCCCGTTTCTGGCTGAAATGAAATGGGCGCTAGCAAGGTTATCCCCCCTCCCTCCCTCGGTCCCCTCCGAGGAGTGGAAGTAAGCCCCCTGCCAACCGCCCTCAAAAAAACCGCCGCCGACCTCCTTCTCCTCTCCCGAACCGCTGCCGCCCCTTGGAGCCTGAGTTGTTGGCTGCCGCCCTCCCTCTCCTCCAAGTTCCAGCCCCGCCCTTGGACCCGCAGTACGCTGTCTCCCTCCCCCCAGGCCCCCTCCTGTCCCAACTCGCCAGCGCCGCTGGACATCACCCCGCCCTGAGCCCTCCCTCACTCACCCTCCTCCCCGATGTTCGCAGTTGCTCGCGCTCGCCATCCCGCCGCGCCAACAGCAGAACGACAATGTGGATGCAGCACCTCACACGTTTCCTTTGTTGTGAGTGTATGGGAATGACGGCTGCACGGCACAGGGGAAACAGAATTACCCTAATTGCCTTCCTTCCTTACACTGACTGGACTACATAGGCTTACTTCCACTCCTGTCTACTACGAGAGGGGAGGGAGGACGGTGAACGACAACGTGGATGCAGCACCTTACAGGTTTGCTTTAAATTGAGTG
Organism: Microcaecilia unicolor; assembly: GCF_901765095.1. Lineage (NCBI taxonomy): Eukaryota > Metazoa > Chordata > Amphibia > Gymnophiona > Siphonopidae > Microcaecilia > Microcaecilia unicolor. The sequence goes on along the minus strand of NC_044039.1, from coordinate 192,464,766 downwards.
TATGGCAATGACGGCTGCACGGTGCAGGGGAAACAGAGATTACCCTAATTGCCTTGCTGGCTTACAGTGGACTACATAGGTTTACTTTGAGTGTATCGCAATGACGGCTGCAAGGCGCAGGGGAAACAGAGATGGGAAGAATCCTAGAATTACAAATGAACTTGGTTATGGATTTTAGCATCCCTGTCACTATTAGTCCTTAAGTCATTCACTTTTTCTTTGTTCATTGTGAGGCCTCTGCTTTCCTTCTTCCTCTATTTATACCAATCTCCATATGTTGAGCTGCATGGGATCAAGCAAGCAATAGGCAATCTCTAATCTATTTTTGATAAATGCTTATTGTTTTTACTTTCATAACAAATGCCTTCATTTTTATGTACAGAAAAGTAAGGTAAGTTTATTTTATTAGGTTATTTTTAAAAAGTGTTATAAATATGGCAGTTTTCAGATGTTCTTCCCATGCTAAGAATGACCACATTAAGCACCTCATAGCATTGACACATCTAATCTGCAAGAGCCATGGCAAATTTGGTCATCTCTTAGTTATTACAAAGTTGGAAACTACTTGTTGCATTTATTTTTAAGGGTTGGCTAGCCATTTACTGAACTGTTACTGTTCTTCCTTTCATTTAGCTTTTTGTTCAAGTTAGTTTTCTTCTGGGATGTCTGTATATTAAAACTTTTGTGGGGTTAAAATATTTTTAATTTACATAGCATAAATGATAGCATAAGTATTCCTATTATGGGGGTTAAGATGCATATATGGAGTGCTAGATCATAAAAGCATTACTAGAAAAGAACTGTAAAAATTAGCATGGTTGCTGCGTTCACTTACATACCTTTTTTATTTCTGTTCTACCTTTTGTTTTTTTAATCTTTATTGAACAAAATAAGCAAAAGATAACAATACTAGAAAATAGAAGTGAATCATAAGAAGTATGCCACTGATCTGAAGAAAGGAAGATGTCTCTAGGTGTTTTTAAATTTATTATAAGCACTTATGAATAGTATTATATCAAGAAATGAAATATAGCGAAAGGTGACGGGTAATAGAATTTTAATGTATTGATTATTGTCCCACCAGTCCCAAACCCTATGTTTTGCCCCTCTACCAGCAGATAGAAAAATGATACTTCTGAGACTTTTAATACAAGAAGCACTGTGCAGGCACAAGTCACCTATACAGGTTGCCAAAAAGACTGAAGAGGAATAACTACTGTCTGCAGCACTGAAAAAAATGCAAAAAATATCGGCAATAACCTAGAATCAAATAGTCCAAAAAACTTAGGGCTAAAATAATAATAACCCTCTAGGTACCAACTAGAACCCACAAAAGAAAAATATATTAACACTTAGCTGCTGGGTGTCTTCAAATGTCTCCCGCCATTTTGATTCAATGTGATATGTAACAGCCTTGGTCCTTCCTGAAGCAGCTTTTTTGAGCGAAACAAGACGTTCTTGTTGAAGGATGTTATACTTTTGGACTGAATGAAGGAAGTAAGGACATATTTTTTGGACTGAATGTGAGATTTGCTGTCGGGCCTGAGGGTGTTCCCCCTGTGTGGTGATTTCTGCAGGAATTGTTCTGTGAAATATTTGGAGAAATACCGTCCCAGTACGGACCGAACTGACTGGATGAAGTTGATATAAGTTGTGGCATCTGCTCTGAAATTGTATTTGAGGACGCCATTTGAAGACATCCAGCAGCTAAGGGTTAATATATTTTTTCTTTTGTGGGTTCTTGTTGGTACCTAGAGGGTTTATATTATTTTAGCCCTAAGTTTTTGGGCCTATTTGAATCTAGGCTATTGCAGATATTTTTTGCAGTTTTTTTCAGTGCTGCAGACAGTGGTTGTGCCTCTTCAGTTTTTTTTGGCAACCTGTATAGGTTTTTTTCTTGTCACTATGTAATGGACTTTCCAGATTTCTTTGATTTGGATTGTGGTATTTTGGAACTGCCTGGTTTTTCTCCCTTAAGTGGTTTTTACAGGGGGTTCTTTTTCCCTCTAATCCTACACTTTTAAGAACCTATGATAATACTCTGTTCCCATTGTAGAGTAGTGGACTTGTTAGTGCCGTTTGTCACTTTCCCTACTGGGAAGTTTGAGGTTCTGTTGATTTAATATTTGTGAGCTATTTTCAATTTGAAAGTAGTGGAAATTTTGGCAAATCCAATACGTGTTGTACATAGATTCAAACTATTTTTGATCAAGACACAATAAAATTATGCCACGGCAGCTTGGAGGACGTGGGTGGGCTGTGTTGAGGCTCCTACAATAGAAAAAACATGACGGGGGAAGGTTTCCAGGTACGAGGCTGCTGCATAAGGGTAGCCTGAAAAGGTCTCTTGGCCCTCCCACCCTACTACTACTTCTTACTTCTGCAGCACTTTATGCATCTAATATTAATGTCTGCAGAGGAAGTCACTACTATAGTGCTCTGATAGTATCACCAGAAGAAGGTGGGTTGGCTGATAGGTGCCTCTAGGAGAAGGAGGTTTCAGAGCACTGCAGATTTTTCTCTGAAATTTATGCTGCTTATGCAAAAAGCTTACTGTTTTGAAGCGGGGCCTGGGGTTCTCTCTGGTCTGCAAGGATCCCAGAGCCAGCTGAGATCCTGAGGGATTGGGGTTCTTGTTTGGTGTCTCAGCGGTAGTAATCATTTGGTCTCAGTCAGCCACAAGGACTGGAAGCAGGTCTCTGTAGTTAGTAGGTTAACTTTCTGTGGGAGATGGACATGACCTACTATGGTACAATGCTTATGTTTTCTCCATTTCTTTTCTAGCAATGCTTTCATGATCTAACATTCTATGCACTCCTTTTTCCTTTCCTTCTGTTGCTGGTTACTTCCAGTCCTAAGGATGGCCATGAATCTCCCACCTAGAAACTTGCTGCTGTAAAACCAAAGTTAAAGAACCCTAAGAACTCTGCCAGCAACTGCAGTAACTACTGCCTCATTGCCAACCTAATGTTCATGTCTAAGATCTTAGAATCTGTTGTTCACAATCAGCTACTAGATTTTTTGGATAAAAACAGTGCCCTTTACCCAAACCAGACTGACTTCCAGCTTCATCACAGCACAAACAACCCTTCTGTGTATCACATTTATTCACTCCTATCTGGAACGGGGCAAATATGTCCTGTCCATCGATCTTTCTTCAGCTTTTGACTTAGTGGATCAATCTCTCTGGATCACTCTCTCCTGTTGCACCAACTCTACCAGATCGGCTTTCATGGCACTGTTCTGAAATGGTTCTCTTCGTACCTTTCATATAGTTCACATAAATGGATCTACCTCGACTCGGTGTCCCACAAGGCTCAGTTCTTGCGCCCACTCTCGTCAACATTTCTAATATAAGAACATAAGAATAGCCATATTGGGTCAAACCAGTGCTCCATCCAGCCCACTATCCTGCTTCCAACAGTGGTCAATCCAGGTCACAAGTACCTGACAGAAACCCAGTTAGTAGCAACATTCCATGCTACGAATCCTGGAGCAAGCAGTGGCTTCCCCCATGTCCATCTCAATAACAGACTATGGACTTTTTCTCCAGGAACTTGTCCAAACCTTTTTAAACCCAGACATGCTAACTGCTGTTACCACATTCTTTGGCAGTGAATTCTAGCACTTAACAATTCACTTTGAGTGAAAAAGTATTTCCTCCTATTTGTTTTAAAACTATTTCCATGTAATTTCATAGAGTTTCCCTTGGTCTTTGTACTTCTCGAAAGAGTGAAAAATCTATTCACGTCTACCTGTTCTACACCACTCAGGATTTTATAGACCTCAGTCATATCCCCCCTCAGCCGTCTTGTTTCCAAGCTGAAGATCCCTAACCTCTTTAGCCTTTCCTCATATGGGAGGAGTTCCATCCCCTTTATCATTTTTGTCACTCTGCTTTGAACATTGTCTAATTTCGCTATATTTTTTCTGAGGTACAGCAACCAGAATTGAACGCAGTACTCGAGGTGAGGTTGCATCATGGAGCGAAACAGAGGCATTATAATATTCTTGGTCTTATTTTGCATCCCTTTCCTAATAATTCCCAATATCCTGTTTGCTCTTTTGGCTGCCACCACACACTGGGCAGAAGATTTCAACCTATTGTCTAGAATGACACCTAGATTTTTTTTTCTTGAGTGCTGACTTCTAAGGTGGACCCCAGCATTAGGTAACTATGATTTGGATTATTCTTCTCTGCTCACTCTCCTCCAGTCTTAGAATATGTCAGCCTTCATGAGGGGCCTAGTTCCCTTGGATCCTGCTGACACGCAACAGATTTCCACTATAAATCATCTGCTAACAGCTACCACCTGTCTGCACAATAACAGACTGCCTATCAATTCTGCTAAGTCCCACGCTATCCTTTTTTTTTTTTTTTTCTGGCACTAGAAATACAGTTCTTGATTTGCCTATACTTCTCTGTTCCACACTTGTTCCATTGACCAATACTGTAAAGATTCTTAGTCATTGTCGATTAGTCATTAACTTTCACTACTCAGTTTTCCTCTGTCAAATGCTAATTCTACAAGCTCTGAATGATCAGCTCCATTCGATCCTTCTTAGATCAATCTGCATTAAATATTCTTGTACATTCACTCGTTATGAGGCACTTGATTATTGTAATTTACCGGGAAATTAGAATCAGACTGAAACACCTCCAGCTTGATCAAAACACGACTGGGAAGCTGATCACTGGTCATAAGAAATTTGACCGTCACACCACTCCTAGTGGCCACTCACTGATTGCCTGTATCCCATTGTCTTATTTTTAAGCTCATCTGGTGTACAGGATCTGCATCTCTCGACTGCCTTGCTTTCTGATGGATGCCCTACTGTCAAACTGAAACATTGCGTTCCCTTTAGCAGAACAGACTCATTCCTTCATTCCGTGACATAGTCCACGATTCTATCAGATACATAATCTTCTCTGTTCAGGGTCCTGAAATTTGGAATGCACTACCCAGTCGTCTCAGGCGCCATTCCTCCCTTCAACTCTTCAGAGCAGATCTAAAAACTCACCTGTTCACCGATGCATATCCTAGCAGGGCCACACGCGCACTGGACCTGGTTCACACATCTTCCCTTGTGTGTTTTTTCCCTCATCTCCTTTTCTATTAACATTGTAGTTCTTCCCTCTGCCCACTTCTTCTTTGTGGTTGTTTTCTTTTTCTTTGCTGTTTCCATTAGGTTTTATGCCACTCATACATTATTAATGGGCGGGATAGTCGTTAAATTGGAGCTTGGATGGAAGAACTGATCTCTATGGTTTACAGGCACTGAGTGCTCGAAATCATGAAGGATTCCTTGAAGTGTAGTGAAAAATGCTAGGAAAGAGCAGATAATCACAGAACTTAGTAATTCTTCCAGAGATAGAAATTACCCAGTCTAGGAATTGTCTGGATTCTTGTGTCTAGGGAATGGTACTACAGAACAAACAGGATTTGTTTCCCACTGGTAGTACCCAATGAAGAATTATGCCAATGTGGAAATATATTTGTTGTGCAATAATTAGCAGAATGACAAACAAGCACACAAAATAAATACTGCTAGAATTACACTAAAGATCTGAGTAAGAATTACACAGAAATTAGTATCTGTGCATATACTGTTACAGTACTAAGAATTATACCTGAGAAGAGAATACTAAAAGCTGAAGATATTTGGCTAATGAACCATGCCCATGAGAGCTAACATCCTTTGACAGCCTAGAAATAGGAACTAACTGTCCCCAGACTACAGGAGTGAACCCCAATTTCTCACCATTACAAGTCACTTGCTTTGTAGCAGGATCTCTGGAATAAAGAACAAAATTACAGAGCATATTCAAAAGCATGAATTAATGAGACAAAGCCAACATGGATTTAGTGAAGGGAAATCTTGCCTCACCAATCTATTACATTTCTTTGAAGGGGTGAACAAACATGGATAAAGCTGAGCCCGTCGATATTGTGTATCTGGATTTTTAAAAGGCATTTGACAAAGTACCTCATGAAAGACTCCAAAGGAAAATGGAGAGTCATGTGATAGGAAGTAGTGTGCTATTGTGGATTAAAAACTGGTTAAAAGATAGAAAACAAGAGAGTAAGATAAATAGTATTCTTGGTGAAGAAGGGTAGATAGTGGGGTTTCCCAGGGGTCTCTGCTGGGACCGCTGCTTTTTAACATATTTATAAATGATGTAGAGATGGGAGTAACTAGTGAGGTAATTAAATTTGGTGATACAAAGGATTGTGAAAAATTAGAAGAGGACCTTACAAGGTTGGGAGACTGGGCATCTAAATGACAGATGACGTTTAATGTGAACAAGTGCAAAGTGATGCATGTAGGAAAGAGGAACCCAACTATAGCTACGTAATGCAAGGTTCCACATTAGGAGTCACCGACCAGGAAAGGGATCTAGGCGTAGTCGATACATTGATATCCTCTGCTCAGTGTGGTGGTGGCTGCTAAGGAAGCAAATTGAACGTTAGGTATTGTTAGGAAAGGAATGGAAACAAAAATGAGAACGTTATAATGCCTTTGTATACGCTCCATGGTGTGGTCACCACATCTCAAAAAAGATATAGTGGAATTAGAAAAGGTACAGAGAAGGGTGACGAAAATGATAAAGGGGAAAGGATGACTTTCCTATGAGGAAAGGCTAAAGCGGCTAGGGCTCTTCAGCTTGGAGAAAAGGCGGCTGAGGGGAGTTATAATAGAGGTCGATAAAATGAGTGGAGTGGAACAGGTAGATGTGAAGCGCTTGTTTACTCTTTCCAAAAATAGTAGGACTAGAGGTCACACGATGAAGCTACAAAGTAGTAAATTTAAAATGAGTCAGAGAAAATATTTCTTCACTCAACGTGTAATTAAACTCTGGAATTTGTTGCCAGAAAGTGTGGTAAAAGCAGTTAGTTTAGTGGGGTTAGTTTAGACTGGCTTCCTAAAGGAAAAGTTCATAGATCTTTTTTTAAAATGGACTTGGAGAAAATCCACTGCTCATTTTATGCTGCTTATTCTAGAAATATATTGTATTGTTTTGGGATCTTGCCAGGTACTTGTAACCTGGTTTGTCCACTGTTGGAAACAGGATGTTGAATATAGTAACTAAACCACCATTAATCTAACAATTCACCTCAAAAGTGACAAAAATAAATTAAAAAGGAGAAAAAAAAATGTCAGAACTTACATAGGCTTGTGTCACATGATAGTGAATTTAAGATCTTAATAAAAAAGGGAAGATCTTAGCTATGAAGAAATGCCTTTTGTATGCAGGCACTACCGCAGTTGAAGGCAGCATTGCAGATGTCACATGCAGGTCATGAGGGAAAGAATCCCTCATGACCTGCATGTGACGTCTGCAATGCTTTCTCCAAGAACTTTGCCCTGCCACTGCTCCATGGGAAGATCTCGGGTATGGGGAAGTGCCTTTTATGTGCAGGCACTACTGCGGTTGGAGGCAGCATTGCAGACATCACAAGCGTGTCCTGAAGGATCTTTTAAGAACTCTGCCGTGAACGCGGACGTAGGTGTGTGCCCAAACGGGTGTGACCGAAGAGGAACAGCCCTTTGGAGCTCTGAGAAGTCAGGAGCAGACAAGGTTTTCTTCCTTTGATTGTTCATATGGGGAATGGAAGAGGAGTGGTGAAGAAGATTGGACCTCTTACTGGAACCGACTCAGTGGCCCAGCATATACCTTCTATTGCTTCACTTCCTGGGTCTTCTGCTGTGAACAGTTCACGAATGTGGTCTAATTTTGACTTAATTTCAGTAGATGAACTCTCACACTGGCTCAAAAAATATGCCAAATCTCAGTGCAAACTCGACGTTTGCCCTACCAGCCTAATAAAAGCTGCACCCAAACAATTCAAAAAAGACCTCACGAACCAAATAAACTATAGACTCCTACATGGTCTCTTCCCTACGGAAAATGGAAACATATTACTCACTCCGCTGCCAATAGATGCCAAGAATAGCTCAATGGACTTAACCAACTACCGACCAGTCACCTCTATCCCACTCGCTACAAAGCTGATGGAAGGCATAGTGACGAAGCAACTCACGGACTATTTGACCAAACACTCAATCCTGCACAAGTCACAGTCAGGATTCCGATCAAATCATAGCACCGAAACCGTACTTGTGTCTGCAACGAACTCCTTCAAAAAAACAATTGCAACTGACAAGAACTTACTCATACTACAATTTGACATGTCCAGTGCCTTCGACATGGTGGATCATGGAATAGTAATACACATACTAGAATACTTCGGAATCGGAGGCCCAGTTCTCAAATGGTTCAAAGGATTCCTCACCACTAGATCCAACCAAGTTATAACGAAGACTGCCAGATCACCGCCTTGGACACCGGAATGTGGAGTACCTCAAGGTTCCCCCCATTCACCCACAATCTTCAACCTAATGATGATACCACTAGCCAAACTCTTGGCCAGTCAAAACCTTAACCCATACATATATGCTGACGACGTCACAATCTACATCCCGTTTAAGAGTGACTTAAACGAAATAACAACAAGATCAGCCAGAGCTTCCAGATCACGCTCTCATGGGCGGACTCAATCCGGTTAAAGCTCAATGCAGAAAAAACCCAATGCGGGGTCACGTGATGCCTGCTTCCTGATCGGCAGCGAGAGCAGAGAGCTCCTCAGAATCCCTGCAAAAATCAGCTTTATCAACAGTTTAGAAATCACCCCGGAACACCTTACAGTCTCGCGCAGGGTTGGTGAGCTGTGAGAAAGCAGCAAAATTGAAAACGGAGCCCGAGGGCAGAAGGTATGCCCACAAGGAACCAGGGAGGCTTGAAGAACAAAAACGCTCCAGCGATGAAGGCAAGCAAGATGGCGCCGGCCCCAGAATCCCCGAATGTAAGTGAAAAAATGGCGGGAGACTGGGCACGAGAGGTATCACTGACGGTAACCGCGGCGCTGGAAGATAGATTGAATAAAATTCAATCAGCGGTAGAAGAAATAAATGAGAAGTTTGACTCGCAGACGCGCAGACTCGAAGAAGTAGAGCAACGAGTGCTAGCGCAGGAAGAAACAACGCATGGAATGGTGGCACAAATCTCAGAACTCCAAAAAGAAGCAGCAGCCTTAAAAGAGAGAGTAGAAGAGCAAGAAAACGGAAACCGGCGTAATAACCTGCGGGTTATAGGACTACCAGAGACTGTGCAGGATAAAGAACTTTACAAATTTTTTTATTCATGGCTGCCATCACAGCTGGGCCTTGAGGGAGACGCAAGCACATGGCAGTGTGACCGCGCACACCGCATCGGGGCCCGAAGAGAGGGGGATAGCAAGCCCCGCACAGCTATAGTGCATTACCTAAATTGGAGGGAAAAAGAGCTGTTGCTCAAATCCAGCCGTTTCAGGTGAGAGCCCATAGAGTACGATGGTCATAAAATATTGCTATTGTTTGTACAGCGCTGCGTATGCCTTGTAGCGCTATAGAAATGCTAAATAGTAGTAGTAGTAGTAGACTACTCTGCCGCGGTGGCGCAGCTAAGGCGTGCCATGGCCCCCACCTGCACTTTACTGCATAGAAAAGGACTCAGATTCTCGCTATTGTATCCGGCCAAATTGAAAGTGTGGCATGGAGGAAAATCATTGCTGTTCTCGGAAGTAGCGGAGGCCAGGGCTTTCCTGGACAACTTTAACAGGGAAGACCTGAGGGAGAGCCCTAAAAGACTGCAGTAACCACAGCGTTCGGAGGATTATAAAAACAGATACAATTTGCGAGTACAAGGCTATCAAAGTTACAACCATAAACTGAGTTCCAGAGAGCAAAGGAATGTCGGATGGAAGCACTGTGACGGGAGAGAGGCTGTGAAGGAGAGCGAGGAACAGCAGCGGAAGAAGTCAAGATACATGGGCATGCTGAGGCACCAGATGATTTCCCAGATTGTATGTTCTTTGGGACTGGATTGTTTAATTTTAGTTTATTCACCTAAGAGGAAGGGGGAAAAGGGGGCAGGGAGGATGTGGGACGTTAAGCTCTGTTATCTTGCTGTATGGTCAGGGGAAGGAGAAGGTGGATGTGTTGGATAGTTAATTTGGGATGGGGTTTTGGGGAAGTGGGGGGAGGGTGGGTTAGGAGGGTAGACTGGGTGGGTGGGGGGAAGGTTATGTACATAGGAGGGGGAGGGGAAAAAGCGATAGGGGGAGTACCTGTGGAGAGGGGCAAGGGGGCGAGGGCCTGTATGAGATAGGACAGCAGAATTACACACAAAGGGCAGTTGCACAGGAGGAAATCGAAACTGGCAGGCTTGGCTGGGAGGCTTGCTGGTTGGTAAGAGAGGAATCTATGCTCAATATTGATGGACAAATACAGCAATGGTTAACTTAAAGCTTATCTCTTAATGTGGATGGAATACACTCCCCGGTCAAGCGAACCAAAATATTGTCGTGGCTGAGCAAAGAGGGGGCGGATATCGCCTATTTGCAGGAGACACATTTGTCCGATACTGAACATGTGAAGCTGAAGAGAGGATGGGTGGGAGAAGTAATTTACTCATCATTTAATAGCAGGAAAAGAGGGGTAGCCATACTCATACACAAAAAGCTTCCCTTAAATATTCATAAAACGTTACTTGATAAGGAAGGAAGATTTGTTATAGTTCTGGGAGAATTGTGGGGTAGAAAGATAGGTCTCTGTAATATCTATGGTCCTAATGTTTATCACCACAAATTGTTTTCTGATATAGTGGCAAATATGGGCGCACATCCTGAATATCAATTGGTTCTGGGAGGAGACCTAAATACATATGCAGATCCAACTATCGATTGTAAACCAGCCAAAAAGAGAAGTAAAGGGATGGAGAGCAAGGGAATTAATTTTTTGCTAAACCAGTTGGGGACAGTGGACATCTGGAGACTATTACATCCACACGATACAGATTACACATTTTATTCTGCCCCCCATAACATGTACTCTAGAATAGATTACTTTCTCATTTCGCATATAGCGGCGCATATAGTGGATAATACCCTGTCTGATCACTCGGCCATAACTCTAACTATATCGTACACAGCGAGCACAACAGAGAAGGTGTGGAGGTTCTCACCTTCGTTGTATTATGATAATGACTTCAGATCTTTTTTAAGAGAGAAATGGGCAGATTATCAGAGGTATAATAAGACGCCAGAAGTGAACCCAGTTATATACTGGGAGGCAGCCAAAGTAGTGTTAAGGGGCTATATTTTGGCGTATACAGCCAGCAAGAAGAAAAGAACGGAGGCTGAATTGTTACAATTATCCCTAGAGTACCAGAGGGTGCGGCAACAACATGTAAGCAGCTTAGATAAAACGGTAAAAATGCGCATGTTGGAGCTACGTAGACAAATTGACCAACTGCTCAATTCCAGGGCTGAATGGGACATATACTTCCAAAGATTTAAATTGTTTAAATGGGGGAATAAAGCTGGAAGGCTTATGGCTAACTTGGTACGACCTTATAAAAAGAGACAAGATGGTTACATCAATCAGAGATAGCTCTGGCCATAGTTACCGGCAGGAGGCCCAAATACAACAACAATTTGTTAAATAGTACCAATCTTTGTATGAAGAGAGGGAGATGGACTATGCACAGAGAGATGCCTTCTTTAAGGATCTGTCTATACCAAAATTCACCACAGACCAAATCCAAGGGCTGAGTACATCCATAACTTTACAGGAGGTCAGACAGGGCATCAAGGTATTAAAGCCCACTAAAGCACCGGGACCAGATGGATATGGACCAGAATTTTACAAACTATTATCAGAGGATATAGCTAGCCCACTGGTTGACATGTATAATAGCCTCAAACGGGAGGGGGTTGGTGAGCATTCTAATTTAGCACACATTATATTGTTACCAAAACCAGGGAAAGATCCAGAGCAAGTAGGATCATACAGGCCGATCTCGCTACTGAACCAAGATACTAAAATCTTAGCAGCTATCCTAGCCAGGAGAATGAACATATACCTCCCTCAAGTAATACATGAAGACCAGGCGGGCTTTGTCCCAGGGAGGTATGCCTCGATGAACCTAACCAGAGCTCTGGCGGCCATACATATCTATAGAGGGAAAGGGGGGAAGGAGGCTATAGCGGGATTAGACATGGAAAAAGCCTTTGACAGTATTTCCTGGAAGTACTTGTTTTGGGTGATGGAACAGTACGGCATACAGGGAAGATTTACTGATTGGGTCCGGGTTCTCTATACCAAGCCAAAGGCTAGACTGCTGATTAACAATACACTGACAGAAAGTTTTGATCTACAAAGAGGAACGAGACAGGGATGTCCGCTGTCCCCACTCTTGTTCCTCCTAGCAATTGAACCATTAGCTATAAAAATACGACAGAGTGACCAGCTCAAGGGTCTCCAGGTGGGGGGGCGAGAGACCCGCATTAACCTACTTGCGGATGATATACTACTTTATTTGGCGGATGCCTTCACCCACCTGGAGAAGGCACTAGTACTGGTAAAGGAGTTTGGGGGAATCTCTGGCTTACGAGTCAACTGTGATAAATCTGAACTACTCCCCCTAGCAGGTAGCAAAGAAAATTCAAGGTTTGGGAAACTGCCAATCCCACCAGTGCAGCAGTCAATGCGTTATCTGGGCATACACCTGAGTACTAATCCAGTTGTGATGTATAAACGAAATATTCTAGACCAAATAGATAAAATAAGACAATCATGTCTTCGGTGGAAAGACTTACCATTGTCACTATTTGGTAGAGTAGCAATGGTTTAAGATGGTATTGCTGCCAAAGCTCCTATACCCGTTACAGGCCATGCCAATTTGGATAAAACGGCAAGATGAAAGAGTATTCCGGTCTATAATTAGATCGTTTATATGGAGGCAAAAGGGTTCCCGAGTAGCACATCAAACGTTAATACTTAATAGGGAGAAGGGTGGCATTAAGTTGCCAGATCTCCGACTATATAATGTGGCTGCGCTAATGAGACTGATCTATGAGGGCATAATAGGGCAGTCGAAATTTACACCGTCTCAATGGTGGGAGGGTTGGTGCTCTCCGTATACGTTTATAAACCTACTACATACACCTCCGGGGTTGGGCACAAAGTTAAACAGGCAGTATAGTTTTCTTCAACCATTGAGAATGGCTTGGAAGTGGTGGAGGAGCAGACAGGCACGGAGTCCGTATGCATCACCCTTACTGAGACTGGTGGGACTGGTAGATTTTCCCGCGGGGGTGGGCCCCTCATACTTCAAGACATGTGCAAGGAAAGGGTGTGTGACTTTAGGAGATTTGGTCCCTGCAGGGGGGGATAACGTTGTCATTTGCACAGGTGAAAGACACATGGCAGATCCCCAACACTCATATGATACAATACATGCAAGCCAGGCACTATTGGTTACAGATGAAAGCGAAATATGGGGAGTCTTGGACTTATGGTAGCCTGGATGAGTTGATGCTGCGGATGCCAGTAGCGGGCAACCGGCTATCCAATTGGTATAAGTTGGTGAAAATGGTCATTCCAGAGGGTGGAGCGGTGGGGGCTGCTACCCGATGGAATGAAGAATTAGGAACAGATTACTCACAGCCACAGTTTAACATGATGTATGTGACACTATTTGAAATGGTAAAATCGGCAGACTGGCAAGAAACCCAATTTAAACTGCTACACAGGGCATATATTACTCGTGAGAAGGGGAAAAAAATGAACATGTGGGACTCAGACAGATGTATTAAGTGTAAGTCGGGAACTGGCACTTTCCTACATACTTTCTTGGAATGTCCTAAATTGATATGGAATGAAGTGTTTGCACTGCTCAACAGGGTGTTACAGTTAACGGTGGAGTGGTCATATAAAGCACTGATGCTGGGGGATCAATCAGAATTAATTGCACAAGGCTTGTCTCAGCCGCAGAGGAGATTCTTGTACATGTCAGTACTGGCGGTCAAGAGGACCATTCTGCAGGTTTGGACAAGTGAGGTCCCGGCTTCGTATGCATGTTGGTTGGTAAAAGTACAAGAGATAGCACACTATGAGATTTCATTGTATAGGAAATCTGCAAATGTGGAAGGCAGACAATATGCAATGTTGTGGCAACGGCTCAAGGAGCTCGCAAGGAACTAAGGTTCTTTCAAACATATGTCTTACTTACAGGTACCATAAGGGGGAGGGGGGAAGGGATGGGGATAGGTAAGGGATGTGTATAAGTTGGCTGTCTGAGAAGGGTGTGAATCCTTTTTCTTTCTGAATGAAGAGTTTCTTAAGGGGCAGAAGAGGGGTATTAATAGTACGGGGGGGAAAAAATGAAAAATGTTGATGCAATTGTGCTGTGCTAGTGCACTAGCGTTCCATTGAACGGACACTTGTAATAGACTCTCGATATAATAGAGGAAAGTACAATGTCTGGCATACTGAACGCATGTATTGTATTGATGTTAATAAAGATAAATAAAAAAAAAGAAAAAACCCAATGCCTAGTTCTCACCTCCCAATACAACACAAACTACTCCACCATAACCACACCTCACTGCACACTTCCTATCTCAGAAAACCTGAAAATTCTTGGAGTCACCATTGATCGAAACCTCACACTCGATACCCACGTGAAGAACACAACAAAAAAAATGTTCCAATCCATGTGGAAACTCAAAAGAATTAAACCTTTTTTCCCAAGAAACGCCTTTCGCACCCTGGTTCAGTCGCTAGTAATAAGCCACCTGGGCTACTGCAACGCTCTGTACGCAGGCTGTAAAGAACAGACCATTAAAAAACTTCAAACAACCCAAAGCACGGCAGCCAGACTCATCTTTGGAAAGCCTAAATTTGAAAGTGCGAAGCCCCTAAGAGAGAAACTACATTGGCTTCCGCTCAAGGAACGCATTGAATTCAAGATCTGCACAACCGTGCACAAAATCATTCATGCAGACGCCCCACTATACATGCTAAACCTAGTGGACCTACCGCCCAGAAACGCCAAAAGATCAGCCAGCAAATTCCTCAATCTGAATTTCCCCAGCTGCAAAGGAGTGAAATACAAACAGGCTTATGCTACAACCTTTGCATACAAAAGCACACAGTCTTGGAATGCGCTACCCAAGGCCCTGAAAACCATGAACAATCTAACCAGCTTCCGCAAAGCTCTGAAAACACACCTCTTTAACAAAGCTTACAAAAGTCACCCTCAATGATACAAATCATCCCCCAAACCACCCAAGCACACCTAAAACACCTCACATCCCACCCAACATCTGTCCATCTAACGCCTTGTTTACCTCAGCTCATGATCAACTATCTTTTAATCATGTACTGACTTTAGCTAACTCCTTGTTTACCTCAGCCCTTGATCAACTGTATTTTAATCTTGTACTGACCTTAGCATAACCCTACTCTGTAAGCCACATTGAGCCTGCAAAAAGGTGGGGTACAAATGCAATAAATAAATAAATTGGAAGCCTGGCATAAGTACCCTACCTCCCCAGCCTGCGATGGTGCAGGAAAAGTTGCTGCCTTCCAAAGTTTGGAGGAGTGAAAGCCCTTGAAGCTGATTTATCAGCTGTTAGGGCTTTCTCCCGCTTTCCTAATGGTTTCTCAACAGTTATTACTGGTTCCAGTAAAACTTTCAGCTGATTCTTTTTCTTCTAAGGTTAACTCTGTAGCTTTACAAGATCTTACTTTGAAAGATATTGGCTCTTCTCTATTCTGGATAGAAAAAAACATTGCATTTGTTATCTAAATTCTCAGTAGAAGACTCATCTATGTAAGTGGAACATGAGAATCGTATAGCGACTCTTGAATAAACATTACTAAAAACCGATTCTCAGGTTAAAATGGCTCAGGCTGTTTTAACCAATGTAACTAAGGATAATCTTTTGATACATCTTTAGATGGAGTCTCTTGAGAATTCCAAGTGTGCACGGAATTTGAGGTTACTCAACTTCCCAGTCACACACTGGCTGTCTGCAATGGAACTTTTTTTAAATGTATTTACGTGATGTTTTGTAACTTGTTGATTATGAATTAGTTCAAGTAGTAAATGAATATTACCTACCTAGAGTCTCTAAGGAGATGAAAGAAGGAGGAGCATTTGATGTTGTTAATTCACCGGATAGTTTAGGTGTTTCTCATTTTTTGGAATCCTCTCAGGATATCATAAATAAACATGCTACATTTATTAGTGGTTATGCAATCTAAGGAATATAAGTTGAAGATCCTTGAATCTTATTTTCCTAAAAAGAATTTAGTGTTCTGTGTTCAAACAATACAGTTGTTCACAGATGTGTCCAGACCAACTCAAATTTGTAGAAAGGCCTTCCTACGGCTTAATCCTAGAGTTTTGGCTGTGGGAGGATTCATTTTCCTTAAATTTCCTTGTTTGTGCCTGATAGACTGAGAATCATTATGTTTTCTTAGATCCTGTACTGCTGGAGGTTAGAGTATTAGATTTTAGGTTTATTGGCCTGTAATGCAAAACATTTGATGTAGTTAGATTTCTTTTATATTTTTTCCTCTCTTCTGTATATTGAAATTTTCCTCTTGATGTAGACTTGAAGATAAATTTAAATGTATTTTCCCCAATATATAATTGCCTCTTTTTTTCTGTATTGTATGTAATACAAGATTAAAACTTTAATTTTAAAAAATCTTAAAAAAAAACTATCAATTGCAATATGATGAATTAAAAGCATATTAGCATGTAAAACCTTCTAGAACTCAAATTTCATACTTATCTCAAAATGTCCCATTCAATACTCCTAATGAAATGCTGCTATTATGAAAGTACCACATAAACGCCTGTGTTTACAAAGGCGCACTGTAGGCATGTTAGTGTTTTTAACGTGCGTCAAACCCCAAAGCGCCTATAGGAATGTATTGGTGCGTTAGCGTTTAACACGCCTTAACTTTATAAGCTCGTTAAAAACGCTAACGCGCCTTAGTAAACATAACCCTAAGTGACCCAAGGCTGTTTAAGTCCTGAGGTCTTTTTTTCTCTTTTATTAAAATATTTTGCTAACCAATTTTATTTTATAGACTTCTACTAGTTTTTACCCTTTTAAAAAACTGGCATTATGTTTGATTATGTAAAAATCCAGTAACACTTGAAATGTATTCTGTGTTAATTTTTATTCTGTATTTCTTTAGAAGAGAATTTAAAAGTATTAATGTTTAGCATGCTACACATTTAAAAAAATAACTGTAGAAAAAGGGAGTCTTGATTTGATGTGCAGTGTAATTTCAGGTTAGGAGTCATATTCTACAGGCAACATAGTACTCACTGTGTGTTAGATTTCAACTTCATTCTGATCCCCATAATGTGCTATCATTTCAGGAGCTTCATGAAAATATACCAGACTGTTTTTGTGTTAATAAGTTGACAATTTAACAAAATATTGAACTGTAAACCTTTAACATTTTTCTTTTTCTTTTTACAGAGGCTAATAGACAAGTCCAGAGTAAGCTGCGTAAAATGGGTGCCAGGCTCAGAAAGCCTTTTCCTAGTGGCTCATTCCAGTGGCAATATGTACTTATATAATGTGGAGCACACTTGTGGTACCACAGCCCCACACTATCAGCTCCTAAAACAAGGAGAAAGCTTTGCCGTCCATACTTGCAAGAGCAAATCCACAAGAAACCCTCTGCTCAAATGGACAGTAGGAGAGGGAGCTCTGAATGAATTTGCCTTTTCCCCAGATGGGAAATTCTTTGCATGTGTGAACCAGGATGGTTTTCTTCGTGTATTTAATTTTGATTCAGTGGAATTGCATGGTACAATGAAAAGCTACTTTGGAGGACTGTTATGTGTATGTTGGAGTCCAGACGGGAAATATATTGTAACAGGTGGAGAGGATGACTTGGTAACAGTGTGGTCTTTTGTGGACTGCCGAGTAATAGCTAGAGGCCATGGACATAAATCATGGGTCAGTGTTGTAGCCTTTGACCCCTATACTACTAGTGTAGAAGAGTGTGACCCTATGGAATTTAGTGGCAGTGATGAGGATTTCCAGGATTTAATTCATTTTGGAAGAGATCGAGCAAACAGTACACAATCTAGGTTATCGAAAAGGAACTCTACAGAGAGTCGTCCAGTGAGCGTAACATATAGGTTTGGCTCAGTAGGGCAGGACACACAGCTTTGTTTATGGGACCTTACAGAAGATATTCTTTTCCCTCACCAGCCTCTGTCAAGAGCGAGGACACACACAAATGTCATGAATGCCACAAGTCCACCTGCAGGAAGTGGTGGTCCTAATCCAGGAAGCAATGGAAACAGCATCACCACACCTGGAAACTCTGTACCTCCTCCTCTTCCTCGATCAAACAGCCTTCCACATTCTGCAGTCTCTAATGCTGGCAGTAAAAGCAGTGTCATGGATGGTGCCATTGCTTCTGGTGTTAGCAAATTTGCAACCCTATCACTACATGATCGAAAGGAAAGACACCATGAAAAAGATCACAAAAGAAACCATAGCATGGGACATATATCTAGTAAGAGCAGTGACAAACTGAATTTAGTTAGTAAAACCAAAACGGACCCAGCTAAAACCTTGGGAACACCTCTTTGTCCCAGAATGGAAGACGTTCCCTTGTTAGAGCCTCTTATCTGTAAAAAGATAGCACATGAAAGACTGACTGTGTTAATTTTTCTTGAAGACTGTATAGTCACTGCTTGTCAGGAGGGATTTATTTGCACATGGGCAAGGCCTGGTAAAGTGGTAAGTTTTAATCCTTAATGCTGCATCAAGAACTACAACTTGAATCGCTAAGTTTTCTGGGAAAAAAAATACTGAATGCTGACTATAGTGACATTTCCTTATGCTCAATGTAAAAAGAGAATCTTTCTCTGAGCCATACTTTTGGATACTGCATGCCATCTACTTCGGAATCATTTGAATTTTTTTTTATGTGCAGTACCTTGAATATATTTTAGCAATGAGTGCCAACCAAAGAGAGAATAATTAAAGGTACTGTACGTCTTGAGTATCTATTCTAAAAATTCAAAACAGTTATGTGGGTTGAATTAACCTCTCAGTGCTAAATTATCTATAATTCATTGATAAATGAATTTGAGTAACCTACAAAATTTTATAATTGTATCCCTTTTCCTACTGCATTTACCACTAAAGGTTGATATAACTTATTTGTAAGGAAAACTGACATATTGAGGCTTTGATATCTGCAGTTTAGAATAACTATACCACTGTGCAATCTTATCTTTTTTTCTTTCTTTCTTTTTGAGAAATTTGATTTTTATTAGCAGTCCACCTGACATGGTGTTTATTTTGTTCAGTAATAATGCCCTTTGACACTGCATTACTTCAGTATAAAACTGTTCAAATCCATTTTTATTGTCTTATAATTTCTCTATGTAAATGTCCATCAGACATGCATTGGGGCGACAGGTAAGTAAAATGTATACTGTGTAATCGGTTTATACTGAAGCAAGGCACCGCATATATCCTCATTAGGAAACAAAATTATTACATGTCATTTGGATTGTACATTCACACAAATGTTAGTGAATATAGCATTTTTTGGCCAATTGCGTAACCTGTATTGCTATTTTCCTCTTACTAAGCAGTGGGGTTTCTCCTCAGGCAGGAAGGAGGAATGAATATGAAATCTGTTGCTATTTCTTATTGGGTGAAGTATGAGCAGTCATTTATTCTGAAGAACATTGGGTTCTTTTCAGATTATGGCATCTTCTGTTGACATACCCTACAAAATAGCAGTCCTATGTGGTTCCACAGGTTTGTGTACAGTAATACCTGGTGCACTAAAAAGGCATTGCAACTTGCATATAATCCAGTTTATTAAGGGGAGAGGTGATGAGCTGCTGAGATACAAGTTTACATCCATTCTGTCATCTCAAGAGGTCCTAAAAGGTTGAATGAAGGCCAGTAGTCAGGGAATAATTCAGTTTATATCTTTGTAATAATGTGTTGTACTGTTCAGTAATATCCACAAATTGTTGCAAGTTTTGTCTTGTTCCAAATGGGGGCTATGAAGAATGTATGTCGGAAAATGGACTGCATTGTTTAAACACTAACTCTATGGGCTTAGAGTAAATTTAATGGCAATTCGTAAAGCATGCTTTTGATTATCCCTTTGCTTCATTATATCAATTGGCGCTAATATCGCAATAGACTATCATGAGTTTAGATTATATGTTTTACATAACATGCAAATTCACAGGCCATCGCATTTTTACAAATCTGAATATGGAATTTCAGTACAACCTGAGTTATGAGGTTATGATTTCATTTGTGAGAACTTTGCAGTTGCTCTCCTAGTGTTTATTTTATTTATTTAAAACAGCAGCACTGTCTAGACTTTTCCAGAAAATTACCTCAGTTTTTCTTAGCTTTGTTGCTTCATTTATGGGTCTTTATTCCTTGATCTACTTCTCTTGTTTGCTAAGAAATAAATGTATGACCCTTTATAATTATGATTGGCTCTGTTTTTCTAGGCTCATGCTGACATTTGTATTATATTTTTATACTTAAAATGGATTCTGGTAAAGATCATTGCAGCAGTGTTCTGATGTGCTTAGATTAAATAACTATGGGAGAAGCTTAAATAGTAGCTTTCAAAGACAGATAAACCTGAGCAAAAAAAAAAGGAGGGATTTTAATTGTTGTTTGCTTTCACTACAAATAGTCAAAGCTTCCTTTTTCTTGCACTGCTTTCAAAGTAGAGTATTGTAATAGAAAGTTCATCCAGTAAGTGTACAGTATTTTTATAACCAAACAATCTGTATTTTACCTTAACCAGATTTTTGAGTCTGATAAGCCAGTATGCTTTATTAAATGACACTTTCCTCCTTTGTGTCTTCTCACTAGTAATGGACACTGTCTTTAGCAGATAGGGATGTGGAGTGGTTTTTGTTTTTAATCTCATGGCTGAGCCATTTAGCATAAAGAGTCCTTGACACAACAATAAGCCTAAAGAATCCTTTTCAAGGTAATCTAAATTTATAACTAGAACTTCCAATTCTACTTTTTAACAGATAAACACCAGTACAACATTTTAGATGGACCATTTCTACCCAGATAAATGCTTTTTGGAAATTTCCATCAGCAGCCATTTTCAATTTAAACAAATTCTGACCCTTACCCAAACAGTGTTTAAATGTTTGTATCTGATGTATCTAATTTGAGGCTTATATTTTTGAGCCATTAATAAGTAATTTTTCCATCAACATGTACAGAAGTATTGCCATACTGGGACAGACCAAAGGTCCATCATGCCCAGCATCCTGTTTCCAACAGTGGCCAATCCAGGTCACAAGTACCTGGCAAGACCCCAAAACAGTAACATAC
Organism: Microcaecilia unicolor; assembly: GCF_901765095.1. Classification (NCBI taxonomy): domain Eukaryota; kingdom Metazoa; phylum Chordata; class Amphibia; order Gymnophiona; family Siphonopidae; genus Microcaecilia; species Microcaecilia unicolor. Next base: position 192,443,485 of record NC_044039.1, on the reverse strand, counting down.
AAATTGGCATTTTTTTATAGCCAGGTAAACATCTAGAGTTGGTGCAGTTGATTGCAGAATAATACTGTGTATCTTTCGCCTTTTAAATAACTTACTAATTAGGAATGATTGCCCAATAGTGAACTTGCTGAATGAAATGGTAAATGCAAAGAAAATGCCGTTCTTGGGCCTTTATATTTTGAGAGCAAGGTATATAAATAGTTGCAGATTTCAGTATTGAAGCCACATGTACAGTAGAACAAATATCTGCCCCTTCTGCCCCTACTTTATTTGGAGGTTTTCTACTCAACATGAGCTTTCTCTAAAAGGTTAGTGGACAAGTAAGTTTGTGGGTTTTACACTGGATATAATCCAAACAACTGTAAATTCTGTTTTCAGGATTTTTTTTCCCATTTTAATATTATGCTTTATTGGCAGACAAAGTAAACAACAATTCAGGTTCTCTTAAGGGCAGTGCTATAATCCATGTGCCTGCAGTTATAATGCCCCTTGCACATATAAATGTTGAGAATACTATCACTTACATGCATATGTGTGCATATATCCACATTGGTACTAGAAGGGTGCCTAAGCACTATTTATTATACAAACACCTGCTTAATATAGCACGTATGTATAAGGGGGGTGGGGACATAGGAGCAGAGCATGGGCAGGGCTCCCATTTACACATGTAACTTATAAGGTACTGTAAAGTTGTGTGTGTCCGGTTACGCGCCTGCACAAGCCAGCTCTATGCTGGTATATCTGTGGGCACCTAAACAGGCACACCAATGCCAGGTTACACTCATATTCGCTAATGGAATCTAATTGCCTAGGTTCTGTTATAGACAGGATCCTACTACATGCACTCGGGGAGCCTAAATGGAGGAACCCAGTTGTAGAATTGCCATTGTGATCCAAAATATATCAAATTTTAAATGTTTCTGAGATGTTGGAAATGCAGTATCAAAAATTCCAAGTTACTTAGGGGGCCCTTCTACAGAGCGACAGTAAGCCCAACATGAGTGACGGTAAGGCTTCCCGTCGCATGGACATGCGGTAGGAGTTCTGTTACCACATGGCCATTTGAGCTGGGGGCTTTTTTGCCCGCTGTGGTAAAAAGGGCCCTGGTGCATGGGGGAAAAAGCCCCCCCCCCCCCTTCCAGTGCAAGGCCCTTTTTCCCGCAGTTTGGGAAAGTTTTATTACAGGTAAGTAGTCTTCATGAAGAATTTCCTTTTTTATTTTTTGCAAAATTAATATATTGCACTTTTGTAAATGCAGGGTATTGTTTAGGGCATATTTATTTGCATATACATTTTTTTGAATGACTTTAATCTTGTCTCTGATTTGATTTTGTTTGTATTTACAGTGAACCTAACATAAACTAGAAATGTTTCTAGGAACTGGACTGTTTTGGAGTGTTTATTTTATAGAGGAAGTATAATATTCATTTTTCTTTGTTTATAGAGCAGTAGAATTCTTACAAAACATACTGTAGTTTGTACAAGATTTCCAAGTTTAAAAAGCACTAATGATTAATTTATGATTTTTTTTTAAAGTTTTGTTTTCACTAGTACATTTGCTTGTAGAAGTCTGAAAATGGGCAGAACCTATCCTGTTGTTCCCAAACCACCGTTACTCTTTTTGTCTTTCCTTTTCCATCAGTGTTTTTTTTTTTCTTCAGACTTATACATACCTTGCTTATCACATTACAGTAAGGCAGGATGTTCCTGTATCTACAAGATTGACAGAAATGTTTCATAATTATCAATTTGGAGCAGTCAAAGACCTTTATGGTTTCTTCCTCTCCTTTCCTCATGGATCAAGCCTATTACCTTCTGACTTCTCAATTTGGACTTTTCTAATAAACCATCTAACTTTGCAGAAGAAGACCTGCCTATACCATGGTTTAAATTGCTTCTTAATGTTTTTTTTCTCCTTGTATCTTGAGCTTCGTTGATTAAATGAAATTTCAGTACGTTAAAATGAACAAATCAACATGGCAGTTAAAATGTATAAAATATAGTAAGGAACTGTAAATTTAGGGGTCTATTTACTATGCTACAATAAGCAGTAGTACGCACTTACCACATCTTAAAATGGCTTACCGTCGGACACACTCGGGCATCCTTCAGTAGTTTTCTGGTCTGTGCTCACAAACCACATGCTATAAACAATATTATTTTATTGCAGAAAGAAGCTTGTCTGGGGTCAGAGAGTGGTGGGTGTAACTTCATTATTAGACACTAACTGATAGTGCAGGATTAGCACGTGAGCCCTTGCCGCTTACAAAATAGGTGTCTGTAAATATTCGTGTGCTAATTTTTTCTGTTTAAATTAATGGCTGTGCACTAAAGGTAACACTAATGCATGGCCATTAATTGAAAAAAAATGGAAATTAAAAATGGCCTTAGCGCGCAGGAAAAACCATGTTAAGGGTACACTAAGGCCACTTTATTCTGCAGCGAGCTACATCCAAGTGATGAGGTATCTAAATACTTCACTTAGAACAGTGGTTCCCAAACCTGATCCTGGAGGTACCCCAGCCAGTCAGATTTTCAGGATATCCACAATGAATATTCATGAGAGAGGTTTGCATGCAATGGAGACAATGCATACAAATCCCTCTCATGAACATTCATTGTGAGTATCCTAAAATCCTGACTGGGGTGCCTCCAGGGCCAGGTTTGGGAACCACTGACTTAGAACATCAGTTTGTGTAGAAAATGAAAAACAGTTTGAAAAATACAGACGTCTGTGATTTTTAAAACAGCCAGTTAAGTGGTATTATTTTATTTTATTTTTTTAGTAGGATGATACAGAAGTTAAATGGGAAAGCACCTTTAAAATAGTTCAAAGCCCTTTAAAATGGACAAGAATAAAATTTGATAGCATTTTTCCATCTCCATGGGGGCACCACGCCATCTGCAGTCATGCCTCCTGCTATCTCTGGACAGTTCGTATTAGTCTTTATTATTCACCAGTTAGTGAGAGGAATCAGCACTTCAGTTTCTGTGGATCCTAGTGAAGAGACAAATTGTAACCAAACACATTTCATTCTCTGAAGGCAAGAAATCTTTGAAAATCTACAAGATGAAATTGGTTTGTTAGCTTGCCATGTACTAAATATATATCTGAGCAGAGAGAACACTGTGGGGAGAGGGTACTATCTTTCTAGGTAAAGACTGCAAAAATAGGCCCCAGTGTCCATCCATTCATACCCCAACTCACTGTAGTTCATGTATTTTGTACAGAGGATATCTTGGCAAATAAGGAGTTACAAGTGAAAACATTGATTTCATTATAATATTAGAACTGGTAGATGGAGGTTAATTATGAAGTACTGTGTGTAATCTCCCTAACATAATTAAAAGGGCCCTTTGCTTAAGGGCGTTAGAGTTTCTTAATGTGGGACTTTCCTGCGTGCTAAGCCTAGATTCAATGCAGCAGTATTGAAGGCTTTAAAAAAAAATGTTTTGCAAGTCCTGCACTAATCGTTTCATTAGCACACAAGCGTTGCTAAAAAAAAATTAACACAAGAGTACTTACTGCCTTAACTCAGTGTTTTCTTGTGTTAAGCATGCGTTAGGGCTTAATGCCCTTCAGTGAAAGGGCCCCAAAGTTAGAAAGCATTAACATCTAATATTAAAATAGAACATCTTAGGACTGGGAGAAAGTTTAGTTAGCTCATTTGACATATTAATTAAAGACCCAGTATATTTACTATTTTAACAGCTAGGGTCCCATTTCATGTACTGTTTTGCATAGAACAGATTCCGTAGAGTTGGAACTCAAAAGATTTCTCGCGTCAATTTCAGGAAATATTCCTGAGCAAATCAAGGATGCTAGATAATATTGGTGCATAACAAATTCTGTATGTTGAAATTGCATTTAAGCAGTTGCATTTCTGGTTTTGTTCATAGCAGGTAGCAATACTTTCTGAAACCTTTTTTCTCAAAATCTTGAAGGCAATGAATTATCAAAGAGGATACTTGGAAGATTTACATAAATGTATTAACTAAAGCCTTGTTAGTTTTAAAAAAGAAGAAAAAAAGGTACAGGTTGCAAATATAGGTTAGGCTAATATTTATTATCTAGGAAACTACACGGTGTCCAGAAAAAAAATGGACCCCGTAACATATTCAAACTACTTTAACGTGCCTGTAAATTTAAGGTGCGTTAAACGCTAACGCGCCTATACATTTCTATGGGCACGTTAGCGTTTAATGCGTGTACACAATTTACGCATGTTAAAAATGCTAATGCACCCATAGTGCCGCTTAGTAAACCTAGCCCTTAGTTTGACCTTTGAAAATACATTAGTTCAACCTTTTATTAGGAAAATCCCTTAGCAAACGCTGTGTGCCATATTCTTTATTTTGTCATAAAATTTTAATTGCAGGCATCATCTTCACTGAACATCATTTTGCTAAAACTGATCTTAATGGTCACTTCCTGAATGATGTCATGTTGAAAACTGGGATCATCCAGTTTTTACAATATCTTACAGTAACAGTTGTCAGTAGTAGTCATTTTTTAATAATAGTACATTTGTTTTGAGGTGGTTTGGAAAAATGTGAGTCCTGTTTTTTTTTTTTTCTGGACACCATGAGACTCATTTTCAAAGCACTTAACACTTACAAAGTTCCACAGGTTACTATGTATTTCAATTTATGACTAAGCTCAAGGTACAATAAACAAAGCTTTGAGGGTGGTGAAGGCTTAATCCATTAATAATTTGTTTTGAGCACAAAGCGAAAGAGAATCCTTTTGACCTTTTCCAATAAAGCGATTCCTAAATTTTGTATAACAATAGTGTGTATGTTAAGGAAATGGCAGTGGATGCTGGACAGAATATAATTGTGATAATTCTGAATGATAGAGCACCTAAATAGATTTGTTGCTTATGATTGTTATAAATGCTTTATTTCAATGTGAATATATAAATTAAAACAATTGTAGATTCATATTTTTAGAATGGTGTAATTTTTCTAAATAAAAAAAAAACTGTATTAAGATTGCAAAATGGTGATGCAATTAGTACAAAAAGGGTTTTTATTTCCCTCTATTACCTTTGTTTTACAATAAAACTCATTTTCATATTTGTATTAGAAAAAATAATTTACATAACATGATCTCATATCAAATTGGAAAGAGTGATTTTTGCAGGAAAGAAATATTAAGAGAACTATAATAGGAAATAGAAACCTGTCATTTGAGCCATACTTATAAGCTGCCTTTATTAGCTTTCATTATCTTATAATTCTGAAAATATATTTTCAAAACGAATGCTTAAACAGTTTTGAACCATCACATTTTGTAGCTTGGTTATATTACATAAATGACTGTACAACTGCCATCCCCCACTCCTAATCCCCCTACAATATCATTTTTGTTTGAGAACTGTCTAGTTCACATACATGTTAGAACTAAATCACTCATCCATGTGTGAAAGATTTAGCATTTACTACTTATATTTTATTAATACTGTACGCCTGGCTGGGTTATAATTTAACATTAGGTGATTTATATACAAGATCATAAGAGAATTAGATCACACATATTCATAGTAAATAGTTGAGTGTTCTACATTCATCTAATATCTTGATAACTTGGTGAGCATATTCATAAAGAGCCTTTTTAACATGAGATTGTTAAATGTTGCAATAGTGCCTATCAAACTTTAAAAACATCCGTATTCTAATTCTGGTATAATTATAACTTAATCATGTTTTACACTGTTTATACTGTTTTGCTGTCAATGTTAGAAAACCTCAGTTAAATACTTGATTTACAAAATTATATTGCCACAGTTTGTTCTATTTATACTGTAGTTAAATAAAACTGTGAATGAACTGTAAATGTAGGTAATTTTTCCCTAGTTATTTTCACACTTGATGTGAAACCTGCAAATTAAGAAAACATAGGGTACTGTTTTGGCTTGAAATGACTAGTATGTTGAGTTGTCTTCAGAAGGCAGATATTAACAATGGAGCCCACCTACTGCAGAAATATATTAAAGTGTTTTGCAGTTTGCCCATGTTATCCCATGCATTACCATTTTAAAATATTTTTTTTGAGGAGCATGTCATGGGCAGAGAGTGGGCATCCCTGCGTTATCCACCTAATGCATTATAATTAGTGCACGCTAACTGGATAATGCAGTTAATGAAAGAGCACTTAACGCATGAGTACTCATCGCCTCCTGTTTACTCATGCTTTAACGCTATACAGGTACCATGCACTAATGACAACATTGGTGCATGACCTGCAATAAAAAAATATTTTAGCTTCAGCTCCACTGTTCTGAATCAACGGGTGTAATCCCTTCCTACCAGTAGGTGGAGGTAGAGAAAACTGAATTCGGTCACTAGCATAAGCCAAGGTGTGCCCTGGAACAGTCCAGTGTTTTTCTCTATCTTCAGCAAGTGGTAGGTTGTACTGAAGAAGCTCTGGTCCCTGGCCTAGCTCCCTGCTCTGCTCGTCATAGCCGCCACACAGCATGGTGAAGCATAACAGACGCTCCAAGGTTACAGTCTTAGAACCATACTTGGTTGAGCTCTGAGCTTGGTAATTTCACACTTCTTAATGCCATTTTGAGGCTTTCGCTTGGTCATGCAGGGCCTTGCTTGAGGGATGTAGGTCCCTAATCCTCTCACCCCCACCCCTCTTGCCTGTTCACCTTGTTTGGATTTACTGCCCCCCACAGACTCTCCCTTCAGCTGCCAGGCTTTCCAAAAATGCTCGCTTCAGCAGCACATATGCCCTCAAAAAATTCAGTTGGCCTGTCTAGCTTTATGCCCTTTGTCAAGGGCTAATGCTATGGTAAAGAATTGAGTAGGGTATTTCCCTCTATTCACACCCAGATAGAGTTGAGAACAGCAGAGATGCTTGATCCCAGGGCGTAGCTGCGTGGGGGCATGGGCCCCCACAGATTACGCCTTGACGCTCCCCGCCGCCGCATCAGGTACCTTGTTTGTTGGCGGGGGTCCCCAAACCCTGCCAGCTGAAGAGTCTTCAGCACCGGTCGACTCCAGCGCCTTCGTTGTGTGATCATCTGTTTCTGATGCCTTACGTCCTGCACTGTGCATGTAGCCCCACGCAGGACATAAGGCGTCAGAAACAGATGATGACACAATGAAGGCGCCGGAGTCGACTGGCGCTAAAGAAGACTCTTCAGCTGGCGGGGATTGGGGACCCCCACCAGCAAACAAGGTACCTGATGGGGGGGAGGGGAGTTTGCAGTTGTGGCAGCAGGGGGGGGAGGTGGCTAAACAGTGCCCTCCCTCACCTCGGGCTCTGGACCCCTCCCGCCGAGGTCTGGCTACGTCCCTGCTTGATCCCTAGGCCAAGGTAGGCCGGAGCAGTCAGACAGGTCTGTGTGCATCTGCCATGTGGTAGAGCATGCTGTCAACATGCACTGCATGGCCTTCAGAGCCAGTAACTGATCAGGAATGTTGGATTATTTTTATAGTGTGTAAATGTGGACTCATACAGTCTGTCTTTTCTCTGTAAGCATTTTACATGTGCTGTTGCCTCCCTCCCCACTTCAGTTCAAATGGATAGATTTCTCTCTTACATCTGTGCCTGCCAAGACACATTGGCAGTTAGAATCCTTTCTTCTCTCGCAATTCATTCAGACTGGGAGGACAAGTCCCTAGTCATGTGATGGGCGTTTTCATTTCTGCTGACCCCAGGTCTCTTTTTGTAGAGGGAGTCCCTGACTGGGCCCTGCTGGTGTTTTGGCTCTAGAGCTTGACTCCGATGATGAACAGTTCGCCTCTTGGGACTAATCCTAGCCTTTCACTTAACCCTCATGCTCTTGGTAGGCCAATTTTAGGGGTCTCAGCACTGAAGAATGTATCTGGTCATTGTGGGGGATCCATGTTCTTTGGAGGAAGTGGAGGACTCAGAGGTCCTCTTGGGCTCCCAGTCCCCCGTGGATTCCGGTTGTGGATGCACACAGACCTGTCTGACTGCCCTTTTGTCTTGAGGAGCTGTCTCTCTTAGACAAGGTCATGGGGGCCTTGGCTATATACTTCAGTCTCCAGCAGTGGGCCCCTTGGAGCCTCAAAGCATTTTTTGCGCCGTAAGGTCATCATCCGCTTGATTGATGGCGGAGTGGGAGTCCTTGGGTGATCCCCTCATGGTCACAGGGTCTCTTGCTCATCTATCTGCCTTTGCTGAGGAGGTGAAGTGTTGGACCTTTCTGAAGGTGAACACTGGTTACAGCAGTCACAAAGGTGACTGCTGTACCTGTCCAAAGAGGCTTGGTCCTTAGGGAGCTTCTTGAAAAGTATGTGAAGCAGCAGCTCTGCCTGGCCTTTTCAGTGGGGGGGACCCAACATTCAGGCTACTATATGTGGCAGTTACCTAGCTCCATGCCGCACTGGTTCCAGACGTTGGCGGATTCTCTGGAGACATCTCACCTGGAGTCTGGGTCGGCCTATTTTGGTCTGCTCAGTGGCATCGGCAGGGGTCGCCATTGGTTGTGGCTTCACCACTGGGTATAGGTATAGCTTCCAAGAATATTTTGAGTCAGCTGCACTTGCTCTTTGGTGATGTCTTGGAGAAGTTGGTGGAGGATATGGGGGAGGCATGGCTCTGTCTCCCTGAGCTGTGGCAAGGGTGCATAGTGTTCCTTGCCCTCAAGGGGGCAGACTGCTTCAGGTCCGCTTGGCGCCCTTCAGACCAGGCCCGGGGGAGGGGTTGCACAGAGTAGGCCCAAAGTGAGGGTGCGCAGGGTCCCTTGTTACCAGTGGGAAGCAGGCTTTCTCTCTTCTGCAATGAGTGGGTCCACATCATCTTAGATCGGTGGGTTCTGGAGGTGGTCGAGGGGGGGAACGCCATGGAGTTCACCTATTCGGTTCCAGACACCTTCGTGACCTCTCCCTGTGGCTCAGCTCTAAAGTGCCAGGCTTCATCGTTACCCTTCAGCGTATCTGCGATATGAGAGCAGTGGAACCTGTTCTGCCAGCGAAGCGCGGGCTGAACTGGTACTCCAGCTATTTCATGGTCCCAAAGAAGCGTGGTTTCTTCCAGCCTATCTTAGATTTCAAAGAGGTCAACGCTTGCCTCAGAATCCAGCACTTTTGGATGGAGGCTCTGTGCTCGGTCATCACGTCTGTGTGGTCAGGAGTTTTTGACTTCCCTGGACCTCAGGAGGTTTCTCTACCCATTCCCATTGTGGGTCATCACAGGAGATCACTTCTGTGCGCTGGGGCAGCATGTTCAATTTCAGGTGTTGCCTTTTGGCATGGCTACATCACTGCACATGTTAAGAACATAAGAATAGCCATATTGGGTCAGACCAATGGTCCATCTAGCCCAGTATCCTGCTTCCAACAGTGGCCAATCCAGGTCACAAGTACCTGGCAGAAACCCAGTTAGTAGCAACATTCCATGCTACCAATCCCGGGGCAAGCAGTGGCTTCCCCTGTGTCCCTCTCAATAAGACTCTGGACTTTAATCCAGGAATTTGTCCAAACCTTTTTTTAAACCCAGGTACACTATTTGCTGTTACCACATCCTCTGGAAGTGAGCTCCAGAACAATTCTTTGTGGGAAAAAAAAATATTTCATCCTATTTGTTTTAAAAGTATTTCCATCTAATTTCATAGTGTCCCCCTGGGCTTTGTAATTTCTTAAAGAGTGAAAAATCAATTCACTTTTACCTGTTCTACACCACTCAGGATTGTATAGACCTCAAATCATACCCCCTCAGCCATCTCTTTTTCAAGGTGAAGAGCCCTATCCTCTTTAGCCTTCACTCATATGGAAGGAGTTCTATCCCGTTTATCATTTTGATCGCTCTTCTTTGAACCTTTTCTAATTCCGTTATATCATTTTTTGAGATACAGTGACCAGAATTGAATGCAATACTCAAGGTGAGGTTGCACCATGGAGCGAAACAGAGGCATTATTCTTGGTCTTATTTTGCATCCCTTTCCTAATAATTCCTAGCATCCTTTTTTGCTTTTGTGGCCGCTGCTGCACACTGGGCAGAAGATTTTAGCATATTGTCTACAAGACACCAAAGGCTGGTGGCTGCACATATTTGACTCCAGAAGTTCAGGTTCTCCCTTACCTGGACAATTGGCTGCTTTGAGTGGATTCAGTGGTGGAGGCCAGTTAGGCCAGGTCATCTCTTTAGGAGTCCCTGGGCTGGGTCATGAATCAATCCAAGAGCCACCTCACTGTGTGTCAGGTTTCTGGAGTATTTGAGAGTCCGTTTCAACATGAGCCGGGGGGTGGTTTTCCTTCTGGAGGAGTGGGCAGAGAAGCTGAGGGCACAGAGGCACCGGTTGTGCGAGTTCCATAGTGCACAATCTGGGACTATTTGCAGCTCCTAGGCTCCATGGCACAGCTCTGGAGATGGTACCGTGGGTGAGGGCTCACGTGCTCCCTGTACAGCAGGCCCTGTAGTCCTGGTGGGTGCTGAGGATCAGTTTGGCCTGATGGGACAGTCTGGTGAACCTTTGAGAGGGGTTCCTCTGGATCCTCCTTGGTAGTTGCTGGTCCCTACAGATGCAAATTTCCTCAGTTGAGGAGCGCACAGTCTTGGGCCTGTGGCTTAGGGTACCTGAGGCATACTGGTCCACCAACCACTTGGAGAACGGGGCGGTCTATCTGGCTCTGCAGAAGTTTCAGCTGCCCTTGGAAGGGAAAGCAGTCAGAGTGATACTGGACAACACCATAGCGTTGGTTTGCATCAACAAGCATGGTGGAACCAGGAATTTGGAGGTGGCCCTGGAAGGCAGTGAATCTGTCGAGCGGTGATGCATTCAAAGGCTGTCTCAGCGGTCCAGATTATGGGCAATGACAATGTGCAGGCGGACTTTCTCAGTCGCTCTCTCCTGGATCCAGGAGAATGGGAGCTTGGGATTTAGGTCTTCCAGCTTGTTATGTGCCCCTCTGGGCCTCAATGTCAGTTGATGGCTACCAGAGCCAGTGCGATAACGGTGCGCCTTTTCAGTCAATGGAGGGACCTGATCTCTCAGTGGATATATGCCCTGGTGTACAGCCTTGACTGGTAATAGAGTCCCTCTATATCTTCCTTCATTCGCCATTTGTTGCTCAGGATTGCGCGTCATCCTCATCTGGTCTTGCGGGTGACATCAGATTGACTTTGCATACCAGTAGAGATGGAAGATCCAGATCTCTTTAGGCTTACGGTCCGGCCTTTTGAGAGGCGATAGAGAAGCGTGGGTTTTCCCCTGCAATGGCATCAACCTTGCTTCACTCCAGGAAGTCCTCTGTCATTTGCTTATGTCAGAATCTGGTGTGTGTGTCCTGGAGCGGGGAACAGTCCCTATCTCCTTGTAGGGCTCAGGTTCCTGTTGTGGGTTTTCTGCAGCAGGACCTGGAACAGGGGCTGGCCTTGATCTCCTTGAGAGTCCAGGTGGCTGTGCTGTCCAACTTTCAAGGGAATTGAAAGACATCTCTGGCTTTGCATAGAGAGGTAGCTAAATTTCTGAAGGGGATGGCACATCTGTGTCCCCCCCCCCCCCCCTTCAGCTTTCCTTTCCTTCTTGGGACCTCCAGGCACTGTCCAAGGCTCCATTTGAGCCCCTGCGCTTGGCTTCCATCAAGAATACATAGTAACATAGTAGATGACGGCAGAAAAAGACCTGCACGGTCCATCCAGTCTGCCCAACAAGAACTCATATTTGCTGCTTTTTGTGTATACCCTACTTTGATTTGTACCTGTGCTCTTCAGGGCACAGACTGTATAAGTCTGCCCAGCACTATCCCCGCCTCCCAACCACCAGCCCCTCCTCCCAACCACCGGCTCTGGCACAGACTGTATAAGTCTGCCCAGCACTATCCTCACCTCCAACCACCAGCCCTGCCTCCCAACCACCGGCTCTGGCACAGACTGTACAAATCTGTCCAGCACTATCCCCGCCTCCCAACCACCAGTCCCGCTTCCCACCACCGGCTCTGGCACAGACCGTATGTCTGCCCAGCACTATCCCCGCCTCCCAAGCACCAGCCCTGCCTCCCGATCTTGACTAAGCTCCTTCATTTCTGCTAGGAGGGTTTCGGAATTGCAGGCCCTGTTATCAGGATCCCTAACTCTCCTTCTTGGAGGATTCCATGTCCTTGTGCACAGTTCTATCCTTTCTTCCCAAGGTGGTGTCTCTGTTCCATGTGAATTGTACGTGTGGAGGATGCTGCTCAGGTGAACGAGTTTCGTTTCTCGGACCTCCTCTTTGTACCTTTTCATGGCCCTCCTGAATGGTCAGGCAGCCTAGAAAGGCCTCCATTACGAGGTGGATTAAGGCAGCTATTGAGTCCGTTTACATCGGCAAGTATCGTCCAGTGCCTCAGGGGCTCTGACCACTCTACTAGGGCTCAGGCTGCTTCCTGGGCAGAGGGCTGGGCGATATCCCCTTTTGAGATCTACAGGGTGGCAACTTTTTTATCGCTTCATTCATTTACTAAGCACTACAGATTGGATATTTTGGACAAAGCCCGCTCAGACTTTGGCAGAGTTTTCATTTGAGGTCCTTGTCTTCACCCACCCAATAGATTTGCTTCGGTACATCCCATTGGTTCAGAACAGTGGAGCTGACACGAAGAAATGAGAAATTGTCTTACCTGATCGTTTTCTTTTCTTTTAATCAGTGACACTGTTCTGAAGTTCTGTCTTTGGAATACTTTGGCTCAGGGTTATGGGTGTGCTCTTTGCTTCCTTTTCAGTGCTTCAAGAAAAGAAATTGTCCATACAGGTTCCTGTGATATCACTACATCCTTGTATTTGTTTTGCTAGCTTGGCTATCATTGCAGCTGTAATGGTTGATGGGGCATGGGTGCGTTACAAAGGGACCTTCTGCTGATTGGGCAGATACATACTGGATTGTTCCAGGGAGCGCCTTAGCTTATGCTGGTGATGTCACTGACAGAATTCAGTTTTCTTTACCCCCGCTTGCTGGTAGGAAGGGATAACACCCATTGGTTCTGAACAGTGTCACTGACTAAAGAATAGAAAATTCAGGTAAGAAGACATTTTTCCATATTAAAAACAAAATCCTAAACGTATTGCATTAAAATTGAGCTTAGCATATAACACATGAGAAGTGTGGGATTTTAAGCCTAGATTCTAGTGCATTTCAGTAAAAGGCCCCCAATGTGAACTAGTCTTGAATGTTGCTAAACTGCAGCAAAAAGACAAGCTAACCCTTTTATATATAATTGACTCAGCCTCTCCAAATTTATGGAAGATTCATTCTGTTTGAAGTGATCTTGCATTGTATGCCTACTGCAAACGTCTGTTATGAAAGATTTAGAGAGACTGGTAATCTGCAACTATCTTGTTTTATAAACATTTTTAATAAAATGTACTTTTAAGGGGTAATTTAATAGCAGCCCATACTGGTGAAAACTACATGTGTAGTCTTCATGCTGCATTTTTGTAAAATAATGTTTGTTTATAGCATCGAGAGCGGAGGATGTTCTTACATCATACTTAACTCCTATCCTTTGAGCTTTGAACTCAGTTGCTGCCATAGCTGCAGTCTGGAGCCATAAACCTACGTTCAGAATTACTTGTGGATTTTTCCCCTATTTCATGTCCCTCTCAACTTGGTTTGCTAAGTCATTGACTAGGGCCCTAACTGACCATTAGTTGCTATTGCAGGATGACTTGCCTCCCTCCCTTGTGCTATGATGCTGGGGATTAGAAGATCTTAGCCAGTGGTCAAGTCCAGGTCCATTTACATGGCAGTACACATCATTGCCACTGGGCCAGCCCTACAGTACTGTATTTCTGTATTCACTAGAAACTATTGCAGCGTTTTATTAGAGAGCTGCATGGGAACAGGGTTAGTGGGGATCTCTTCCAGGCCCACAGGGATCCTGCAAGGATGGATGCTAGTCCTGCAGGGTACCCATAGAAGTGTAGTGCCTGGCCAGCATACCTATCCTTTCCTTGTGTTTCTTAGATAGCTTCGCAATTATAATAGTAAAAAATATTAATGGATATGGTTGATAGCATTGAAATCCCCATAAGCACTGATAGAGGAAGTTATCAACATGGGCTACTGTTAAATTGGGTTATTTTACCCCAAGTCGGGTTATTTTAGTGCAGGGAATGGAGGAGATTTTCTTGCGGGGATGGATGGGTGAAACTTCTGTCCCTGTGCAACTGTATATTTTATTGATATATTTGAGTAATGCAAGAAAGCCTAGGAAACAATAGCTTTCATTTTGTACATTGAAAGATTACTCTGAAATTGCTTGTATTCGCAATAACTGAGAAGAATGTAAGCTAAGCCCAATTTTCATTGTTGAAAGAATTTGGTGGTTCTTGTTTTTAAATGTAGTTAAGTTCATATATTGGGCAGACTTAAGATACTTTTGGAAAATAGTGTGATATTTTAATAACACCTCCCTAACCTAAACCCTCTGCTACATACCTCCCTCTACTGCTGCTCCTTCTAAAGGATGTGCCAAATAATTGAAAGTATATTTAAACTTGAATTGTATTTTTAGTGTAGGAATGCTTTTTAAAAATGGTGCGTGATCTGAGACCGCATAGGCAGAGCTTAAATAAAATGTTTGTTTTTCCTTAGTAAAAACTAATTTGTCACAATATTTATAACATTTTACAGTGTCTTTAAAAAAAATGCCCAGGATCATTTGCTGGATTAATATAAACTGCTTTGTTTGCAGGGTTTATTGTCATCCCAAAACCAAGCCAATTCTCCAAGTGGGACTGTAGTATAGCCAACACACTACTGCTAGCAAAACATTGGCCACAGGACAAGAAGTAATGACAGTGGAGCCAGGAGCTGTTCTTCAGCCACAGAACAACAAAATTAGAAAATGAAAGTGTGTAAATTTGGTATTCCGTGAATCAAACGATTCTTGGTAGAAGAATTATGGAAATGGGTTCTTTTTTTAGTGAGTTTTGTAGACTGCTTAGCCAAAGACACATTTACCTTTAACAATGCTTTGGTGTTGCAGTAAAAACAACAACAACAAAAAACAAAAACATTTTTCTTGCTTTATACTTTGACATTTGATGTAATTTAATGATATACATAGTGTATAAAATAAAAATGTTTCTTGAAATATCCCAGTTAGTTAGATAGTTATAAGTTAGTGTTTCACCACTGTGTACTTTGCACTGATTTTGTTTAACCAGAAATGGTTAGAAGACAGCCTGGAATGCACTTGTGGATAAAACGTCATCGTTTTCTGACTTGAAAATGTAATTCAGGAAGATGGATGCTGCAATCATAGATTTAAAAAAAATTGTTTGCACTTAAATAGTTTAATGCTAATTGAGAAATTATTTTAAAATGGGTGTTTGAGGACTCCTGGAAAACCTGAGAGAGAGAATATCCTTTGTATCTATTAAACATTTATTTTGATATTGTTTCCAGTTTCAATGAACTCTGTATTATATGTACAAGAAATTTAAATCGGTGATTGGGGGAATGGATCAATACACTAGTCATTCATCTTTTGAAGATGAGTAGTGATATTTCTAATTCAAATATTAAACAATATTGAATTATACAGGGTATTTTGTTTACTCTGTTTTGTATTGATTTGTACTTACTCATTGGAATTAAATGTTTGGTACAGAAGTAATACATTGTACAAGAAATTCCTTGTATGGTTTCACGTAAGCAATATGTTAACTTTTTGATATGGGCATTTAAAATGAGCAGGGCCAGTAATTTTGCAAGTCTAATACCTCCATTCTACCACCTCCTTTCTGCATTGCTTGAATCCTGTATTTCATGGTTCTGTAACAATAACATTTGAGTTGGGTGGGGGGGTTTGGTAAGCAACTGCATACTGCACCATGACTATTTCAGCTGTAGGACTATCTCGCCACCCATGCAGCACATCTTGCATTTTAGATATAATGTGGTTTCTATGCTGTTAACTGCATAGTACAAACAAGGTATAAGCCTCGTTCTTCAGTCCAATTTATAATTAGACTTCATCTCAACTTGATCAGTTTGTAGAGATTAGACATCCGGCCATTTCTTTTTACATACACAGTGTATAATGAGTTTGGGTTAACAAATGAAAGCTTTGTTCCTTTTTGTATATTTCCTTAATGCCTACAACATGTGCCTGGAGAGGGAGGGATAAGGTACCTTGTATGTTTATCTTGGGTGGTGGTTCAATGGTAAACTCGAGGCTAAATCACTACTGTTTTTAATTGTAGTGTCTTTGAACCTTTACACCGTGCCTAGTTGTGTTCAGTGCAGTTGATAATCACATTACTAAATGCCAAACCTCTTTTTTTCAGAGCCCTTCAAGCTTTTGGTGCATTAGCTGCAATGCCTTTTTAAAAACTATGGAGGGAATAATAAACATGTAGCTCAGTCAAATTACTTTTTAACTCAGAATAAACATGGTTGTATTATTGTCCAGCCTCTCTTCTGTTGATCTCTGAAAGTGAGACAGTACATTAGAAGAACTAAAAAAAATCTGAAGAATAAAGAAATTGATAGGGAATTATCATGTATTTTTTGCACAAAATCCTAATGTAAGCTTAAATAGCTTTCTAACATTTTGCCTTGCCTGTTAACAAAATTAAATATTGAAGGTGCCAGGTGTTACTTTTTTTAACATATGTGTACTACACTATTAGTTGGTCTAAAATTCCCTATGTAGGAATAATTCAGTGTAGTTGCTTATTTTAGCATGAGTAAATTAGCACATGCAGGAAATTATTTACTTAGAAAAGTCTCTGATTTTGTTTTATTTAGAGATTTACTATACCACTCTTTCTGAAAGGAAAAAGTACTAACTTAAAAAAAAAAATCATACATACAAAATGGGAGAACTCAGTATAGCTGACCTTTGTTTAAAAATTCTGGTATAACTGATCTTGTATATACAGTATAACCTGTCATGTATTACATATCCTTAAGAGTAGAGTACTAAACTGTTTTCGGTTAAGGAGTTGTATAAATAACTTGAAGTTTTCATATGATATTGGGTCCATGTAAATCAGGGCTTCCCAAATTTTGGTTGTGGGAATTGGGTTTTCAGAATATCGACAGTGAACACATTATTCATAGTGGATATCCTGAAAACTGGACTACTAACTAGACTTGTGAATGATTTCCTCACCTTTCTGAGTCAAGGGAGGTCAGTTAATGGTTTCTTTAGGACACTTTCCTCAATTTGGTTTAAATCATTTCTTTCTGATCAAATGTATCAAGTAATCTCCTCTCATCATAATCTTATTGTGTGGATCGTGGTGTTCCCCCAAGGATCAGTCCTTGCTTCTCAGTCCATAGACAACTCTGATACAGTCACTTGATGCTAAAGGTGATTATTTTGCAGGTAAACATTAAGTTTGGGGGTTGGCAATCCAGTTCTTGACAAGTTTAGATTCCCTAAATAAGTATCTTCATGCAGTTGCTCACTGGCTTCATAATCTGTTGAAGCTAAATCACACAAAGGTGCAGGTAATGATGTAAATCACAAGGCAGCCTCTTCATGCTAGGCCTTTCAGTTTTATTGGCCACCTCTTTGAAATACTGGCATGTACTATTGTCCCTTGTCATTGAAATTGTTCAGACATGTTTTCTCATGCTGTGACAATTACATGCCTTCTAACCTCTAATAGCAGTTAAGGAATTTTGCACCCAGTGGAATGTATCTGTTCTTTCACATCTTGACTGTTGTAATTCCTTCTATAATGGGTTGAAACTCTTCTACAATATCTGAAGCTACTAAATAGAACACTATGTTTAAACTGTTTCATAATGCCAAGAAATTTGATTGTAATTGGCTGCCTACATAGTATTAAGTTTATTCTCTTAACTGTGGTTCATAAAGCACTTCATACTGGAGAACTGGAATACTTTCAAATCTTCTTATACCTCATGTTCCAACTCGGGCTTTCTGGTCTTAGGAACAGTAAACTCATCTCTATCCCTTCTTCATTAAGCATTTTTTTAAAACTAATTTGCAGTGCTGCCTCCCTCCCCAGTCTCAACTCTCTGGAAGGCTCTACCTTTCTATAGTGCACTTAAAAGACAGGTGCAAAGTCATCAGGCACTGTTAGGGCTTTAACTTGTATTATTTGACCCTTAACTTGACTTAAATGGCCCTAATGCCACCTGCCTAAAATTGCTGTGGGTTAAGCAGTAATGAGATACACTAATATAAAAATCTGTGCAACTCACAGGATGCACAGGGTGTGGGAGAGCACTTTGTTGATCCATGGTCTGTTTAGCTGGGGTTACAACAATGCACAAAGCTGGAAACAATAGCAATAGTTGTGGGTTTTACTGTCCAATATCCCTACTGGGCCTTGTTTTGAAATTTATTTACAGTGGTCTTGGTCTATTGCTTCCTGCTGCTTGTCAAGATCAGGCACAAAAGAGAGGGAATACAGTATACAAGAACAACCAAACAAAGCAAACACTGGGCCTTCAGGATTGAGAAAAATGTAGTTCTTTATTTATAATGGAGACCCGACACGGTCCATGTTTCGGCGTACAAACGCCTGCATCAGGGGTCAAGGGACTCCTATAGGTCAGCAAGATAATAAGTTGACAAAGATGTGGAATGAACAATCTGCTGCTTGTCAAGATCAACCAGGTTTCATCCTGGGGTAGCAGGCCTATAATAATTTGAGAGTATTGAAATTTATGTGGAAAGCCCAAGCTTTTACAAACGTACTTGCTGCTGGTAGTGGATGTAGATAAAGCCTTCCATTGGATCTTTTGGTCCTTTATGTTTCAGGTGCTAAAGGAGATGGCATTTAGTCCTAAACCTTACAGCTGGAGTGGCCTAGTGGTTAAAGTGGTGGACTTTGGTCCTGGGGAACTGGGTTTGAGTCCCACTGCAGGCACAGGCAGCTCCCTGTGACTCTGGGCAAGTCACTTAACCCTCCATTGCCCCAGGTACAAATAAGTACCTGTATATAATTTGTAAGCTGCATTGAGTCTGCCATGAGTGGGAAAGTTTGGGGTACAAATGTAATAAAAATAAATAAATAAAAAGTATGGGCATGCATTAAAATTAATGGGGCTATTAACTATTTGAAATGTTTATGGACCATCTAGTACAGAGGGCGCAGGGGACAAGCAAAAGTATGGATTCTGGATTGGTTTTAGGGGGGGGGGGGGACACAAAATAGCTTTATTTGAAGATGCTATTCTTTTTATGGTGACTGACCCAGAGCCCATGTTTATTTGGATTTTGATCACACCTTTTTCAGGAGTAGCTCAAGGTGAGTTACATTCAGGTACATAAGGTAGTTCCTTGTCCCAGGAGGGCTCACAATCTTAAGTTTGTAGCTGGGGCAATGGAGGGTTAATTTACTTGCCCAAGATCACAAGGAACACCTCTAGATGTCAAGACCAGTGCTCTATCCACTAGGCCACTCCACTGTAGGCCTTAATGGAGTAGTTTTATCTCTAGGGCATCTCCTCAGTGCCTGCCCATCCATCAAGTAATATCCTCCTCCATCCCCACCTGTCCCTTGGCTTAAAATAACCCAATTTAACAGTAACCCATGTTGATAACTTCCCCTCATTGCTTATGGAGATTTCAATGCTATTACCCATATCCATTAATTTTTTTGTGTGTTGTTATAATTACTAATCTAGCTTAGAAACACAAGGAAAGAATAGGTAGGCAGACCTGGCACTACACTTGTGTCCTTCCCTATGGACCTGGAGGGGATCCCTACAGGTCTCCCAATAACCCCACTCCCCTGCAGCTGTCCAGTTTAAAGCAAACATGATAAAGTTGGAGGTCCTGATTATTCCTTTACTGATTGGGCACAGGAAGTGAGGAAGCAATTTCCAGTCAGTGTCTGTAATAAAACAGATGGGAGTCCACCTGGTAACGGATTGATCTTGCATTTAAAATGGAATTCCTAATGGAATAGATGTCTAGGTAGCTGGAGAGATGAAATGGATTACATCTCTCCTGGTTAGGTAGGGTAGAAACAGTTTAAATTATGCCCCCCCCCCCCCCCACCCACATTTCTTTACCTCTTTGATACACTGCCCATTACCATACCAGAGCAGGCTTTTCAATTAATACGCAGGAGGGTATTCTGATTTGTATAGCACCACGGCCCACCCAGAGTGGCAGGGCACATCCTTTTCTGGGATAAAAGAGAGGAAGGATTTGCAGTCCCCCATTTTAAGAAGTAGTAGTATGTTGCTCAACAGTGTGCCCTCTATAATGGAGCTTAAAACAAGTAGGTTACACTAGAATAAGTAAGCTCACCCAGTCCCAATGTGCTACCTGCCATAGCTGTGGGGAAGGATAAAGAGAATTATGGAAAGCCAATCCTTGTGTGTCATTGATGTTAAAGATTTGGGGAAGGGAAGAGAAACAGCTTCTGGAAGGGAAATGCTATGTTTGTGCCATGGGTGGGGGGGGGGGGGTGATTGGGGCAGGCTAAAGGGGTAAATGTGTGCCATGGAGGGGAGAAATCATGTTCCATGTGGGGATTGGGGGCAGGCTAATGGGGGTGAATCATGTGCCATAAAGGGTGGATTGGAGGTACACCACCTTTCTGCAGCCCCCAAAGAGAGACACTATCTGCCTGTTACTCTCTTCGGTCTTCTATATCATTTCCCTATGCCAGAGATGAGCCAACTGAATGAAATGTTCCAATTTATTTTTCTGATTTTATTTAGATGTAGTTTGTGCAGCTCATAGTTCCAGATTGGCCCCAATGTAAGGGTGGGGCAAGGGGCAGGACGATTGGGAGACAGGGCATGGGGGCACAAAAAAAACAAAAGTTGGTCAAGAACACAACAACAACCTCTTGAGACAGCCCTGAATTGATCTATCTAGATGGAATGCAGACCTAATAATAAGAGACTGTCTACTCTTCCACCTCCCCAGTTGCAAAAGCATAACCTATAAGTCAGCTCACACTGCAGCTCTAAAGGCCTCATCAAGCCGAACTGCGGTTCCCATTCAAAGTGAATGGGCTTTGTCAGCATTGCCGCACCAGGAATTGCAGGTGCAACTTGATAAAAGAGGCCCTATGTTACTTAGGATCCAAATGATGGAATCAGACTCCCGAGGAAAGAGTACGTATAAATAATTACTGTTTTGCAAAAACCTGAAAACATCTTTTTAAGATTGAATTGAAGAATTGTATGTTTATGACTGATTCTTGTTAATTGTAACTTTATTCAGTATATTGTTCATGTTTTAATTGAGTTCTGTTAAAGTTAGAACCTTCATTTGAAAAAATGTTAATGCTTGTCAGCAGATCTACAGTTGATTTCAAATCTTGGAGCCTTTCAGGATTAGTGGCAGAAAACTTGTCCCTGTGTTTCAACAAGTCAATTCTCAAAGAGTTGTGTAATTGATCCAATAGTTTTATGAATTTTTTTCCTTCACACAAATGTTAGAACATTCTAGAAGTCCTCTGTTACAAAGGCAATGTTTGAATGTCCCATCGTTCCTTAAGCCATGTTGTAACACACAACATGTTTTTGTTATGTATTATGGTTATTGGTAATATACTTGACAGATGTCATGCAGAAGGAATAAGTGAATGTCCTGGTATTGTGTGTGTAATATTTAATATACATATATATATATATTTTTAA
The DNA here is from genome assembly GCF_901765095.1 of Microcaecilia unicolor. Taxonomy (NCBI): domain Eukaryota; kingdom Metazoa; phylum Chordata; class Amphibia; order Gymnophiona; family Siphonopidae; genus Microcaecilia; species Microcaecilia unicolor. The sequence goes on along the minus strand of NC_044039.1, from coordinate 192,421,928 downwards.
CTAGCTTAAGTTCTTTCTAGTGAATTGGATTGTCCCTTCTCAAGGAGAGATGCTGGACTCAGTGGACCTTTGGTCTGATCCAGCTTGGTATGTCTTATGGCATGCTGGTAGGATATTTCCTACTAACCATGCAAAATTACTATTCAGCTTTTGGTGTCAGTTTGAGTTGTAGCAACACAAACTGCTCATTGTCCATTAACATAAGGGGGGGGGGGCGGACTTGATATACCGCCTTTGTGAGGTTTTTGCAACTACATTCAAAGTGGTTTACATAGATTCAGGTACTTATTTTGTACCAGGGGCAATGGAGGGTTAAGTGACTTGCCCAGAGTCACAAGGAGCTGCAGTGGGAATTGAACTCTGTTCCCAAGGATCAAAGTCCACTGCACTAACCACTAGGCTACTCCTTCCCTTCATAAAACATAGTGAGCACATAGGTACAAGCTGGGCTGCTACATCTCCCCACATAACACAATATTACAGGTCAGTCATGTGCAAAACATGGACAAAGCTTTACCAAATGCAGAATAGGGGAACACAAATTAGAAATAGAAATGCACAGCCAAAAACTGAACTGGAAATCCCAAGGAACCATGCTCTGCATTTAGGACTTGTTTTACAAAGCTGTGCTAGTGCGTCCTGTGCGGTAAATGAGAGGAAACCCGTTTGCCACTCGGGAATTGCTAGCACGGCTTTGTAGAAGGTAAAATTATGTATAATCATACCTGATAATTTTCTTTCCATTAATCATAGCTGATCAATCCATAGACTGGTGGGTTGTGTCCATCTACCAGCAGGTGGAGATAGAGAGCAAACTTTTGCCTCCCTATATGTGGTCATGTGCTGCCGGAAACTCCTCAGTATGTCGATATCAAAGCTCCATCCGCAGGACTCAGCACTTAGAGAATTACACCCACGAAGGGACACTCTGCCCAGCTCACCACCGCCGAAACGGGGGAGGGGAATTAACCCAGCTCATCCCCACACAAGTGGGGGAGGGGAATCCGTCCAGCTCATCCCCGCGGAGCGGGGGAGGGACACCACACCCGCCGATGCGGGGGGATCTGGCTTATCCTGCAACCGCAACCGCGGGAGGAGCTGACTGACCCTAACACCGCCGAAGCGGGAGGGGTACAAAGCTGCCCTACAGCCGCACGAAGCGGGAGGGAGTGCCTGCAGAATTTATGTCTCAATCCAGCCCCGTAAAACGGAGGGGAGAGGAATGCAGCAGCTCACTGTAACACAAACTCGTCTCAACTCTTGAAGAATCCAAGTGAAAGAAGAACTTGAACACGAAGTCCTCCTGAAGTAACTGAAGGCTAAACTTGAACCTAAAATTCAACCAGAATATAAACAGTACAGATATCTGGGAGGGGCTATGGATTGATCAGCTATGATTAATGGAAAGAAAATTATCAGGTATGATTATACATAATTTTACCTTCCATATCATCAAGCTGATCAATCCATAGACTGGTGGGATGTACCGAAGCAGTACTCACCCAGGGCGGGACCTAGAAATCCCTGACCTCAACACTGAAGCTCCAAACCGGGCCTCCACCCGTGCAGCCACAGTCAAACGGTAATGCTTGGAGAATGTATGAGCCGAAGCCCACGTTGCCGCCTTGCATATCTCTTCCAAGGAGACGGATCCGGCCTCTGCCATCGAGGCCGCCTGAGCTCTCGTGGAGTGAGCCTTCAGCTGGATAGGCGGCACCTTCCCCGCGGCCACATAAGCCGCTGCAATGGCTTCCTTGACCCATCTTGCCACTGTAGGCTTAGCAGCCTGCAGACCCTTACGAGGACCTGCAAACAGGACAAACAGATGATCCGATTTCCGGAAATCATTGGTCACTTCCAAGTATCTGATGATGACTCGTCTCACATCCAGATATTCAAGAGCGGAGTACTCCTCTGGGTAGTCCTCCCTACGAAAGGAAGGGAGACAGAGCTGCTGATTCACATGGAAGCGAGAACCAATCTTGGGCAGGAAGGCAGGCACTGTGCGAATAGTCACTCCTGCCTCAGTGAACTGCAGAAAAGGCTCTCGACATGAGAGCGCCTGGAGCTCGGAAACTCGTCTGGCTGAAGTGATAGCCACCAAAAAGACTGCTTTCAACGTCAGGTCTTTCAGAGATGCCCTCGACAAGGGTTCCAAAGGCGGCTTCTGCAATGCTCTTAGCACCAGGTTGAGATTCCACGCAGGCACCACTGAGTGCAGAGGAGGGCGCAGGTGATTAACTCCCTTGAGAAAGCGCACCACATCTGGCTACGAAGCCAGGGAAGCACCCTTCAGGCGGTCCCTGAAGCAAGCCAGAGCCGCTACCTGGACTTTAAGGGAACTGAGCGACAGGCCTTTCTCCAGACCTTCTTGCAGGAACGCCAACACTGAAGAAATTGGAGCAGTGAAGGGAGAAAGTGAGCCTGCTTCACACCATGCTGCAAAGATACGCCAAACCCTGGCGTAAGCAGTAGAAGTAGAGCGCTTCCTCGCTCTCAGCATAGTGGCGATGACCTTGTCTGAGAAGCCCTTCTTCCTCAGACGCTGCCGCTCAATAGCCAGGCCGTAAGACCAAAGGGAGAGGGATCCTCCATCACCACGGGACCCTGATGCAACAGGCCCTGCTCCACTGACAGCCGCAGAGGATCGTCGACTGAGAGCCTGAACAAGTCCGCATACCAGGGATGTCTGGGCCAATCCGGACCCACCAGGATTACCCTGCCGGGATGCTTTGCCACCCGGTCTAGCACCCTGCCCAACATGGGCCAGGGCGGGAACACATAGAGGAGCTCTTGTGTCGGCCACTGTTGGAGAAGGGTCCCGTCCTCTGCTGAAAAAGCGCGGCACTTGGCCATTGGCCGATGACGCCATCAGATCTAGGCTCGGCTGGCCCCAGCGCTTCGTGATGTCCAAGAACGCCTGAGCAGATAGTTGCCACTCTCCGGGCTCCAAGGTATGGCGACTGAGAAAGTCCGCCTTGACATTCATGACTCCGGCAATGTGGGCCGCTGCAAGCTGCTCCAGGTTCGCTTCCGCCCACTGGCAAAGACTCATAGCCTCCTGGCTAGAGGGGCGCTCTTAGTACCTCCCTGGCGGTTGATATAGGCCACAGCCGTGGCATTGTCCGACAGGACCCGTACAGGCTTCAACACCAGTACCGGGATGAACTCCAATAACACCAACCGAATGGCTCTGAGTTCCAGGAGGTTGATAGACCACTTGCCTCTGCAGGAGACTAGAGCCCCTGCGCTGTCCTTCCCAAGCAGTGGGCTCCCCAGCCCATCAAAGAGGCGTCTGTCGTGACGACAATCCACTCCGGGGTCACCAGAGGCAATCCTGCAGACAACTTGTCTGTCTGCGTCCACCAGCTCAGCGCCTTGCGCACTGCTGGGTCCACGGGAAGGCGCATAGCATAATCCTCCGACATCGGAGTCCAGCGCAGCAGCAGAGATAGCTGTAGTGGTCTCATATGAGCCCTGGCCCAGGGCACTACTTCCATCGTGGCCGTCATAGAGCCCAACAGCTGCACGTAGTCCCAAGCCCGAATAGGAGAGGCTACTATGAACTAGTCCACCTGAGCCTGAAGCTTGACAATCCGATTGTCTGGCAGGAACACTCTGCCCACTTGGGTGTCGAATCGAACTCCCAGATACACCAGGGACTGAGTCGGGCGCAGCTGGCTCTTCTTCCAGTTGATGATCCATCCCAGGGAGCTCAAAAGAGCAACTACCCGGTCCATAGCTTTGCCGCACTCTGCATAAGAGGGGGCTCGGATCAACCAGTCGTCCAGATAAGGATGGACTTGTACTCCTTCCTTTAGCAGGAAGGCCGCTATGACCCCCATTACTTTGGAAAAGGTCCGCGGAGCAGTAGCCAACCCGAAAGGGAGGGCTCTGAACTGGAAGTGTCGTCTCAGGACTGTAAAACGCAGAAAGCGTTGGAGAGGAGGCCAGATGGGAATATGCAGGTACGCTTCCTTGATGTCCAAGGAAGCCAAGAACTCTCCTGCCTTCACTGCCGCTATAACAGAGCGGAGAGTCTCCATGCGAAAGTGCCTCACTTTCCAGGCCCGATTGACCCCTTTGAGGTCGAGGATAGGCCGGACAGAACCTCCTTTCTTTGGAACCACAAAGTAAATGGAGTAACGTCCCTTGCCAATCTGATTTTTTGGCACCGGAACGACCGCACCCAGGCGGATCAGGTTGTCCAAGGTCTGCTGCACTACCACAGCTTGACCGGAGACTTGCAGGGAGAGAGTACAAACCCGTCTCTTAAGGGTTGGCAGAACTCTAGCTTGTAGCCGTCTCTGATGACTTCCAGCACCCACGCGTCTGAAGTTATAGTGGTCCACTCGCCCAGAAACGAGGACAGCCGTCCTCCAATCTGCACTGGGGCGTGGACCAAGGCCCCGTCATTGGGTACGAGACCCTGGGGGAGGACCGGAGGGAGCACCTCCGGGACGGCGGTCTCTGCGAAAGGAATGCTGCTTGGGGGAGAAATTCCTCTTGAAGGAAGAGGGGGCAGAGGAACCCGACTTGCCCGGGCGGTACCGATGGGCTTCCTGCAACCGTCCTCTGGAGGTATCGGGACGAGTACTAACCCGAGCCCTGACCTCTGGTAATTTCTTGCCCTTAGACGTGCCGAGATCGGTCACGATTTTGTCCAGCTCGACCCCAAAGAGCAGCTTGCCTTTAAAAGGCAATCTAGCCAGGCGGGATTTAGAGGCGTGGTCAGCAGACCAATGTTTCAGCCAAAGCCACCGCCGCGCAGAGACTGTCTGAGCCATGCCTTTAGCTGAGGCTCTCCAGACATCATACAGCAAGTCTGCCAAATAGGCTAAGCCCGATTCCAGGGCCGGCCAATCAGCCCTCAAGGAATGATCCGAGGGGGAAGCCCGCTGCACCATAGTCCGGCACGCCCTGGCCACATAGGAGCCGCAAACTGAGGCCTGCAAACTTAAAGCAGCTGCCTCAAAGGACGACCTTAAGGCCGCCTCCAATCTTCTGTCTTGGGCGTCCTTTAGGGCCGTGCCACCTTCCACCGGCAACGCCGTTTTCTTAGTCACCGCAGTGATTAAAGAATCCACGGTAGGCCACAGATAGGCCTCACGTTCACTCACAGCCAAAGGATAGAGGCGGGACATGGCCCAGCCACTTTAAGGCTCGTTTCCGGGACATCCCATTGAGCCGCAATTAAGGTGTGCATGGCATCATGCACGTGGAAGGTTCTAGGCGGGCGCTTCGTCCCCAGCATAATGGCAGAGCCAACAGGGGCTGAGGGAGAGACGTCCTCCGGAGAGGAAATCTTCAAAGTGTCCATGGCCTGTAACAACAGGTTGGGCAAATCCTCTGGGCTAAAAAGCCGCGCTGCAGAGGGGTCATCCGCTCCATCCGAGCGGGGATCTATCTCCTCCAAGGAATCCGCAAAGGATCGTTGGGAGACCTCAGACACGCTGCACTCATCTACATCGGAGGAGACAAAAGTCCTCCAAGGCCTGGAAATCAACCCGAGGGCGTTTACCTCTGGGAACCTCAACCTCTTTATCAGAAGAGGGAGCAGGGGCAGCGTTTTGCATGAGGAAAGCCTGATGCAGCAGCAAAACAAACTCGGGGGAGAAACCCCCCAGACTGTGCACTTCCGCAGCCTGGGCAACAGCCCTAGACGCACTCTCAACCGGCGCTCGCAATAGCGGGGGAGAGACATGCTGCGCATCCAAAATGGCGTCCGGCGTGAAACTCCGTGAAGGAGCCGCGCGGGAAGAACGGCGCTTAACTTTAGCCGCTTTTGTGCCGTCGCCCAAATTAAGGGCGTTCATGGCATTAATGTCTCCAACCTCAAGGGCGGCCCCGAAGAAGCCGTCCGAGCCGCGTGGCCGGCCAAGATGGCGGAGGCGAGGAGCGGGGGATGGGCGTTTATGGCGGGAAAAAAACCGCCACGCCGGAGGAACGACCGGGACGTTCATCGGTCACTAAACTATCACCCATCAAGGGCGAATCAGGTTGTAAAACCCCCGCATCCCCTCTAGAAGCGCTCCAGCGATCCGGGGAGCGACCCTTTGCGCCCTCGCCCTCCGACGCCATTGCCACGAGGAGAAGAATCGGGGAACCCCCTGCCCGCTATAAAAAGGTAAAATTACCTGCTTGCCGCTCCGAGCTGTAACGAACTGGTGTCCCAGTGAGTAGTTGCAATGAACGTTTAAAGAAACGTCGAATTAAACGCCTTTAAAGACGTTTAAAAATTTTTTTTTTTTTTTTTTTTTTTTTTTTTTAAACGGAGCCAGCGGGAGGGGGGAGAAAAGGAGGGACCTGGCACCACCAGGTTTGCACTTGCTCAAAAGAGCCCTCAACCCCAGGCCTCAACAAAACCTAAGGATGAGGCTTGGAGGCCTAGCCAGAGCTGCTGCTGTGTGTGACCACCACCTGCTGAGATAGAGAACATACTGAGGAGTTTCCGGCAGCACATGACCACATATAGGGAGGCAAAAGTTTGCTCTCTATCTCCACCTGCTGGTAGATGGACACAACCCACCAGTCTATGGATTGATCAGCTTGATGATATGGAAGAGACCCTTAATGCAACATTAGAGAGACAGAACACAGAAATAATTTTCTCTTTTACTATGCAAAATATAAAAGCATCAGAGGTGCATATTTCCCCAAGCTGAAAGAGAAAATCTAACATTCACCACAAAGAAGGACCTGAATAAACTGTATAACCATGGGGGGGGGGGGGGGCAGAGGGTATAAATGTGGCACTAGAGCTGCCTTAAGCTCCTGTGAGCAAGTGAGTAACCCCCCCCCCCCCCCCCCCCCCCCCCGCTTGCAGAATAGCTCATGTCAGCCATACACAAAGCAGAAACCAATTTTAACAAATGTGAAATCTTGGGTTGCCAACTGGCAAAGAAAAGCATTACACCTGCCCTATGCCCCTCCCCTCCCCTCCCCTCCCCCTTTGCCACAACCACTGTTCTCCACCCCACTACTCTACAATCAACTGTTCACTCTGTGGTTGCCATCTCACAAGAGGGGTGGGCAGAAGTTGAGGTGGGAGGGAGGAAAGGAGAGAATTAAAGTTTAATCTGAGGCTTCTTGTGGAGCTTGATACCAATACTATAACAACTGTAAAATAGCCCACTTAAATGCTAGCCTATAGAACTGTAACAGACACTTTACATGCTAATAAAAACTATTCCTTAAATCCCTTTGCTAAATGAGCAGAATAACTTAAAGTCCCTGAGATTACCTATTTAATTCTAAGTCTACCTTTTCCCAATGTTAATAAACCAATTTCCTAGCAAATTCTTAACCGGTGAAGATCTTTGGTGATTCACACTGCAATCAGTGTGCCAGTAGGGCCCTTTGAACTTTTTTTTATTTAATCAGTCACTGTGGTTTGATTGACAGATAACTAGAGTTCCCATATGGGTGCAGAAAATGGAGGACAGATTGAGCCAGTCTGGGTTTTACTTCCATTGCTTTCAATGGAAGCAAAACCTGGACTGGATCAATGTGTCCTTTTTCTGGAGCCATATGGTAACCCTACAGATAACTGACTAAAAGGAAACTGTGTAAAGGTTACTTTCTCTAGCAAATAATTTTAAGTAGATATTCACAAGTATGACCCTACTTTTCTGTTTGTATTGATAGAGATGTATTTGCAATGGCTACTACTTCCTTAACAAACTCCCTCCTTTCTCAATTGCCAAAGCCAACAATTTGCTTGGTTTACAGCCATGCTCCACAAAGTCTCTTTTTGTCATTCTTAATAAAAATGTTGTTCTCTCTACCTCAGTGTCATCAATTTTAGCAGCTTCCTGTCTGTTTAAGCTGCAATTGTAGTTTCCCCAACTTCTTATACAAAGATCCTAGTTTAGTTCTTTCTCACTTTTCCTCTTAGCTCTTGCTGCAATATAATTTTTCACATATAAGCCTTCCCTGCCTCCCACAACAATCTTGCTTTCATCCCCTTGACATTATTATTGCCTAGATAATCTCCCACTTATATTTAATGTCCTTTCTAGCCTCTCCCTTCTGAGCCAGTCCAACATTAGCCCCTCCATCATTTACTCCCCCTCAGAGCCCAGCAACAGTGCAATGCCTGTGCCCCAACTCTCACCACCTATTTTGATATAATTATTTCTCCCATGCATTCCTCACATACATGATAGTTGGAGGCATATTTTCAAAGCACTTAGACTTACAAAGTTACATAGAGGCTCATTTTCAAAAGAGAAAAATACCCAAAAGTAGCATTTGAATTAATTTCTTCTCAAAACATCCAAATTGTTATTTTTGAAACTTATTTTGCAGATGTTTATCTATGCAATTCATCTGCAGTGTGTCCAAATCACAAGGGGGTGTGTTGGGGTGGGATTAGGGCATGCATAGGGCATTCCTAACCCTTGCACGTTTTACAGCCGTAATGGAACAAAACGAAAACATCTAGGGCTGAAACGTCAACGTTTTGGTCTAGCCCTGTTTTAGAACAAATAAGGTACAAAATGGTGCCCTAAATGACCAGATGACCACTGGAGGGAATCAGGGATGAGCCCCCTTACTACCCCAGTGGTCATTGACCCCCCCCCCCCTCTCATCCCCCAAAGATGTGAATAAAGATAGTACTTACCAACCTCTATGACAGCTTCAGATTTTATAGCCAGTTCTATTATATATATATATATATATATATATATATATATATATATATATATATATATATATATATATACTTGTCTATTAGATTGTAAGCTCTTTGAGCAGGGACTGTCTCTCTTTGTTAAATTGTACAGCGCTGCGTAACCCTAGTAGCGCTCTAGAAATGTTAAGTAGTAGTAGTAGTATTAGAGCAGCATGTAGGTCCCTGGAGTAGTGCAGTGGTAAGTAAAGTGCACTATAGAGAGGAGGACCCAGGCCCATATCCCACTCTACCTGTTGCACTTGTGGTGGAAAGCGTGAGTCCTCCCACACTCCCCTAAAACCTACTGTACCCACATAAAGGTGACCCTTTCATCCACAAGGGCTATTGTAGTGGTATACAGTTGGGTACAGTAGTTTTTGGTGGGTTTTGGAGGACTCAGCAGACAATATAAGGGAGTTTTAATTGAAGCCCACTGCAGTGTCCCCTAGGGTGTCTCACTGCTCTCCTGGGATGGCTGTGTGGCTAGTCTACTAGGAATGCTTGCTCCTCCTATATCCCAATGGCTTGGTTTTCTACATTTTTCACTATGACATTTTTTGCCCAAAAAGATAAATGCACAGGGCATGAAAACATCTTGCATGTGGCCATTAAAAAAAAAAAAAAAGATAGACACTTTGCTGTTTTGAAATTGGCCATGTTTGCTATTCAGATTTGGGACATTTAGTGTGAAATGTCCAAAGTCCAACTTAGATTTACAAAGTTCCATAGGTTACTATGAGGGGCATTTTCGATATGACATCTAAGTGCTTTGAAAATGAGTCCCTTAATCTAACTTATTGTTTGGTACAACCCCATTGATGATTTTGTGTACCATGGTGCAAACCTTGAATACAATTCACTCCTTGATTTGAAGCCAGTGAAGTTTAGCCAGAAGAGGCATTGCGCTATCGAACCGGGCTTTATTGAAGACTAGTAAAAAAGGCCCGTTTCTGACACAAATGAAACAGGCGCTAGCAAGGTTTTCCTCAGAGTGTGTATGTTTGAGAGAGTGTATGTGAGAGTGACTGTGTGAGAGTGATTCTGCGAGTGTGTGTGTGTGACAGAGAGAGTGAGACTGGGTGCGAGTGTGTCTGTGAGAGAGTGTGTGTGTGCCTGGGGCCCCTCCCTCCCACCCAGTTCCAGTGTCCCCCCTTCCTCTGTGTTCCAGGGTCATCGTCCCCCCTCCCTCCGAGTTCCAGGGTCCCCCCATTTTTTGTTTTTGTACAGGTGGTGCATTCCCCCCTCCTCCCCTCTCGTCCCCTCCTCCAAGTTCCAAACCCCCCTCCCCCCTCCAAATTCCAGACCCCCCTCCAAGTTCCAGACCCCCCTCCGAGTTCCAGACCCCTCCCACTCTCTGAGTTCCAGACCCACCTCCCTGCCCCTCCCTCCGATTTCTCGACACCCCCTCAGAGTTCCTGACCCCTAGACCCCCCTGCCACGACCCTCTCGAGCCCCCCCCCCTTCCCGCCACCAACCTTCCGGGCTTCGTAGCCCATCTGTGAAGAAAGTTATGGACACAGGCAGGCAGATGCATAGAACGTTGGAGGTGAGAATTATTATATAGGACACGTCATAATGGGTCTAGTGACATCAGCTAGGGCTTCAGAGCCCGTCTGTGAAGAAAGTTACGGACACAGGCAGGCAGATGCATAGAATGTTGGAGGTGAGAATTATTATATAGGATAAGTCTTGCCGCTGTATTTTGGGCAGTCTGTAATTTCCTCAAAACAAAGTCTTTACACCCTGCTAATGTATCATTGCAGTAGTCTATGTGACAAAACACTAATGATAGTATCATATTTCTAAAGAGATGCCTCGCGAAGAGGTGGCGTACCCAGGTGGCGGCCAGAAATGCTGACCCGACATTGCGATTATATCTCACCATACATTACCCAAGCTGGAAGGGATGTAAGCATGATTATATTCAGGTGTCAAGCTTTCCATTCATCAGTGTGCAAAACTGGAATGCACTTCCAAGAGCAATAACCAGTCTGAATGACTACCTTCTCTTTTGCAAGGCACTAAAAACGCATCTGTTTGCAAAAACATTTTCTACAAGACCTATGTAGGACTATAACCCCTGCAAGCATGCAAATGTGGATTCTGGTTGGACCCATTCTTTTGTACCGTTCTATGTAAAGTGTATTTTCTTTCTTGTACTTTTACTCTTCATTTCTAATTTGTCTCTGATATCACCCAGAGATCTCTCTCTCTCTCTCTGGTTTTGTAAGCCACATTGAGCCTGCATGTTTGTGGGGATAATGTGGGGGTATAAATACATTAATAAATAAATTATTAACACAATTCTAACCACACACTGTTCCCAGCTCTTCTTTTTCTCTGTCCCCTCAAAACTCTCTCCTCTGAGGTTTCACAGATAATGCTGAGTCAAGTATAACACTTAATGAATGTATCTTGTCTACAATGGGAATATTTAATCCATCAACAAAAAATTGACTAGGCAAATTTGAAACTGGGTAAGTAGAAACAAAACTTGTGTTTTAGATATATTAAGTTTCAAATGATTAGTTTTCAACCAACAATTGTTCTCAAGTAGACACGTAATAGCTCCAAACTAGCATCAATTGGTGCGACCGCACCTTGAGTATTGTGTTCAATTCTGGTCGCCGCATCTCAAGAAAGATATAGTAGAATTGGAAAAGGTGCAGCGAAGGGCGACTAAAATGATAGCGGGGATGGGACGACTTCCCTATGAAGAAAGACTAAGGAGGCTAGGGCTATACAGCTTGGAGAAGAGACGGCTGAGGGGAGACATGATAGAGGTTTATAAAATAATGAGTGGAGTGGAACAGGTGGATGTGAAGCGTCTGTTCACACTTTCCAAAAATACTAGGACTAGGGGGCATGCGATGAAACTACAGTGTAGTAAATTTAAAACAAATCAGAGAAAATATTTCTTCACCCAACGTGTAATTAAACTCTGGAATTCGTTGCCGGAGAAAGTGGTGAAGGCAGTTAGCTTAGCAGAGTTTAAAAAGGGGTTGGACGGTTTCCTAAAGGACAAGTCCATAAACCGCTACTAAACGGACTTGGAAAACTCCAAAATTTCAGGAATAACATGTATAGAATGTTTGTACGTTTGGGAAGCTTGCCAGGTGCCCTTGGCCTGGATTGGCCGCTGTCGTGGACAGGATGCTGGGCTCGATGGACCCTTGGTCTTTTCCCAGTATGGCATTACTTATGTACTTATGTACTTTCAATTCTAAAAAAAAGAATTGACTGTCAGAGCAGATTCAATACAGTAAACCTAAGCCATCAAATAATGTACATAGTGGCCAGAGAAAAATATTAAACGGAGTAGCAGACCAGGAAGATCCTTGTGGTATCACTGTTTGAATAGCCTTAAGGGATGATTGTTGATGTCCTTGAATGATACCAAATTCTCTAGATGACAAACATGTGAAAACCATTTCAACACCAAACCATCATTCTCAATAGTTTTCAAATGTTTTAACAAAATCTTATGATTGATCATGTGAAAGGCTGCTGAAATGTCGTGTTGCACAGAAAAAACAAGTACAGAACACTGTGATTCGTATTATTTCAGGTGCACATTACACCATTACTCAATATCACTGGCTTCCAATTTCATCCCAGTATTCAATATAAAATCCTGGTTCTGACAAATAAAGTTCTTTCCTCTCAAATTCCATCATATTTATCGTCATTGATTGTTCCCTACAGAACCCTGCATACTTTACATTCAGCTTTTGGGAACCAGTTGACTATCCCTATGCTTGCACATGCTAGACTTCAGGCCACGCATCATTCTGCTTTCTTTTTTTGTAAGTCCATCTTTCTGGAATTCTCTAACATTTGTCCTTCATGCTGAACAATCCCATCAACATTTTAAAGTGGTTCTGAAGACTTACCTATTCAGTAAAGCTTTTTCTCCTTAGGGTGGCAGGCTGGTCAACCGGGCAGTGGTGAGCAGGCTTCATACCTAATTATTATTATTTTATTTGGTTTTCTTTCAATTCTCTTTGACTTTATAAGCTGTAGTTCTTTTCCAACGTTTTATATTTTTAACAATTGTAAATTGCTTTGATTTCATGAAAGGTGGTATATTAAGCTACAATAAACTAAACTTTGTCGAATCCAGTTCTAATCAAGTCTAAGATAGATAACAATAAGGTCTCAGTATCATGATTTAAACAAAATCCAAATTGATAAATGTCACCAAACATGCACAGCAGGTTGTTTAAATTGTTCTTTTCTGAATGGACAACATGACTTCTTAGAAATCATGTTTGAAGTAGCATGTGAAATTTATTACAAACAAGGAAGGAAAATCCACCTGGGTGGATGGACAACAGAGTCCCACAGAATAAATGAAGCAAAATGGGAAATGGGGACTGGGACAGCTGGATCAAATACAAAAACTGCATGATGTGCTGTTGCGTGTTAAAACCGGAAGACTTCTCTAAGGTCTTTTTAAGGACCGTTTTGGTTTTTTCCTGTGTAAGTTGACTTTCTTTGTTGGATACACCATCGAGAATCCTGAAGCAGGCCTGTGGTCGAAACACGGATCTGTGTTGAGTCTGTAATAAAACATTTTTTGTATTTGATCCAGCTGTCAGTCCTCTTAAGTTATTGGTCTATTTTCCCACTTAAATTAATTACAAAACCAGCATTCACATCAAAAGAGCAATTGTTTGTACTTTGAACAAAAGTCATTTGTGGCTTGGCAAATGCCATCATCTGTGCTTCATCTGATTGATTCCAGCTGGAGGTTAGGGGTCGGGGAGGTAGCATGAGGCACTGCATGACAAAGTACCACAACTCAAAAATATCCTTATAATTACAGAGCAACAAGATGCCTCTATCTTCTCTGTACTGTGTCTTTGAAAATATTCATAAGTAGAAATATTAATTTAAAATATTACTAAATCACTATTTTTTAAAACTCCACAACCTATACCAAGCCAGTAGTCTGGAAAACTAGCTATTTACAAATAATCTCTTTGATACAAGATGCAGTCCTTATTTCTCAGGGAACACTGCATGGGCCTCTGCCCAGGAAGTGGACTGAGCCCTAGTAGAGGGGCTTCAAGCCCCTGAGGCTTTTGATAATTTCTGCCAATGTAAGCAGCCACAATAGCTGCCTTAATCCACCTTGCAGTGGAGGCCTTCAAAGCCACCTGGCCCTTCTGGGGGCCATGGAAGAGTACAAAGAGGTGGTCCAAGAGACAAAACTCGTTCAGCTCCTTGATGCACTTGAGCAACGTCTTCCGGCCATCCAGCTTGTGAAGTCTCCAATCCTCCGGCGATGATCCCTGCACCTCGAAAGAGGGCAAACAAACCTCCTGATTTACATAGAACAGAGATACCACATTTGGAAGAAAGGATGGAACTGTGCGCAAGGACACAGAATCCTCCAAGAAGGGGAGCTAGGGATCCTGACATGAGAGGGTCTGCAATTCTGATACCCCCCTTGAGGATAAAATTATTGATGGAAGCCAAGCGCAGAGGGCTGAAGGACCAATTTGATGTCCCAAGAAGGAAAGGAAGGACAAAGAGGGGACACAGATGAGCCATCCCTTCAGAAACTAAGCCACCTCTCTATGCATAACCAGAAAAATACCCTTCATCTTTACCCAAAAGCTGAGCAACTCAGCCACCTGCACCCTCAGGGAGCTCAAGGCCAGCCCCTGTTCCAGACCCTATTGCAGGAAACCTAAAATATTGGAGATCTGAGAGCTCCAGGGAGAAAAGAGCCAATTCCCCGCATTAGGATTAAAACACATGCCAGACCCTGACATAACCCAGGGAAGTAGAAGACTTCCTGGAGCAAAGAAGGGTAGAAATCACTGCAGGGGAAAACCCATGCTTCTCCAATTATTGCCTCTCAATGGCCATACTGTAAGCCAAAAGGGATCCGGATCTTCCATCTCTATCGACCATTGCCAGAGCACACCCTGACCCTTGGGCAATGGAAGTGAGTCATCTACTAGCAGACACCAGAGATCCATATACCAAGGTCTGCAAGGCCAATCCAGAGCCACCAGCAAGACCAGATGAGGATGATGTGCAATCCTGCACAACAAGCGGCCCACGAGAGGCCATGGAGGGAAAACAGAGAGGCTCCACTACTGGCCAAACCATCTATCCCTTGAGAGGCCAGGTCCCTCCAGCGACTGAAAAGTGCTCTGCCTTCACATTGGATCTGGTCAGCAGTTCACAATGAGCTGAAAGACCTGAAGACCCAGCTCCCATTTTCCCAGATCCAGGAGAGAACTAAGAAAGTCTGCCTGCACACTGTCCTTGCCCGCAATAATTACCGCTGAGACTCACTACCTCCAGGCCACCGCCTGACTCCTAGTTCTGCCATGCTTGTTGATGTACACCACTGCCGTGGCGTTGTCCATCACTCTGACCACTTTCCCTTCCATGAGCAGCTAAAGATCCAGTAGAGCCAGACTATCCGCTCAGTTCTTCCCTACACCCCTTCCCGTGCACTCCGCTCCATGGATAAATCCTTATCTGTTCCCTTCTCCACTACTGCCAACTCCAGACTTCGCGCCTTCTGTCTTGCTGCACCCTACACCTGGAATAAACTTCCTGAGCCCCTAGGTCTTGCCCCATCCTTGGCCACCTTTAAATCTAGACTGAAAGCCCACCTATTTAACATTGCTTTTGACTCGTAACCACTCGCCTCCACCTACCCTCCTCTCCTCCTTCCTGTACACATTAATTGATTTGATTTTTTTTTTGTCTATTAGATTGTAAGCTCTTTGAGCAGGGACTGTCTTTCTTCTATGTTTGTGCAGCGCTGCGTACGCCTTGCAGCGCTATAGAAATGCTAAATAGTAGTAGTAGTAGTTCTCCGGGTGGTTGATGGACCAGGATGCCTTCTGGCTTTGACAAGGCGCCCTACGCCACCTGCCCAAGGCAGTGAGCTCCCCAATCATGGAGACTCATATCCATGGTGACCAGCACCCACTGAGGATCCAGAGGGAGCCCTCTCAAAAAGTTCACTGGACTGTCCTAACAGGCCAAGCTGATCCTTGCCCTAGACGTAAGCAGGAGAGATTGATGGAAGTCCTGATAGACCTGTGCCCACCGGAACATCAGGGCCCGCTGTAGAGAGTGCATGTGAGCCCTCACCTGTGGTACCACTTTCAGAGTTGCCACTATGGAGCCCAGGAGCTGCAAATAGTCCCAAACTCTAGGTTGGAGAAGCTTGCAAAACTGGCATCCCTGGACCCGCAGCTTCTCTGCCCCATCATCTGGAAGGAAAACCATTCACAGCTCATGTCCAAGCAGACTCCCAGGCACTCCAGAATCTGAGACAAAGTGAAGTGGCTCTTGGGCCAATTCATGACCCAGCCCAGAGACTCCAAGAGAGATATGACCTGAGCAGTGGTCTGATTAGCCTCTGCCACCGAATCTGCCCAAATCAAACAGTCATCCAAGTAGGAGTGAATCTGAACCCCCTGGCACTGAAGATGTGCAACTACCACCACCATCACTTTGGAGAATATGCGTGGCACCACAGCTATGCCAAAACCCAAGCCTGAAATTGAAATGCTGCCCCAGTACACAGAGGCACAGATGCCACCTGTGATTGACCACAATGGGAATGTGGAGATAAGCCTCTGTGAGTTCCACAGAAGTCAAAAACTCTCCTGGCCACACTGACATGATGATCAAGCACAGACTCTCCATCCGAAAGTGCTGGACTCTGAGGCAAGCACTGACTCCTTTGAGGTCCAAGATGGGCTGCAAGGAGCTGCCTTTCTTTGGGATCACAATATAGATACAATACTGTCCCAGGCCATGCTTCGCCAGGGGCATAGGTTCCACTGCTCTGACAGCGCACAGATGTTGCAGGGTGGAGGCAACAGTCTGCTGCTTCAGGGCTGAGCTGCACAGAGAGGCCATGATGGCATCAAGTACTGGCCAGGTGTACTCTAGAGAATACTCCTTCCTGAACACCTCCAGACCCCTGATCTGAGGTGATATAGGCCCACTTGTCCAGGAAGAAGGGAAAGGGACTTGATATACTGCTTTTCTGTGATTACAATCAAAGCAGTTTACATATTTTTATACAGGTACTTATTCTGTACCTAGGCAATGGAAGGTTAAGTGACTTGCACAGAGTCACAAGGAGCTACAGTGGGAATCAAACACAGTTCACCAGGATCAAGCCTGCGCACTAACCACCAGGCTACTTCATTAGGGGCCTGGTTGCACCTTCATTGGCAGGACGTGTGGCTGCTGTTCCTCCCAAGGAACTTGTGGCATTGGCTTTCTTGAGGCCACAAAAGGCACCCTGTTTGAAGGAACTGTCTTGGCTAGCCCCCTGAGCTGAGTACTGATGAGTGGACTGAAAATGGCCTGGTGCCCCTTGGAAGCAGAGGTGTGCTTGAGCACCCTTCTGCCTCAGCTCCGGTAGCCTGGGCTTCAGCAGCTTCTCCAGGTCCTGTCCAAATAGCAAGTGCCTCCTAAAGGGCAGTTGACTCATTAGCTTCTTGGAAGTTGCATCTGCCGCCCAGTGGCAGAGCCATAACTATTAGCAACCAACCACCAAAGTGGCCACTGAATGGGAAGTTGGGCAAACCAGATAATAAAGGACATCAGACAAAAAGGCTGTCCCAGATTCCAGTCAAGCCACCTCTGGGAGCTGCTGCAACCACTGCAGCATGATCACCACATAATCACCACCACAGATTCTTGTCATTAAGCTCTTTAAAGGCTGAACCCCCCCTGGACCAACACAGCAGTCATCTTCATGACCATTATAACCGGGCCATCCACTTTAGGGAACATCTCCTGGAGTGAAGGTATATAGGCACCCAAGAGCCTGGCACCCTGAAGGGGGCCATCAGGGATGTCCCACTCCACCATCATTCAGACAAGAGCCCTGTGTAGGGGAAAGTGCTTTGGGGAGTCACACAAGGCCCTCCGGCAATGGATCCCCCTCTACTGGGCCCGTAGCCGAAGTATTGAGCATGGAAAGGGCCCTTGTAACCTCATGAATGAGATAAGATGACTGCTCTCTCTGGAAGAGACAATATGGGACTGCTCTTCCTCATCTTCCCAAGGCCGGGGGTGGGGGGATGACTCTCACAATCTGAGTACATGGGGGACTGGGAGTCTGAGAAGACCTCTGATTCCTCCAAGGGGAGCACCTTCACCTCAGTCTTATTCTTCCAACTGCAACTGCTGCTGGACTAACTGCGCCAAGCTCTGCAAAGGACAAGTGGCCCTATCAGAAGTCCCCGACAAATGGACCTGAGGGGGTAGAGGAAGACCCCCCCCCCCTCCTAAGCCCCAAAGTGTAAGGGGAAATCCCCTGTAGGAGAAGCAGAAGATGGAGAAGACACAATTCACCAGTTTCAATGCTGCGGCAGGAGAGGAGGTACCATCCAGTCCAACAGCCCCCCCATTCCCCTCTTGAGCTGTTTTCAACGTTGGAAATAGCCTGTCACACTGCGGGCAGAGCCGGCCGCTGTGTTCAGCTGCCGGCTCTTGCAGCTTGCACAGCACCTGTAGGCCAGCATGCCCAACTACGTGGCAAACACATGCAAACCTTCTCTGCCCGGACCTGCACCATCCTGGGGTCTCTGGGGGTGCCTTGACAGGGAAATCCCTTAACTGTAAGGGATTTCCCTGTTCTGGGCTGCTGCTCTCTACCCCCACCCCCCCAAATACAGCTAAAAAGCCTTATTACCTATAAAAGGGAATAAGGCTGACCAAGGCAATTGAGACCAAATTTAGCACATGGGAGCTGCAGAGGGAGCCCATGGGAACACACCCAAACAGGGTGAATAGGCAAGAGGGCTAGGAGAATGGGAACCCTCACCCTTCGGGCAAGATCCAGTGGGACCAGGTTAGCACCTCACCCAGTGGCACTAAGGAGGCTGGCACCCAGTGGCGACTGGGGGCTGTGGAGCCAAGCTCTGTGCTGGGCCAGGTATGGTCAGAAACCAGGGACAGGAGCAACAACAGCTGACCTACCACCTGCTGGAAGGTAGAGAAAAATACCAGATTGTTTCAGGTAGCACCACAGGTTATACTACTACTACTATTCAGCATTTCTATAGAGCTACAAGGCATACGCAGCGCTGCACAAACATAGAAGAAAGACAGTCCCTGCTCAAAGAGCTTACAATCTAATAGCTATACAGTGATACCACTGGTAGCATTCAGTTTTCTCCACCTCGATCTGCTGGTAGGAGGGGATAACAACTCATTCATTCAGAACAATGGAACTGACATTAAGAAAGAGCAAATTTCAAGCATTATTTTTGTTTTTCTTTTATTCATTACAATACCTTCATCTGAATAAAAGTTATGGAAGTGGTGGCATTACTTTTCACTTAACCCTCGTAGAAATAAGTAGTAGTAGTAGTAGTAGAAATCCTACACCACCCCTGCACTACCAATCTCTTATGTGCACACCTCTTAATGTACCTTAAAATGCTGGCTTGTAGCCTGCGAAGCTGGGCAAGTGTTCACTGCTTACATTCCCTAAATGCTGGCTGTGCTGCTACTGTCTTGCAGTTTGAATTGTCCAGGGCTGGTAGTTTTTAAAGCATAAGATGACTGAAGCATATGAAGTGATTAGAACACTGATAATGAGTCCCATGCAGCTCTGACCGACCACTAGTTGCAGCATCACATATGCATATCACACAGTCACATCAACTAACGAATCTTAGATTAGCAGAGTTATGTTACCACTATCTAGTTCTCGTGATAGTGCTGTGGACAAAGGGAGCCCAGAATGCAATGAGCCAGTGTTTAAACTCATTTCTGATCAGCACAACACATTTTTGATTACCAAAAACTGAATAGAGCTGTGCTGCTCCTGATCTTGATGTGCTTGTGACTCTACATTAACTTTATTTGATAAAATTACCAAAACTTTTAAAACTAAACTTGTCCAGAAAAGTGTCACTGAGAGGGATATTCAGCGGCACTAACTGGATAGTGCTGCTGAATATGTTCTCTGACCGCCTCAGATGTCCTAACTTTATCCGGTTAGCGGTATGAATATGGCACCGCCAGTCAGCACTGGAACCAGATATTCAGCGCCAGCAAGTATCTGGATATCAATACTAAATATCCAGTCTTTTTTTTTAACTGCAGTGATCTGTGTTTTAAACAAAGCTTACCACTGTGGACTGAATATCAATCTCTATAATTCTAGGTTCTTTCATCTTACTTACTTGGAATAATCAAGCATGGCTTAAGACTATGTAGTTTTGCAGGATTTGAGATAGAATTCTAATACTAAAAATTCTGAGGAATCATAATACATTCAATTTGTCTCTCTTTTTAATGATTTTTTTTTTTTTAAATCTCCAGGTGATGTACTAAACTAGCAAAGATTGCAGGAATGACACAGTACAGTACAAGTATCTTCTTGTGATTTCAGCTCTTATATAATATTTAAATAAGTTTTGCAATGGTTTTATTGTGGATGTGGTTTTTTGCAAAAAAAAAAACAATAAAAACACAAAAAACCTTAACTATAACTCCTTGACGTGTAGTTAAGATTTTCATAGAAAGAATTGATGGGCTTATTTCCAAAACCTACTAAGTTGACTTAATGGGTTTTGGAAATAAGCCCTTCAATTCCTTGTTAAATTTTGTACATTTTAATACACAAAATTTGTTTGCAAACTTAGGTAATAAGCTGATTTGCATAATTTTGTCATACCGGAATTGGCGATCGCCATCACGGTACTATACAAGCCACATTGAGCCTGCAAATAGGTGGGAAAATGTGGGATATAAATGCAAAAATAAATAAATAAATAAATCATACTTATCATAAATTTTACATTTTCTACATTTCACACAGAAAACACCAAACATGCACAGCTGCACAAAACGCAGCTTTACAGGGTTTTTTTGTGCATTATTCTTTTTGTAAACGGGTAACATGACTTCTTAGAAATCATGTTTAAAAGCACCATGTGAAAAAGTAGCATGTGAAAAACTCATTACAAAAACAGCATTCAACATCAAAAGAGGAAATTGTTTGTACTTGGAACAAAAGTCAGCTGTAGCTTGGCCAATGCCATCATCTCTGCTTCATCTGATCGATTTCAGCTGCAGGTTAGGGGAGGTGGCATGAGGCACTGCATGTGGAAGTGCCACAACTCAAAAACATCCTTATAATTACTGAGCAAGTAACAAGAACCCTCTACTCTCTGTGTACTGTGGCTTTGAAAATAAACACAAGTAGAAATATTAATCAATTAAAAATATTGCTAAATTACTATTTGTTAAAAATCCATAACCTACACCAAGCCAGTAGTCTTGGAAGCTAGTTATTAACAAATAACCTCTTAGCTGCAAGATCCAACTGATCCAGGTAAATTAGAATGGACCTTATTCAAGGAAGATATTTTATATAAGCACAAACCCTCAGATTCTATATAGTGCGCCTAGAGATCTGCGCCGAAATCCAAGCATATTCTACATAACAAAGCATGTAACTTAATTGGCTTAACAAGCTAATCAGCATTGATAACAGCTCTTAACAAGCAATAATGGGCACTAATTGGCAATAAAGCGAATGCTACATACCTGTAGAAGGTATTCTCCGAGGGCAGCAGGCTGATTGTTCTCACTGATGGGTGACGTCCACGGCAGCCCCTCCAATCGGAATCTTCACTAGCAAAAGCCTTTGCTAGCCCTCGCGCGCCGATGCGCACCGCGCATGCGCGGCCGTCTTCCCGCCCGAAACCGGTTCGTGCCGGCCAGTCTCATATGTAGCAAGACAAAGACTAGGGAAGACACAACTCCAAAGGGGAGGCGGGCGGGTTTGTGAGAACAATCAGCCTGCTGTCCTCGGAGAATACCTTCTACAGGTATGTAGCATTCGCTTTCTCCGAGGACAAGCAGGCTGCTTGTTCTCACTGATGGGGTATTCCTAGCCCCCAGGCTCACTCAAAATAACAACCATGGTCAATTGGGCCTCGCAACGGCGAGGACATAACTGAGATTGACCTAAAAAATTTACCAACTAACTGAGAGTGCAGCCTGGAACAGAACAAACATGGGCCTAGGGGGGTGGAGTTGGATTCTAAACCCCGAACAGATTCTGAAGCACTGACTGCCCGAACCGACTGTCGCGTCGGGTATCCTGCTGCAGGCAGTAATGAGATGTGAATGTGTGGACAGATGACCACGTCGCAGCTTTGCAAATCTCTTCAATAGTGGCTGACTTCAAGTGGGCTACCGACGCTGCCATGGCTCTAACATTATGAGCCGTGACATGACCCTCAAGAGCCAGCCCAGCCTGGGCGTAAGTGAAGGAAATGCAATCTGCTAGCCAATTGGATATGGTGCGTTTTCCCACAGCCACTCCCCTCCTGTTGGGATCAAAAGAAACAAACAATTGGGCGGACTGTCTGTTGGGCTGTGTCCGCTCCAGATAGAAGGCCAATGCTCTCTTGCAGTCCAATGTGTGCAGCTGACGTTCAGCAGGGCAGGAATGAGGACGGGGAAAGAATGTTGGCAAGACAATTGACTGGTTCAGATGGAACTCCGACACCACCTTTGGCAAGAACTTAGGGTGAGTGCGGAGGACTACTCTGTTATGATGAAATTTGGTGTAAGGGGCCTGGGCTACCAGGGCCTGAAGCTCACTGACTCTACGAGCTGAAGTAACTGCCACCAAGAAAATGACCTTCCAGGTCAAGTACTTCAGATGGCAGGAATCCAATGGCTCAAAAGGAGGTTTCATCAGCTGGGTGAGAACGACATTGAGATCCCATGACACTGTAGGAGGCTTGACAGGGGGCTTTGACAAAAGCAAACCTCTCATGAAGCAAACAACTAAAGGCTGTCCTGAGATCGGCTTACCTTCCACACGGTAATGGTATGCACTGATTGCACTAAGGTGAACCCTTACAGAGTTGGTCTTGAGACCAGACTCAGACAAGTGCAGAAGGTATTCAAGCAGGGTCTGTGTAGGACAAGAGCGAGGATCTAGGGCATTGCTGTCACACCAGACGGCAAACCTCCTCCATAGAAAGAAGTAACTCCTCTTAGTGGAATCTTTCCTGGAAGCAAGCAAGATGCGGGAGACACCCTCTGACAGACCCAAAGAGGCAAAGTCTACGCTCTCAACATCCAGGCCGTGAGAGCCAGGGACCAGAGGTTGGGATGCAGAAGCGCCCCTTCGTCCTGCGTGATGAGGGTCGGAAAACACTCCAATCTCCACGGTTCTTCGGAGGACAACTCCAGAAGAAGAGGGAACCAGATCTGACGCGGCCAAAAAGGAGCAATCAGAATCATGGTGCCTCGGTCTTGCTTGAGTTTCAACAAAGTCTTCCCCACCAGAGGTATGGGAGGATAAGCATACAGCAGGCCCTCCCCCCAATCCAGGAGGAAGGCATCCGATGCCAGTCTGCCGTGGGCCTGAAGCCTGGAACAGAACTGAGGGACTTTGTGGTTGGCTCGAGATGCGAAGAGGTCTACCAAGGGGGTGCCCCACACCTGGAAGATCTGTCGCACTACACGGGAATTGAGCGACCACTCGTGAGGTTGCATAATCCTGCTCAACCTGTCGGCCAGACTGTTGTTTATGCCTGCCAGATATGTGGCTTGGAGCACCATGCCGTGACGGCGAGCCCAGAGCCACATGCTGACGGCTTCCTGACACAGGGGGCGAGATCCGGTGCCCCCCTGCTTGTTGACGTAGTACATGGCAACCTGGTTGTCTGTCTGAATTTGAACAATTTGGTGGGACAGCCGATCTCTGAAAGCCTTCAGAGCGTTCCAGATCGCTCGTAACTCCAGAAGATTGATCTGCAGATCGCGTTCCTGGAGGGACCAGCTTCCTTGGGTGTGAAGCCCATCGACATGAGCTCCCCATCCCAGGAGAGACGCATCCGTGGTCAGCACTTTTTGTGGCTGAGGAATTTGGAAAGGACGTCCCAGAGTCAAATTGGACCAAATCGTCCACCAATACAGGGATTTGAGAAAACTCGTGGACAGGTGGATCACGTCTTCTAGATCCCCAGCAGCCGGAAACCACTGGGAAGCTAGGGTCCATTGGGCAGATCTCATGTGAAGGCGGGCCATGGGAGTCACATGAACTGTGGAGGCCATGTGGCCTAGCAATCTCAACATCTGCCGAGCTGTGATCTGCTGTGACGCTCGCACCCGCGAGACGAGGGACAACAAGTTGTTGGCTCTCGCCTCTGGGAGATAGGCGCGAGCCGTCCGAGAATCCAGCAGAGCTCCTATGAATTCGAGTTTCTGCACTGGGAGAAGATGGGACTTTGGATAATTTATCACAAACCCCAGTAGCTCTAGGAGGCGAATAGTCATCTGCATGGACTGCAGGGCTCCTGCCTCGGATGTGTTCTTCACCAGCCAATCGTCGAGATATGGGAACACGTGCACCCCCAGCCTGCGAAGTGCCGCTGCGACTACAGCCAAGCACTTTGTGAACACCCTGGGCGCAGAGGCGAGCCCAAAGGGTAGCACACAGTACTGGAAGTGACGTGTGCCCAGCTGAAATCGCAGATACTGTCTGTGAGCTGGCAGTATCGGGATGTGTGTGTAGGCATCCTTCAAGTCCAGAGAGCATAGCCAATCGTTTTCCTGAATCATGGGAAGAAGGGTGCCCAGGGAAAGCATCCTGAACTTTTCTTTGACCAGATATTTGTTCAGGGCCCTTAGGTCTAGGATGGGACGCATCCCCCCTGTTTTCTTTTCCACAAGGAAGTACCTGGAATAGAATCCCAGCCCTTCCTGCCCGGATGGCACGGGCTCGACCGCATTGGCGCTGAGAAGGGCGGAGAGTTCCTCTGCAAGTACCTGCTTGTGCTGGAAGCTGTAAGACTGAGCTCCCGGTGGACAATTTGGAGGTTTTGAGGCCAAATTGAGGGTGTATCCTTGCCGGACTATTTGAAGAACCCACTGGTCGGAGGTTATGAGAGGCCACCTTTGGTGAAAAGCTTTCAACCTCCCTCCGACTGGCAGGTCGCCCGGCACTGACACTTGGATGTCGGCTATGCTCTGCTGGAGCCAGTCAAAAGCTCGTCCCTTGCTTTTGCTGGGGAGCCGAGGGGCCTTGCTGAGGCGCACGCTGCTGACGAGAGCGAGCGCGCTGGGGCTTAGCCTGGGCCGCAGGCTGTCGAGAAGGAGGATTGTACCTACGCTTACCAAAAGAGTAGGGAACAGTCTTCCTTCCCCCAAAAAATCTTCTACCTGTAGAGGTAGAGGCTGAAGGCTGCCGGCGGGAGAACTTGTCGAATGCGGTGTCCCGCTGGTGGAGCTGCTCTACCACCTGTTCGACTTTCTCTCCAAAAATATTATCCGCACGGCAAGGCGAGTCCGCAATCCGCTGCTGGATTCTATTCTCCAGGTCGGAGGCACGCAGCCATGAGAGTCTGCGCATCACCACACCTTGAGCAGCGGCCCTGGACGCAACATCAAAGGTGTCATACACCCCTCTGACCAGGAATTTTCTGCATGCCTTCAGCTGCCTGACCACCTCCTGAAAAGGCTTGGCTTGCTCAGGGGGGAGCGCATCCACCAAGCCCGCCAACTGCCGCACATTGTTCCGCATATGTATGCTCGTGTAGAGCTGGTAGGACTGAATTTTGGCCACGAGCATAGAAGAATGGTAGGCCTTCCTCCCAAAGGAGTCCAAGGTTCTAGAGTCCTTGCCCGGGGGCGCCGAAGCATGCTCCCTAGAACTCTTAGCCTTCTTTAGGGCCAAATCCACAACTCCAGAGTCGTGAGGCAACTGAGTGCGCATCAGCTCTGGGTCCCCATGGATCCGGTACTGGGACTCAATCTTCTTGGGAATGTGGGGGTTAGTTAGAGGCTTGGTCCAGTTCGCCAGCAATGTCTTTTTTAGGACATGATGCATGGGTACTGTGGACGCTTCCTTAGGTGGAGAAGGATAGTCCAGGAGCTCAAACATTTCAGCCCTGGGCTCGTCCTCCACAACCACCGGGAAGGGGATGGCCGTAGACATCTCCCGGACAAAGGAAGCGAAAGACAGACTCTCGGGAGGAGAAAGCTGTCTTTCAGGAGAGGGAGTGGGATCAGAAGGAAGACCGTCAGACTCCTCGTCAGAGAAATATCTGATGTCTCCCTCTTCTTCCCACGAGGCCTCACCCTCGGTGTCAGACACAAGTTCACGAACCTGTGTCTGCAACTGTGCCCGGCTCGACTCCGTGGAACCACGGCCACGGTGGGAGCGTCGAGAGGTAGACTCCCTCGCCCGCACCGGCGAAGCTCCCTCCGCCGACGTAGTCGGGGAGCCTTCCTGGGAGGCGACCGCAGTCGGTACCGCACGCGGCACCGACGCCGGAGACCTCACCCCAGGCGATGGACCTGCCGGCGCCACGCTCGACGGTACCGGTGGCGCAAGCACCCCCGGTACCGGAGGGGTAGGGCGCAACAGCTCTCCCAGGATCTCTGGGAGAACGGCCCGGAGGCTCTCGTTCAGAGCGGCTGCAGAAAAAGGCATGGAGGTCGATGCAGGTGTCGATGTCAGAGTCTGTTCCAGGCGTGGAGGCTGTTCCGGGCTGTCCAGAGTGGAGCGCATCGACACCTCTTGGACAGAGGGTGAGCGGTTCTCTCGGTGCCGATGCCTGCTGGGTGCCGACTCCCTCGGCGACCCAGAGCTCTCGGTGCCGACACGGGAAGGGGACCGGTATCGATGCTTCTTCGATTTTTTTGGAGTGAAGCACGTCACCGGCGCTTCCCGGCACCGACGAGGAGGACGTAGAATCCAACCGTCTCTTCCTCGGGGCCGAGACCGAAGAGGGTCGGTCTCGGGGGGCTGTACCGCAGGAGCCCTCAGGGTAGGGGGAGACCCACCCGAAGGCTCACCGCCACCAGCAGGGGAATGGACAGCCCTCACCTGCACTCCAGACGAAGCACCACCGTCCGACCACATCAGCAGACGAGGTCCCGGTACCACCGACGTCGATACAGTCGTCCGATGTCTCAGCGCCGATGCAGAGGGTCGATGCCTCGATACACTCGATGCACTGGCGGCCGAGGATGAAGGTCTGGACGCTGAAGACGTCGATGCACTCGATACCCCCGGTGCCGATGTCGACGAAGAGCCCGAGAACAAAATGTTCCACTGGGCTAACCTCGCTACCTGAGTCCGCTTTTGTAAAAGGGAACACAGACTACAGGCCTGAGGGCGGTGCCCAGCCCCCAGACACTGAAGACACGACGTGTGCCTGTCAGTGAGCGAGATTACCCGGGCGCACTGGGTGCACTTCTTGAAGCCGCTGGAAGGCTTCGATGTCATGGGCGGAAAAATCACGCCGGCGAGATCAAAACTCGAAATGGCGAAAATTGGCACCACAAAAATAGGGAGAAGAAAATTTCGACCGAGGCCTAACTAAGGCCTACCCCGACGACGAAAGAAAACTTACCGGGGCGAAAAGCTCGAAATACGGGAAGGGAAAAACCAAAAAGGGTCTTCCCGAAACACTTCTCAAACTTTCTCTGAAGAAACGAGTCGGAAAACGACGCGCGAGGTCCAACTTTCCGGGGCAACGAACGGCGAAACACGACCATACCGAGTGCGGACAAAAGAAGACTGGCTGGCACGAGCCGGTTTCGGGCGGGAAGACGGCCGCGCATGCGCGGTGCGCATCGGCGCGCAAGGGCTAGCAAGGGCTTTTGCTAGTGAAGATTCCGATTGGAGAGGCTGCCGTGGAAGTCACCCATCAGTGAGAACAAGCAGCCTGCTTGTCCTCGGAGAATTAAAATTTACACGCACAACTCGCTAAAACACATTCTGTAATGCAGTGTGAAGGCAACAAGGGGCGTGGTTATGGGTGGGGACATGGGTGTTTTGTGGGCATTCTGAAATTTATGCGTATAGTTGTAGAATATAGCCCACTGAACCTAAATCTATACGCTGGAATTTACACCACGTTTTCGTTGGTGTAAATGGAGGCATATAATTTTAGGTGCTGAGATATCAACTAAGTGTATTCTATATATCATGCCAAAATCTAGGCACTGCTTACAGAATATGCTTAGGGGCCCTTTTACTAAGGTGCGCCTAAAATGGCCTGCGCTGGTGAAGGCACATGTTTTGGATGAGCGCTGGTCCATTTCCTCAGCGCACCTGGAAAAAGGCATTTTTTTTGTTGTGTCGAAAAATGGACGTGCGTCAAAATTAAAACCAGCTCGTGTCCAAAATTAAAACCAGTCTGAGATCTTACTGCCACCCACTGACTTAGCAGTAAGGTCTCACACGCTCGCTATCTGGGTGGTAAGGGTTCAATGCAAATATACTGCCAATTTCGGGCGCACGCCAAAAATGGAATTACCACCCGGGGCATGCGGTAGCCAGGCGGTAGTGCCAATTTGAAGCACGTGGAGGGGCATAATTGAAAGTGGGCACCCATCTCCGTGAGCGGCCATGCGAAGGGGCGGGACAAACCGTATTTTTGAAAAAAGATGGGCACTCATCTTTTTTTTGATAATACGGGTTGTGCGGGGCAAATGCCTAGGATTTGGGCGTTTTTGAGCTGGGCACTATCGGTTTTCAGCGATAATGGAAACCGAAGGTGCCCAGCTCAAAAACAAACAAATCCAAGGCATTGGGTCGTGGGAGGGGCCAGGATTCGTAGTGCACTGGTCCCCCTCACATGCCAGGACACCAACCGGGCACCCTAGGGGGCACTTTTACAAATTTAAAAAACACATTGAAATAGCTGCCAGGTGCATAGCACCCTTCCCTTGTGTGCTGAGCCCACAAGTCTACACCATTACCATAGCCCTAAGGGGTGAAGGGGGGTCAAATACATGTGGGTACAGTGGGTTTTGGGGTTTTTTGGAGGGCTCAACATTAACCACCACAAGTGTAACAGGTAGGGGGGGGATGGGCCTGGGTCCACCTACCTGAAGTCCACTGCACCCACTAACAACTGCTCCAGCGACCTGCATACTGCTGTGATGGAGCTGGATATGGCATTTGAGGCTGGCATAGAGGCTGGCAAAAAAAGTTGTTAAAGTTGTTTTTTTTTTTTGGTGGGAGGGGATTAGTGACCACTGGGGGAGTCAGGGGTGGTCATCCCCGATTCCCTCCGATGGTTATCTGGTCATTTAGGGCACTTTTTTGGGACTTGTTCGTGAAAAAAAAGGGTCCAAAAAAGTGACCTAAATTCTCGCTAAAAACGCCCATTTTTTTTTCGATCGGCTGAAGGGGCCCATCTCTGCTTGGCCGATAAACACGCCCCAGTCCCGCCTTCACCACGCCTCCGACACGCCCCCGTCAACTTTGGCCGTTTCCGCAACAGAGTGCAGTTGCAGGCGCCCAAAATCGGCTTTCAATTATACCGATTTGGGCACCTTTGCGAGATGGGCACCCATCTCCCAATTTGGGTCAAAATATGGGCGCCCATCACTTTCGAAAATAAGCTGGATAGGCACCTACACGCCTTAGTAAAAGGGCCCCTTAGTTGGCTTTGATTTCTGCTCTGATTTTTTAGGCCCCATATATAGAATCTCCCCCCAAATGGATAAGAATCTGTTTTATTCCTTTTTATTTTTTTTTTTAAAACTTAGCACAGTGATTTACTTCACTTTGTGCAGATTTCCTGTGTGCTAAAGACAACTTCCCATGTGGCAAGGTTTTTACTTGCATTAAAAATCTACGTCAATGAGAAATACTGCATTATGCTATGCTTAGCACAATGAGCATGAAATGAAGACTAAGGAACTACATATGTAATAAAGTCTGATGCAGCACATCGCACTAAAGGGAGGGGGGTTGTTTTCTCCTAACAATTAAGCATGTTATCTGCAGCAGGGCCCATAGTAACAAAATGGGCCTTATGGCAGATAACATGCACTAATCATTAGAGAAAGACCCCCCCCCCCCTAAATTTTAGCACTTTTTTTTTTTGTTAGCTTAACACAAAATCTTTACTCCACCTGTTAAGCAGTAAAAAAATTAAAAAAAAAATTGTATATCAGCCATCAAAGGTTCAAGATCCTGAAACTGGGGGCAGCTCAAGATGGGATTTTCAATTTGGGGGACTCACAGATATGAAGACCTCTGATTCCCAGAGTCCTAATGCCCTGAATCAGCTTTTTGCGAAACTGCTGGCCACTGATGGTGGTGGGCCGTTTGGAAAACTCAAAAGATAAGTTTCCTTTGCATTTTTTGAACACTATCTTGTTGTGGAGGTTTATTGGCCAATGAATAAGCATACAAGTTCATCCAGTGAGCTTGATGAGCAGTTGAAAGATTTTCAGTAAAATTCTGAGGCTCTTTTCTCCACTGAATGCCTAATATTTATGGAATTCCATAAATAGATTTACAATATGGTAGTTTAAATGTGTATATCAATACAGTAATATGTACTATGTGCATTTTTTGTACAGAATTCGATGACTAAATCCTAATAAAAGGATCCCTGGGCAGCCCTAGCCAATATGGAGCTTCTCTGCCGATAAACAGCGTCCAGAAAGCTTGATACTGGAAATATAAGTGCTGTGACACATAGGGGTCCTTTTGCTAAGCTGCGGTTGTGTTAGCGTATGCTTACCACAAGATGTGGGTCAGGCATCCTACGGTAGGTTCTTAATCTGCGCACACAAACCGCACGCTAAAAAGTATTTAAAACTTTTCCGCAGAGGGGGCGTGCCTGGGGGGGGGGGCGGGAGAGTGGGTATTTATGCGCTAATCAGTTAGTGCAACTACGTTACTCAACACCAACTGATTAGCCCAGGATTAACACTTGAGCCCTTACTGCCTACAACGGGGGTTTTCAACCCAGTCCTTAGGGCGCCCCCACCCTGTTGGGGTTTTCAGGATATCCCCATTGAATTCATGGGGATATCCTGAAAGCCCTGACTGGCTGTGAGTGCCCTGAGGGCTGGGATTGAAAACTGGCCTACAAAGTAGTTGTTGGTAAGTGCTCATGTTTTTGTTGTTGTTGTTTTTTTTTAATGCCTGTGTGCTAATGGTAACATTAGCACAGGGCCATTAATAGGGTAAAAGGAAAATTGGTCATTTTCTAGTTGTGGGAAAATTCCACGCAAAGGCACACACTGAAGCCACTTTCTAAAGCAGCTTAGTAAATGGCCCTCATAGGGAGCAGCATATTAAATTTTACAAATAATGACTTTACAGTAACATTTTTTAAATTGTAAAAGATGTGTATAAATAACTTGCCATATGTACTTTTGAAATGTTGCTACAATGCAAATTACACTGCTTATATAAATCCATACAAATATAGTGGCTACTATTTTTTTGTTGCCTTATTATAAATAAAAAATTTTAATGTAAAATGACAAAATCTCATATTTTTCAGAGGGTTAGACTACAGCGATATAATAACATGGCTAATTCACAGTTCGTTTTTAATTAGTAAAGCAATACACCAATGATTGCAATGTTCAGTAAATTACAAATTACTTCCTGAAGTATAGGAGTGCACAGCAAGGTCATTTTTGTCAAGCTCATTTTCTTTTTTGGGGGGGGCTGGGGTTTGATATACCACCATTATGTGGTTACAAAGCATTTTTTAAATATTATATGCAGGTATTTATTTTGTACCTGGAGCAATGGAGGGTTAAGCGACTTGACCAGAGTCACAAGGAGCTGCAATGGGAATTGAACCCAGTTCCCCTGGTTCTCAGGCCTCCACAACAGCCCCTACACAGGAAATTCAAAGCTCAACAGGGTGCCACCTCCTTTGAGAGAAACTGTTAACTGGCTGGTACAGTTTACTGTCCAGAGTATAGTCTCATGAACTATTTTAAAGTAACTTTAAATAATACAGTTGCTCTCTCTTTATCACTCTCTGCCATGGTCTTTTAGTTTCTTGTATGGTGGTGTGCCAAAATAGGATCAAATTGAAAAATGAGAGGACAGATGTGGTCTCAAGTTGTTGTTACTCATCATCATTACACTGTCCTTTATTTAGATAAATAATGGTGTTAGAACCACAGTAGTAAAGAGTGAAAAGATAACACTATATAAGAACACAAACCATTGTTCTATGTTTCTTATAAAATTACTTCTGTACACACACAGGTAACACACTCAGAAATAATTTGTGATTTAAGGGATGATTCAATAAGCTGCATTCAGTTTGTAAGAGAACTAGCACAAACCAGCCCAAAGTAATGGGGTCAGTTTGCAGAGAATCAGGGAAGGATGAAGACTAAGTTGGCTTGCACACACACAAAGTAAAATAAAGTGTAAAGTCCTGGATCAGACACTACCATTTGGTCCATTCAGCTAAAGAATTCCCTTGATAGCAGCACTTAGCTGACCCATTGGGCCATGTTTCAACAAACACAGTCTTCATCAGGGGTATCTTTCAAATCAGCAAAGTATATGTTGTCATAACAGGCAGCAGAGGTATCAATGCAAGAGGGACGCAGTGCCAGGGAAGTGGTCTGGAGAAGCCATGGAGAAGCCGGAAAGAAAGAAGATTGCTGTTATGACAATCAAAATATGACAACATATAATTTGCTGATTTGAAAGACTCCTGACGAAGACTGTGTTTGTTGAAACATGGCCCATGTTGGGTCATTCTTTCAACAATTTTTTTTAAGAATAAATTTTGGTCACCCTGAACATTGTAGTTGGCTTTCTCCACTTTTTTGGTTTGTTTCGTGTGACTGTGTGGATTTTATCAGTGCCTTTTGGTGCAAATATATGATGTCTACAAGGGCCAGAAATTTAGCTAAAGGTGTTCAGCAGAGTGGGCACAAGATGTAGGTAGTGGATTCTGGAGATGGTGACTGTAGAAGTCTGAGGGAGTGGATGATTAAGCATGAAATCATCAGATGATAGGGAAGAATGGAGGTAAAGAAATTAGAGAACAGTTGGAGAAGGTGCCAAGATCAAGGCATATCTCATTGGTGGAAGAAGAGGTGCTAAAAATGGTGCTACTAAGTGCTGGCAGATTTTTGACCCTTTTTTTAATGTTTTGTTTTTTTTTAGTTGGTGGTGCTTTCAGTGATGTTCACTTTTTAAATGGTTGCCATTTGACAAATATGTAGGAGAAAAGGACAATCCTACTGGTGGGGTGAGAGTTCATAGGGGACTTGGATGGACTAGCAGAGCTTAGGAAATGTGATTGGGATGGTAGGGAGGAGGGGGAGAATCAGTGATGTGGTAGGAATGGTACTGAGGGGAAGGGGAAGGACTGAGTTCAGGAAGAAATCAAAGTGATTAACAGGATAGTGCTTTACGTCAGTATGCTAGCCTCTTAATTCATCCTTCCCCCAAGAGTCAAGATGTTGAGTGGTGAACAGGATGCACTAAAACATTCTATATTTTGTGAGTAAGCGAATGAGGGAAATGAGCTCATCTCCTATTTAATTTTACTATTTGGCCAACTTTAGTTTTAATGCAGCTATGATAAAATATGCTGCTGCTTTCACCTTCAATAAATGTTTTGTGATCAGCACAGTTACCAAAAATTATAATTAATGAATGGGCCCTTAATATGCTTTGAGTTGTTTAAAATTTTGCCATCATTAGATGAAAGCATATCTTAAGAAGCATCAGAATTCAACTTCTATAACTGATTCAGACAGAAATTTGATTCTAAAATTGGCTCCGAAGCTAACATTATACATGCCTCAGCAATATAAAATGTACAAAATTCAAGTTCAGCAAAAATAAACATCTATTTTTGTAATTAATACAAAACATAAATTACAAAAGTGTTTTGAACAATCTTCATAAGAAACATTCATACAGTTGAAAAATATGTAATTGGGTTAAAAAAAAAACCCAAACCATTCATACAGTTTGGTATAAAGTGCATTTTGACTTGCTGTAAAATAAATATATTTTAGCATTTAATATCTTTTGAATGAAGGTTTGTGTTTGAAGCTCATTATTCTTTTGTTGATAATTTGCAGCAATTCAGGAATCCACAAATCAAGCCGTTTTGGTCTCTCTGCATCTGTTATACCCTGAGTGGTGGCTGGTTTCTTTTTCACTACTTAGAATCATTTTTTTTTCAGTGTCCAAGTACTTGAGACTGAGCTCCTTCAACAAGGTACAGAAGTTACAGTCTAGCCTCCTTTTCTTTCTATTTTTGGTAACTGACATTTTTTCAGAGGGGCCTTCAGATCCTGCTTGTCTTCAGGCTGCTGAAGAAATCATATTAAGTGACTGAGCATTTCTGAGAGTACAGTGAGAGTAATACTGAACTGAAACAAGTGACTTACTTATACCTTGGTACTTGTCTCAATGTACTTCATGGTCTTCAGCAAAGGAAGTCTTTCATCTTGTGGAGGAAAATATGATTGAAATTTAGTATTCGGATAGGATGCCAACTTTGCAGCCACAGGTAGAGTAAGCTTTGGCAACTCCACTGGGAAGATGGGACCTCGATTTCTTGCTGGAGGATTTTTCTTCACAGAGAATGAAAAAGAAACAGATTAGGGTTTGCATACCTAAATTTCAGTCAAAAAGTTTTTTCTCTAAAATAAAAAAAAAAAACAGGATATAAAAAGTGGCTTGCAACTCCTAATTGCCTTTATTATTTTTTAAAATCTGACAGTTTCTTCCACCTCCATTACAGTTTGAGCAAAATCAGAACCAGGACTGGGATTGACACCATGAGCCTTCATTCATACCCAATCAGATTTTATATTCTTTCTCTGATATACTATTGAAGCAATGGTCCCAGGCCCAGGGCTAAACTCCAAAGCTCCTATTGTAACCCTGCAATCATGGGCCCTGAATCTGGCCACCCTTAGGAAGTACCCCCCCCCCCCCTTCCTGGGGGGGGGGGGCTGTGAATGCTACCTCTGTAGCATCTACAGCTGACCCAAAAACAGCCAGCTCAGGGATCGAACTGGAAACCTACCACATGTCAATCTGCAAGGTAGTGCCACTGAGTCACTAGGCCATCCTTTCCATTCTTATTTCAATTAGAATTCTGTTCTTATTTGTGAAAGTCCATAAATATAACTGTTCATTTTAGTATTTATTTATTTTTTTATTTTGGTTACATTTGCACCCCGCGCTTTCCCACTCATGGCAGGCTCAATGCGGCTTACATATTGTATACAGGTACTTATTTGTACCTGGGGCAATGGAGGGTTAAGTGACTTGCCCAGAGTTCACAGCTGCTTTTTACTCAAGGACTCTGTCATAAATTTCAAAAGTATTCATAGATGTTTATAAGTAGATTTTCATGGAAAATAATATGGGTAGGTTCGAAAATTCTGTCTCTGCACATTATTTTCTAAACTTACCCAAAACAGGAACATTTACCCCAAATGCAGTTAAAAGTGCATGCATTGTAGAACACTGCATGTCCTTTGAGGTAAACGGAGGGAAGAAACTTTTCAAAAGGCCTATTTATGTAGATAAACTGTTAAGTCATTTGTCCAAAAAGCTTTGAAAAGTGCCATCATACAGCTAAATAGAATCTAGTCACCTGTTCGCTGCATGGATGTGCCGGCATCAGTGTCTGGAGCAACTCATTGGCTTCCTTGCTGCTCAGGTGGCACAGGTAGGACCTTGGGCAGCAAATCACTTTAGCTGGCAGCGCTTGAGCATCCCCACCAGCCAGGCATCCAGTGCCGCAACTTTGAAGGGGGCCTAGGCCCCCCGAGGTCCCCCGTGACTATGCCCCTGCTTCTTACCAGCAAATATTAAATCCCAATTGTTCTTTTTTGTTCCAGTAGTTGGAAATTTTCAGATAATTTAACAAACTTACTAACTATAGATTTAATTTTCCTTGACTAAAGACTGTGTATTTTTTTTTACTAAAACAACTTTGTATATTTTAAAACAGACCCATTGACTTCACTGCTGAACATGCTGCTATGAATTACGATAATATCCTTTTCTTACTCTGGGCTAGATGCACTAAAGTCCTCGGAAGAGCCGTTCCCTTACCGATTCCATAGCAAATTGGTAGGGAACGGCCATGCATCAAGGAAATGGAATGCAAATGAGCTGCTCATTGTAGCTCACTTGCATTCTCTATTCCCTCGGAAACCAGTTGGCTGGTCGAGCATGCACAGAGCAGCCAAGCGTTATGCTGGCTGCTCTGCGCATGCCAAAGACATCCAAAAAGGACATCCCTGACGAGCACTTGTCAGAGCCGTGGGCCGGAGCACAACCTGCAGCCGCTGGTACAGCCGGTGATCCCTGCCGCCCCACTCTCGGAAGAAGGGGGTGGATTGCGGCTGACCGTGCAGACCCTCCTCCCCGGGAACGCGTGGCTCTGGGGGCAATGGGGGGTGAGAGTTGCTCCAAATTACCACCGCCAGCATCGGGACGTGTGAGGACATCCAAAAAAACTATTTGGATGTCCCTTTCGATTATGCCCCCCTCCAGGTCTCTCTCCGCAAATCACAGCGCGTTTAGCTGACACCGGTGACAGCTAAACGTGCTGTGATTGGCTGAGAGAGACCTGGAGGGGGTATAATCGAAAGGGACGTCCAAATAGTTTTTTTATTCGAACATCCTCACAGAAGAACACCCATCACAAAAAAATCTGGGGAAAAACATCCAATTGCTCGTCAGGGCCATCTTTTTTTTTTTTTAATGTTTCAGTGAAGGACGGCCCTGACGAGCAATTGGACGTGGCTAGGCAGTGAAGGACATCCATAAAGTACGTCCCTGACGAGCACTTGGACGTTTTTTTCCCCGATTTCTTTTTTGGTTACATTTATAGAAGTTTTTAGAGGCTGCACAGCCCCAACAAGAGGTACAGACCTCCCGTTAGATTTTCCACAGTTAGGCAATCGGAAAACGGTAGTGCATCTCATTACAATATGATTTCTACACATTATAATACTAATTTGCTCATCTGCATTCCGTTTTCGTTAGCTGCTACCGTGATCGGACAATGCCCTTTTATGCATGTCCTGGTTTACTACTTGCACGTTAAACTGGCTAGAACCAGTTTAAAACCCACATTATTAGCTCGTTAAGTTTAGTGTATCTGGCCCTCTGTCATCTTTCCCCAAAAAGCAAGGACACTTTCTTTGTATTTGATCACTACCCCTTCTCACTGAGCAGAATGGGGCTGAGGTCCCATTGTCCTTCATTTGTAACCACTTGGTGCCTTTCATAAGAACATAAGACCTGCCATACTAGGTCAAACTATAGGTTCATCAAGCTCTGTACCCTGTTTCCAGTAGTGGCCAATATAGATCACCAGAGGGAGACTACTGAAGTGCTCAGCGTTCATCATAAAGGATATTTGACTAAACTTAGATCTATGTATGTATACCTTTGGAAGAATGTGTCTGGACCCAGGTCAGGGAAGGATGTGCGTTTTTGTTTTTCCCTAGTGCCAGCCATCACCTTCCTCACAGTTGTAAATGTTTTAGACCCTGCTCTGAACTCGGATACTCTGTAAACCACCATGATATTTTTTTTGAATGATGGAATAACAAATGTTCAAATAAATAAATGAGTGGAGTGGAACGGGTAGACGTGAATCGTCTGTTTACTCTTTCCAAAAATACTAGGACTAGGGAGCATGCGATGAAACTACAAAGTAGTACATTTAAAAATGAACTGGAGAAAATTTTTCTTCACTCAACATGTAATTAAACTCTGGAATTCGTTGCCAGAGAATGTGGTGGCAGTTAGCTTAACGGGGTTTAAAAAAGGGTTGGTCAGCTTCCTAAAGAAAAAGTCCATAGACCATTATTAAAATAGACTTGGGGAAAATCCACTGCTTATTTCTGGGATAAGCAGCATAAAATGTATTTTACTTTTTTGGGATCTTGCCAGGTATTTGTGATCTGGATTGGCCACTGTTGGAAACAGATGCTGGGCTTGATGGACCTTTGGTCTGTTCCAGTATGGCAATACTTATGTACCTGAATAACCAATCTAGCTGCTCATACAACTCACATAACTATAATAATTGTACCTAAATAGCCCACCTCAACATTAACTACTTAATAATCAAAGACCATCCAAAATCATGCACTTGTAACACAATTATTGTGCACTGTACAGCTCAAGTCTACACACTTTTTTTTCCTCTTTAAATTTTTTTATTAGCACAATTTTATAACAGCCAATTTACACAAAGAACACAACCATCCCCTTCAAGCCCAAGCAGGGGCAAACAGATACTGAAAAAAACACATCATGAACATCCTGAACAGCAATACAAACTCATCTGCTTCAAATCTATTTACACTGGGCCTGATAGCGTTATCAGTTTCCCAAATGAGCTTTGCGTTATCATTACATTACCCCCTCCCTCAACCCCCCATCCACATCAAACTCTTGCATGACTTGGGATTGCCCCATGGTTCTTTGAGACAAACCCCCTCCCCCTCCCACCCCCTCCATCCTCACTTTTCTCCTCAAAATCCCCCCCATCCTAAATGCGTGTTAACCACTTTGGAATCAAGCCCACCCCCCTTTATGTTGCAACTGCCCATCCCTGTGGTAAGCCGTAAGACGCTCCATTTGTATTAACTGACCTAGTTTACATTTTCAGTCACCCAATGTCGGGGGGAGGGGGTCTGTTTTCTTCCAATGTTGTGCAATAAGGCATTTAGCTGCTGCCAGTCCCCACCGCATCAGTTTACTCTCCACCCAAGAATCTCTCTCATTATGTAAGCCCAAGAGGCACACCAAGGGACTGCACACTAAAGATGTTTCCATCAAAGTTACCAATGCTTTCATAATAGTCTGCCAAAAGGGAATCACTCTGGGGCAGGTCCACCATATATGTAGAAATGAGCCCAATTGTGATTCACACCTCCAGCATAAGTCTCATGTGCCAGGGTACATCCGCTTTAGTTTCTCAGGTGTGTAATACCATCTGGTAAGGACCTTATATGCATTTTCTTGCACCAATACACATACTGAGGCTTTTTGAACCTCCCCACAAAGTACTTCCCACTCTTGATCGGAAAATTGACAATTTAGATCAGCTTCCCATGCCCTCTGAAAACTAAATGGCCTGAAATCCCAGCCCCGAAAAAAATTGTATATCACTGATATGAGTCTGGGCACCCTCCTCAACAAAAGTCACAGGTTTTCCAGACTTTCCATCTCTTGAGGGTTCTCCCCCCTCCAACCTGAGGCTCCTACAAAATGTTGGACTTGTAAATAAGAAAAAACGTCCCTCCCCATGGAGGTCATACATGGAGCACAGCACATCAAAGCTCTTCATCTTCCCTCCCTACAAAACATCTCAATAACTCAATATACCTACTTGTTTCCACCGCACAAATATAGCATTTTCTCTCCCAGCCCCAAATCTTGGCTCCCATCTCAAAGGCGCAAGTGTGGACACCCTATCAGTCTGTCCCCATCTCCTCCACACTTCACCCCACAACCCCATCAAATACCTCACAAATGGGTTTTGTATCCCGGCCAATACCCCTCCCACTCCTTCAGTAGTCCACAAGTAAGAACTCATTGGTCGGTGAGGGCAATACGATTGCTCCACCCGACTAGCTGGCTTTGCTTTCCCCCTCTCCCAATCCATAATCATCCGAAGTTGAGCTGCAAAATAGTACCATTCAATATTAGGCACAGCCCCACCTCCATGCTCAACATCCCCCCATAGTACCCGTCCTGCCAAGTGGGGATGTCTACCTTCCCAAATAAACTGCGATAGAAAGCCCTGCAATTGTTTGAGTGATCGTCTTGGAACCGCCACCGGCAGTGATTGAAATAAAAACAACAATCTAGGCAAAACATTCATCTTCACTACTGCCATGCACCCCCACCAGGAAAGCCACAGTCCCCTCCATCGGGATAACTCCACTCGAATTTGATCTACGATCTTCCCATAGTTTAAACTATACACTCTTCCCGGATCCCTGGGGATCTGGATTCCCAAGTACCGAATGCTGCTCTTAGCCCATTTAAAAGCAAACATTGCTCTCAATCTGCTTTCCTCCAAATGTGTCAAAGAAATCCCCAACAACTCACTTTTATCCATATTAACCCTTAAACCAGCATATCTTTCAAACTCCCGAAGGACCCGCATCACTGGAGGCAATGTCTGCTCAGGCTCTTCAACATATAGCAACACATCATCCGCAAACAGTGAAATGCGGTGCGCCATCCCCCCAACCCTAATATCCCAAATATCTGGATGTTGACGTATCAATTCTGCTAAGGGCTCTATGTACAGTGCAAATAGTAAGGGTGAGAAAGGACATCCCTGCCTAGTCCCTCTACCAGTTGGGAAGAAAGATGTATATCGCCCATTAATATTAAGGCATGCTTTCGGAGCTGCATATAGGGCCGCTAACCAAGTGCTAAAGCCATCCCCAAGGCCCATGCAGTTCATTACCTCCCTCAAACCCCCAACTGACCCGATCAAAAGCCTTTTCCGCGTCTATGGCCAGCATAGCTATACTAGACTGGGACCTCTGTGCCTCCCATATCAAATGGAGAGTACGCCTTATGTTATCCCCTACTTGCCTCCTTGGGATAAACCCAGATTGGTCTATATGAATCAACTTCAGCAGTACCCTTGCCAATCTATTAGCCAAGATCTTAGCCACTATCTTTGCATCCACATTCAAGAGTGAAATAGGTCTATATGAGCCACAGACAGTGGGGTCTTTCCAGGGTTTCGGCAGGACCGTCACCCCAGCCTCAGACATTGATGCCGGAAGCCCATTACCCTCCAAAGCCCCATTACCCACCCGCACCAACAGGTCCCCAAGCTCCTCCACAAAGCTTCTGTAGAACCTTGCTGAGTACCCATCTAACCCTGGTGCCTTACCATTTGAAAGCCTTTTTATCACCCCTTGCACCTCCCCTAATCTAATCGGTTCCCCGAACTGTGCTCTTTCGGATTCATTCAGTCGTTTTAATGGGACATGCTCAAAATAACGGGCTATATCTTCAGCTGATTCGCCCTCAGGAGCCCTGTATAAATCTTGGTAGTATTGCAAAAAGCATTTTGCAAGGTCTGAATCAGCATAATGCCATCCTCCCCTACCGTCCTTCATCTTTTGAATAAGAGATCGCACTCTCTTCACCCGTAGATAGCGGGCCAGCACTGCGCTTGATTTATTAGCAAACTCAAAATATTGTTGCTTAAGCTTGGTTCTCATAAAATCAACTTCTGCTATCTGTAATTGTGCTATTTCTCCTCTCACTTTTTTAAGATCCTCCCATAACTGTGGCGAAGGGTTTCGTTTATGCAGCTTTTCTAAACGCAATAAGCGTGTGTGTAAAACTAGTGACTGCTGCCCTTTTTCCCTTTTCTTGCGAGCCCCCCACTTGACAAAGGCACCCCTCACCACTGCCTTCAACGCATCCCATAATACCCCATCTGTTACCTCCCCATTGTAATTAAAGCGACAAAGTTCCTGAATATGGAGCTTAATATCTTCCCGCACTTTCTCATCCCCTAGTAATGAATAAGTCTCCAAAATCCCTGCCGCTTGCAATGGCCAAACCCAATAAGTTTAATCCACATTGGTGCATGATCTGAAAGTTGAATAGTCCCTATCTCAGCCTCCTCCACCATATGCCAGCTATTGCGATGGACCCATAAACCATCTATATGAGTGTACGACTGTGCCGCATGGGAGTAAAAAGTATAGTTCTGCTGCACTCCATGTAACAGCCTCCAACAATCTACCACCTCCACCGCCCGCAAAAATTGCAGCAATGCTTTCCAACCAGGGCCGCTATAATGCCCTTCCCCCAATGGAATGGTCCAGGTGTGTATCGGGGGCAACATTAAAGTCGCCACCCACTACCACTTGTCTTCCAATAAATCCCTGAAGTTCCCCTAACAAATTTTGAAAAAATTCCCTCTGCCCCATATTCGGAGCATATAAATTAATCAATATGGGTTCCTTGCCCTGTAGTACTCCTCTTAGAGCCACACATCGTCCACTTGAGTCCCGAAACTCCTGTTGGAACTACAAACGCACAGCTCTTCCTTAATAAAATAGCCACTCCCCCATCCACTTAGCTCCCCCTCCCTGATGAACCACCACTTCCCGAAAAGGCCTACGTCTTAGCAAATGGACATCTCGCAGTCTTAAGTGCGTTTCTTGCAAAAATATCACATCCCACTTCAGTCTAATCAACTCTTTGAATACCCTACTAAGCTTCCCCTGATTATTGAGCCCGTTAACATTCCGAGTTCCCACCACAAGCGATTCTCCCATCCGTCCCCCTTGTCCCCCTAACCCTTGCCCTGTGTTACTCCCATTAATACCCCCCTGACTACCCCCTTTTTTGTTATCCTGTCCCCCCCTCTGCTTCTTCCCCCCAAACCCCACCCCTACACACCCCTTCCCTTCCCCTCCCTTGTGCTGATCCCTCTCCTATCAGATCAGCCATCCCAGAGGAACCAACTCACTCTACCGGAGGCATAAACACTCTCAAACCAATTCCCAAAATCCTCCTTCCATAACACCCTCCCCTACTGTCACCCCCCACACCAGTCTCCCCCATTCTCTCCATATAAATCCTCTCAACCCCACTCCCGAACTTGTACATACGTTACCCATAGTCCCCCATTTCATTCCAGTCCCGCCAACTCCACTACTCCCCCCTCCCAACCTTCCCCCACCTCAATGCTCCCCCCAAAGTCTCGCCCCCCCTCCCCCATCCACTGCTAGTCCACATTAGAAAACTGCTCTCAAGGAGCTTCTTATCTGTACAATGTCCTCAATGAACTTGAAGATAAACTGCTAGTCCTCAATAATTGGACCTCCTCAGGATGCATGTTTATATGCCTTCTTCCCTCAATCCACCACTCGTTGCCACGCAGAATCCGCTCTAGGCACCATAGACGCCACCAGTTGCTTTATCTGTTCAGGAATCCCAATACATCCCAATGAGCTCAATGCCAACCATGCTTCATCTGGGGTCTTCACTTTGCGCGATTTCCCTTCCACAGTTAACCACACCGCAAATGGGAAGAGCCACCTGTAATGGATCCCCTTTGATCTCATAAACTCCGTGACTTCTCGAAAAGATCTTCGTTTTTGTAATGTAATCCCTGCCAAGTTCTGGCACACTCCAATTTTATCATTTTTCCATATGATCTCCTTCTGCTGCCTTGCTTTAGTTAGGATCCGCTCCTTGGTGGGGTAATCTGCAAAACACACCACAATGTCTCTCGAACCAGTATCCCACTGGGGGCCTGCAGTTCAATGCGCTCTTTGAATGCGAATTTCCAGATGTTGGATCTCACCATCCGGGTTCAATATATACAAGCACAACTCATGTATTACTGCCTCACAATTGCTAAAGATGTCCAATTCTGG
The DNA here is from genome assembly GCF_901765095.1 of Microcaecilia unicolor. Taxonomy (NCBI): domain Eukaryota; kingdom Metazoa; phylum Chordata; class Amphibia; order Gymnophiona; family Siphonopidae; genus Microcaecilia; species Microcaecilia unicolor. The sequence continues at coordinate 192,379,030 of NC_044039.1, read as the reverse complement.
AATCCCATCCCCTTAAATCTCAGGTTGCATCACAGAGACCTCTTTTTCCAGGTCTTCCACCTGCTCTTTAAGCTGCTGTATTTCTGCAGTGTACGTGGTCACAGTTTTGTGAAGCTTTCCAACATCAGCTCTAAGGGTTCCAACTCAGTCTTCCACCTCACTGATACGGGTCCCCAATTCTCCAATTTCAGCTTTAATATCTTTCAGTGTATCTTGCACATCCTTACGTACTCCAGCCAGATCAGCTTTCAAGTCCTGGAACCATCCCACCACATTTGACTTAGTTATCTCGTCAGTTCTTTCTGTCCCTTCATTACCATGCTCTTCTTCGGAGTCAGAGGGGATCGACGCCATCTTTTTTCCCTTCAACCCTGGCCCCGCAGGATCTAACTCCGATTTCTCACTCTGTTCCGCCGTGTATTGGAATCTTTCCAAGCTCTTCTTTGGCGGCAAGACTCTGGGACCTCTCTCCCACCACTCTGACCTCGGCGAGCTTAGCAAAATCTCAGGAATTGCTTTATTTTCTATAAGCCCCAGCGGAGCCATGCTATTAAGCTGCCATCCCGGTCAGTGACGTCACTTCCTCCACTCAAGTCTACACACTTTTAGGTCTGCTATTGGTAATATTTTACATTGGTTAAATATTTTAATATGTATTAGTACCTGCCATATATATTAGCAACATTGCATAGAGAATATAGTTTTCTTTTCATGTAACTATTTCACTCTGACAGTTACCTGCTTTCGGGTCTGCCGTGCAACATGCCATAAATAGTTTGATCCAGCTGTCCCTGAAGATTCTGCTCCTCCTGTTTTTCGATGAACAATTGTTCTCTTCTCTTGTACCCTGAAAGAGGAACAGTCAGAGAATACTCTACAAGCCATTTACACAACCAAATATTGAGTGAAGTACAGAACTGCAAATTCTTATTCAGTCAAAAGTTGATTCATGTTTTATTTTTTTTACACAATAAATTGCTGACTCCAGTATCTTCTAGTGGAATATTCAAAAGTCATCCACTGTTCTTTCCCAAAGCCCCCTCTTAGTTGGCATGACTAAATATATATAACAAAATTGTATCACACACAGGTACAATGAATCTAAATTAAAACTCTCATCTGAGGAAAGGCTAAAGAGGTTAAGGTTCTTCAGCTTGGAGAAGAGATGGCCGAGGGGAGATATGATTCAGGTCTATAAAATCCTAACTGGAGTGGAATGGGTAAACACAGTGGCACATTTAAAACAAATAGGAGAAAAGTGAAGATATTTACCTGTAGCAGGAACTCTCCAAGGACAGCAGGCCTTATATTCCCACGAGAGAGTAACACGATCCCGTGTTGACTGTTTCGAAGCTTGTAACAATCTTAAGAGCTTTGTGGCATGTGAGACATGCTCTACCGCACATGCTCAAGTGCCTTCCCGCCCACCATGAGAGCACGGTTACCGCAGTGCAATACTACAGCATAAAAAGAAAATAGGAGAAAACTCCAAGGGGAGGTGGAAGAGTTGTGAGAATATAAGGCCTGCAGAAAAAGCAGGCCTATTTATTCTCACATATGAGAAATCCCTAGCAACCAGGCTCACCAAAAACAACAGTCAATTGGTCCTCGCAACAGTGAGGACATAACACAGATAAGTCTGAAATTATATACAAACTGAGTGTGAGTGCAACCTGGAACAGAATAAAATGGGCCTACGGGGGTGGAGTTGAATCCTAGACCCCAAACAGATTCTGCAAAACTGTCTGCTCAAACCAACTGTCATGTCAGGTATCCTGCTCAAGGCGGTAGTGAAATGTGAATGTGTGGATTAAAGACCACATTTCTTCAAATGGAGGTTGACTGCAAGTGGGCTACCAATGCAGCCATGACATGACCCTCCAGGGTCAGCCCAGCCTGGGCATGTGAAAGAAATGCAATCTGTCAGCCAATTAGACATTGTGCGTTTCCCAATGGCGAACCCCATCCTGTTGGGATCAAAAGAAGCAAAAAGTTGGGCGAACTGTGGGGCTTAGTCCACTCTATGTAATAGGCCAATGCTCACTTGCAGTCCAAGGTCTGCAAGGCGTTCTCGCCAGGATGGGCATGAGGTCAGGGATAGAATGTTGGCTAGACAATCGACTGGATCAGAGGGAACTCAGACACAAACTTTGGTAGGGACTTAGGATGCGTGCAGAGGACTATTCTGTTGTGATAAAACTTAGTATAAAGTGCATCCACCACTAAGGCCTGAAGCTCACTGACTCTACGAGCTGAAGTAACAGCCACCAAGAAAATGACCTACCAGGTCAAGTACTTCAGATGGCAGGAAGTCAGAGGCTCAAAAGGAGCTTTCATCAGCTGGGTGAGAATAATGTTGAGGTCCCATGACACAAGTGGAGGTTTGACAGGGGGCTTTTACAAAAGCAAACCTCACATGAAGCGAATAACTAGAGGCTTACCCTCTACACGGTAATAAGCACTAATTGCACTGAGGTGAACCCTTACGGAGTTGGTCTTAAGACCAGACTCAGGAAGGTGCAGAAGTTATTCAAACAGAATTTGTGTAGGGCAGGAAATAGGATCTATGGACTTGCCCACACACCACATGGCAAACCTCCTCTATTTAATATTTAAATCGTTTTTTTAATGACATTAACAGAAACAGCATATGTTCTTTCAGAACGTACAATAATAAACAGTCATATACCACTGGGTTTACATATTTTCATTATACATTCCACTTAGGACCATTTTATAACCTTTTAACCCCTGACTAACCAATTTCCCCTACTCGCCCTAATTACCCACCCATCCCTCCCTACCCTCCCCTTTCCTTCAAGTTCTAGGACACACTCAGACAGTCGGCCTGAAAGTTACTTGCATTAGAAGTTCAACAGATGACTCCTAGAAGCATGGGGTAATGTCTGTATAAATGGATTCAATTTCTTTAAAAATTGCTGAAAGACCAGTTCAGACTTGCCCTGACACATCTGTCTTTCCAAGCGCATCAAAGCCACCATTTGCATTCTCCACTTCTGCACTGAAGGGCCATCAGGAGAAAGCCAATCTATAAGAATAGTTGCCTTTGCTATAAGTACATAAGTAGTGCCATACTGGGAAAGACCAAAGGTCCATCTAGCCCAGCATCCTGTCACCGACATTGGCCAATCCAGGTCAAGGGCACCTGGCACGCTCCCCAAACGTAAAAACATTCCAGACAAGTTATACCTAAAAATGCGGAATTTTTCCAAGTCCATTTAATAGCAGTCTATGGACTTGTCCTTTAGGAATCTATCTAACCCCTTTTTAAACTCCGTCAAGCTAACCGCCCGTACCACGTTCTCCGGCAACGAATTCCAGAGTCTAATTACACGTTGGGTGAAGAAAAATTTTCTCCGATTCGTTTTAAATTTACCACACTGTAGCTTCAACTCATGCCCTCTAGTCCTAGTATTTTTGGATAGCGTGAACAGTCGCTTCACATCCATCCGATCCATTCCACTCATTATTTATACACTTCTATCATATCTCCCCTCAGCCGTCTCTTCTCCAAGCTGAAAAGCCCTAGTCTTCTCAGCCTCTCTTCATAGGAAAGTCGTCCCATCCCCACTATCATTTTCGTCGCCCTTCGCTGTACCTTTTCCAATTCTACTATATCTATGATTGTAGTTCGTTTTATAAAGGCAATGCATCCCCCTGGGACCGGGGGTCTCAGTTCAGGTTCACCAAATAACAGCAATGGAGAATAACGCCAATCTATGGCCCACAGTTTAGAGACCTGTTCCAAAATGCTCTTCCAGAATTCCTCCACCTGTGCACATCGCCAGAACATATGTCCCAAAGTCGCTCCCTCCCTCCCACATTTGGGGCATGCTCCATCTGGGGAAGCTCCCATATGAAACGCTCGCCGTGGGGGAACATGCAATCTGAGGGCAAAACGATATTGCATCTACCTCCTCTATTTAAAAGAGTAACAGTGGAATCTTTCCTGGAACACAGCAAGACCCAGGAGACACCCTTAGAAGACCCAAGGAAGCAAATTCTAGGCTCTCAACATCCAGGCCGTGAGGGCCAGAGACTGAAGGTTGGGATGCAGATGAGATCCCTTGTTCTGCGTGATGAGGATCGGAAAACACTCCAATCTCCATGGTTCTTTGGAGGACAGAAGAAGAGGGAACCGGATCTGCTGAGGCTAGTAAGGTGCGATCAGAAACATGGTCCCACATTCTTGCTTGAGTTTCAGCAGTCTTCCCCACAAGAGGTATGTGAGGATACACATACAGAAGACCTGTCCACCAAATGAAGCAGGAAGGCATCAGATGCCAGTCTGTTGTGGGCTTGAAGCCTGGAACAGAACTGAGGGACTTTGTGATTGATGTGAGTGGCACCGAGGGGGTGTCCCATGCTCGGAAAATCTCTCTGGCAACGCCCATGTTGAGAGACCACTCGTGTGGCTGCATAATCCTGCTCAGTCTGTTGGTCAGGCTGTTGTTTTTGCCCACCAGATAAGTGGTGCGGAGGAGCAAACCCTGCTGGAGAGCCCAACGCCACATCCGAACGGCGTTCTGATACAGAGGGCATGATCCGGTGCCCCCCTGCTTGTTGATGTAATACTTGGCAAATTGATTGTCTGTTTGAATGTGCACAATTTGGCGAGACAGTCAATCTCTGAAAGCCTTTAGGAGTGTTCCAACTGCCCGAAGTTCCAAGAGATTGATCTGGAGATCTGTTTCCTGGGCAGACCAAGCAGCTTGAGTGTAAAGTCTATCTACATGAGGTACCCAACCCAAAAGGGAGATGCATCCGTCATCAGCACTTTTATGGCTGAGGAATTTGGAATGGAAGTGCCAGAGTCAAACTGGATCAAATGGACCACCACGACAGGGAGCAAGTAAGTTCCGAGCACACTCGGATGATATCTTCCAGACTTCCCGTGGCTTGACACCACTGAGAAGCCAGGGTCCACCCAGTAACCTCAACATCTGCCAAGCTGTGACCTGCTGAGAGGTTCGAACCTGAGAACCTCTTAAAAATCTTGTTACAAGCTCTGGACCAGGCAATGCGGGATCACATTACCTACACATGAGAACAAATAGATCTGCTTGTCCTCGGAGGAATATTTTTTCACTCAGCATATAATTAAGCTCTGGAATTCTTTGCTGGCACAAGTAGAAAAAGCAGTTAATGTAGCTGGGTTTAAAGAAAGGTTTGGATAAATTCCTGGAGGAAAAGTCCATAAACTGTTATTAAGGTAGACCTGAAGAAAATCACCACTTGTCCTGGGATAAACAGTGGAATCTCGACACTTTAGGGATTCTGCCAGGTACTTGTAACCTTGACTGATCACTGTTGGAAACAGGATACTGGGCTCAAAAGACTCTTGGTCTGACCCAGAAGGGCACTCTTATGTTCTTAACTGATGCTTCTCTGATGCAGTTGTGGTGATCTGTTTCAGTTACAATGAAATGTGAGCCACAAAGACAAGGGTTTTGTTACACTGCATAGTGAGGGTATTAACAACTTTGCTAGTTCAGAGGCTGTCAGGGCTTAATGACTCCCTGCTCAGAGCCAACAGGAATTCATCAGAAGGAAGTCATGCCTTACCAAGCTATTAGAATATATCAACATAGATAGAGGATAGGTGGTCAGAGTATATCTGGGCTTTATAAAGGCATTTGACAAAGCCATTCACGAGAGATTCCTGAGGAAATTAAAAAGCACAGGACAGCTGGTAATGTCTTATTGCAGATTGTTAACCAATGAAAGAATAGGGAACAATGAGTCAGACTAAACAATCACATTTCCAAAAGGAAAAAGCAAACAGCAACAATGGCTTGGAACAATTTTTTTAAAGAAAATACCACTGATAAATATAGATCCCTGAGGCACTTTGCTATTCAACATATTCATTAATGACTTGGAAAAAAGAGCAAGGAGAGAAGCTCTGAAAATGTGCCAATGACACATTATTGAATTAGTCAAAATGCAAGCTGACTAAGAAATTAGAGGAGGACCATGTGAACTGTATCTTTAAAATGCAGATTAAGAGGCAGATGCACTAAACTTTAATGACTCTTAAACGACCCTTTAACAACCAATTTTTGAACCGTGGCATGCATTAAAGGACATTTTCCCATGAGGATAGCAGCTAACGAAAACGGAATGCAGATGAGGGATTCCTGTAGAAATTGTATTGTAACGAGATGCACTAACCTTTTCCGATTGACTTAACGCAGGAAAAACGCCGGAAAATCTATGAGAGGTCTGTACCTCTCGTTGTGGCTGTGTGGACTCGCAAAGACTGTCATGTAAAAAAAAAAAAAAAAACCTAGCCAATCCAGAGCATGTTTGAGCCTTACCCAGCAAAAAAAAACAGAAACACGTGGCTCCCCGCTTCCCCCTGCATATAGAAAACAAAAATCAAAAAAAGGATCGGGAGGGGGCAAAGGCGCTTGTCAGGAGCGTCCTGTATGGATGGCCTTGCCCCCCCCCCCCCCCCCGCCCGAGGTCGCCGCTGCTCCATGCTTCCCCCTGTATAAAATAAAACAAAAATGAAAAGTTTAGCAGCCCTGGCCCCCCTCCCTTCCTGTGTCTCTCTCTTGCTTCTTTTGCCAATAGCTCTGCCTCCCGCCATCCTCCGCCCCGTGCCCCCCCCCCCCGAGCTCACCGCTGCTCCCCGCTTCCCCCTGTATTACATAAAAAATAAAAACAAAGATGAAGAGTTTTGCAGCCCCGGTCCCCCTCCCTTCCTGTGTCTCTCTCTGTCTCCTTTTTGCCATAGCTCCGCCTCCTGCCATCCTCCGCCCCCATGCCCCGCCCCCTGAGGTCGTCGCTGCCGCTCCCCCCCGCTCCACCGGACCCCCCCTCCGCATTACCGGGCCCGTGCAGCACCTCTCACCTCTGTATGAAGGTGCTGCACGGGCAAGAAGACCGTCTGATGATTCTTCAGGACGTCTCTCTCCTTCGTCTTCCCTGAGCTGGGCCCGCCCCCATCTGATGTAAGTAACTTACATCAGATGGGGGCGGGCCCAGCTCAGGGAAGACGAAGGAGAGAGACGTCCTGAAGATTCACACTGATCAGACGGTCTTCTTGCCCGTGCAGCACCTTCATACAGAGGTGAGAGGCGCTGCACGGGCCCGGTAATGCGGAGGGGGGGGTCCGGTGGAGCGGGGGGGAGCGGCAGCGACGACCTCAGGGGGCGGGGCATGGGGGCGGAGGATGGCAGGAGGTGGAGCTATGGCTAAAAGGAGACAGAGAGAGGCCGGGGCTGCTAAACTTTTAGTTTTGTTTTAATTTTTTATTTTATACGAGCAGAAGCGGGGAGCAGCGGTGACCTTGGGGGGGGGGGCAAGGGGGGTGCAAGGCCGTCCATACAGGGCGCTCCTGACACCTTTGCCCCCTCCCGATCCTTTTTTTGATTTTTGTTTTCTATATGCAGGGGGAAGCAGGGAGCCATGTGTTTCTGTTTTTTTTGTTGTTGGTGTTTTGACGTTTGTGGCATGCGCAGAGCAGCCAGCAAAACGCTTGGCTGCTCTGCGCATGCTTTAGGGGCCGATTACGGACGGGGATTACGATTCTTTGATACATTGTACTTTTCAATACCACACCGAGCATGTGCAACTTGTTTTTTTGGTGCATTCTTCGTTTTTAAAAAATTGTTAGGGACTTTAACGATTTAGATTTTTTAACGTTTGGTTGATGCATCTGGCTCTAAATGTAATGTACACAGATATAAAGTGATACACATGGAGAAAAATGTCAAACTACACACTCATGGTTTCCATAATAGGAATTACCATAATGGATCTTGGAGTCACTGAACACTTGGAAATCCTCAGCTGAGTGAGTGGCAATGACTATAAAAGCAAACAGAATGCTAAGCATTATTCAGAAAATAAATAAGAATAAAACTGGAAATATGATGCCTCTGAACTGATTCATAGTGTGACTATATATATACATAGTAACATAGTAGATGACGGCAGAAAAAGACCTGCACGGTCCATCTAGTCTGCCCAACAAGATTAATTCATATGTGCTACTTCTTGTGTATACCTTACCTTGATTTGTATCTGCCATTTTCAGGGCACAGACCGTAGAAGTCTGCCCAGCACTAGCCCCGCCTCCCAATCTCTGCTAAGCTTCTGAGGATCCATTCCTTCTAACAGGATTCCTTTATGTTTATCCCATGCATGCTTGAATTCCGCTACTGTTTTCATCTTCACCACCTCCCGCGGGAGGGCATTCCAAGTATCTACCACTCTCTCCGTGAAAAATTACTTCCTGACATTTTTCTTGAGTCTGCCGCCCTTCAATCTCATATCATGTCCTCTAGTTCTACTGCCTTCCCATCTACGGAAAAGGTTCGTTTGCGGATTAATATTTTTCAAATATTTGAACGTCTGTATTATATCACCCCTGTTTCTCCTTTCCTCCAGGGTATACATGTGAATGCAGTGTGCAATTCTCATCAACACATCATGGGGTGGGTTACTGAACATTGCAGGCACTGTATCTATCACTGGAAGGTGTTCTAAAACAGTGATTTTTATGAGCCCAGCTAACCGGGGCGGGACAAGGAACCGGCAGAGCTGACAGCTGCACGAGTGCTCGGTGCACCCCCCTTTGCTCCGAGGAGGGGGGCTGCTCCACCCCGGGAAGCAACTATGGTAGGTATGCCACTGGTGGTGTGGAACAAGTTGATAGGAAATTTTATCTTCTGTTTTCGACTGCAGATTTTAAACACATTTCGTTTCAGTCACTGCATAATTAAATTATGGGATCAGCTGCCAGACAATGTGGTCAAGGCTAATAATATAGCCAAGTTTAATCAAAAGTTTGGATAAATTTCTAGAGGGGAGGTCCATTAATCACTGTTTAGCTGAAAAGCCCTAGCAATCTCCACCTCCTGTTCCTGGAAGTCAGCAACTTGAATAGGGCTCTCATATTTGGGATCTGACAGGTACTTCCAAGTGACCCAGACTGGCCATTATCAGGGACAGGATATTGGGTTTAATGGACCACTGGTCTGAAGAATATAAGAAGTGCCATGCTGCACAATACCAAATAGTGGATTCTTTGAGAATTATTTTCATAGTGATAGAACTGACCTGTGACTTTACCTGATATCTCTGAAGTATGCATGCTGGAGTGCTTGTTTGGCACTGATCCTCTCATCAGGGTCATATTCTATCATTGCATACATCAGAGCGAGGCTTTCAGGGGAGATACCTGGTACATGAAGAGATAGTCCTGTTCCTTTCTTCAAGGGAAAATCAAAACTCATAGCTCTAGACCTGCAGTTAAATGTAAAAAAGCAAAAGAAAACAACATTAACCATCTGTGGAAACAACTTTCTATAAGGTTTAGTGAAAAAGAGAATACTTTCAAATCTGTTATCTATATTGCATAACAGTTTTAGTAGAAGTGATACAGCTTACTACCATATGATATAAAATGGTTAGGTATACCCAAAAGTAGTAAAAGAAAAAAATGAATCTCTGAAGATTAAGTGCTCTACTTCATCTCTTCTTTTGCTACTACTGGCTATAGATTATACCTGCCTCTGTTGTGCTGATACCTAGGTATATTATTTCAACCAAGGTTCCTAACCAGTGGCGTTCCTGGGTGGGGGGCTGGCACCCGGGGCGGATCGCCGATGGGTGCAGCGCCCCCCCGATGCAGTGCATACCCCCCCAGCGCAAGGATACCCCCGCAAAGGAACCCCCCCCCCCGCCGGGTGCACACCGCTGGGGGGGGGGGGGGGGGGGGGTTGCCGCGCGCGCCTGCCTGCCCTCCGTTGGTCCATGCTTCTTCTCTGCCCCGGAACAGGATGCTAGTCTGTCATGGGCCTGAAGCCTGGAACAGAACTGAGGAACCTTGTGATTGATCTGAGTGGCAAAAAGATCCACCGAGGGGGTGCCCCACTCCCGGAAGATCTTGCGTACCACACCCGAGTTGAGCGACCACTCGTGAGGTTGCATTATCCTGCTCAACCTGTTGGCCAGACTGTTGTTTACGCCTGCCAGATACGTGGCTTGGAGAAACATGCCGTGACGGCAAGCCCAAAGCCACATCTGGACGGCTTCCCGACACAGGGGGTGAGATCCGGTGCCCCCTGGCTTGTTGACATAGTACATGGCAACCTGGTTGTCTGTCTGAATTTGAATAATTTGATTGGACAGCCGATCTCTGAAAGCCTTTAGAGCATTCCAGATCGCTCACAACTCCAGGAGATTGATCTGAAGACCTGACTCTTAGAGGGACCAAGCTCCCTGAGTGTGAAACCCATCTACATGAGCTCCCCACCGCAGGAGAGATGCATCCATGGTCAGCACTTTTGAGGCTGAAGAATTTGGAAAGGACATCCCAGGGTCAAATTGGATCAAATTGTCCACCACTGAAGGGAATTGTGAAAATCAGTGGACAGCTGGATCACATCCTCTAGATTCTCCGCAGCTTGATACCACTGGGAAGCTAGGGTCCATTGAGTAGATCTCATGTGCAGGCATGCCATGGGCATCACATGAACTGTGGAGGCCATGTGGCCTAGAAGTCTCAACATGTGCCGAGCCGTGATCTACTGAGATGCCCTGGCCATGGAAATGAGAGACAGAAGGTTGTCTGCTCTCACTCGGGAAGATAGGCCCGAGCTGTCTGAGAGTCCAGCAGAGCTCCTATGAATTCTAGTTGTTGAACTGGAAGAAGGTGGGACTTTGGGTAATTGATGACAAACCCTAGTAGCTCCAAGAGTCGAATAGTCATTTGCATGGACTGTAGAGCTCCTGCCTCTGAGGTGTTCTTCACCAGCCAATCATCGAGATAAGGGAACACATGTACTCCCAGTCTGCGTAGCGACGCTGCAACCACCACTAGACATTTTGTAAACACCCTGGGCGCGGAGGCAAGCCCAAAGGGTAGCACACAATACTGAAAGTGCTGTGTTCCCAGACGGAATCGCAGATACTTCCTGTGAGCTGGAAGTATCGGAATGTGAGTGTAAGCATCCTTTAAGTCCAGAGAGCATACCCAATCATTTTTCTGAATCGTGGGAAGAAGGGTGCCCAGAGAAACCATCTTGAACTTTTCTCTGGCCAGATATTTGTTCAGGGCCCTTAGGTCTAGGATGGGACGCATCCCCCTGTTTTCTTTTGCACAAGGAAGTACCTGGAATAGAATCCCAACCCTTCTTGCCCTGGTGGAACGGGCTCAACCGCATTGGCGCTGAGAAGGGCGGAGAGTTCCTCTGCAAGTACCTGCCTGTGCTGGAAGCTGAAAGACTGAGCTCCCGGTGGACAATTTGGAGGTCTGGAGATCAAATTGAGGGAGTACCCTAACCGGACTATTTGAAGAACCCACCGGTCGGAGGTTATGAGAGGTCACCTTTGGTGAAAAAATTTTAACTTCCCTCCGACCGCTAGATCGTCTGGCACAGGTACGTTTATGGCAGCTATATTCAACTGGCGCCAGTCAAAAGCCTGTCCCTTGCTTTTGATGGGGAGCTGCAGGGGCCTGTCTGGGCGCAAGCTGTTGAAGCAAATGAGCGCACTGCGGCTGAGCCTGAGAAGGCTGTCGGGAAGGTGGATTGTACCTACGCTTATTGTAAGCATAGGGAGCATTCCTCCTTCCCCTGAAAAATCGTCTGCCTGTTGAGGTAGATGCTGAAGGCGCCTGGTGGGAGAGTTTGTCGAGGGCGGTTTCCCGCTGGTGGAGCTGCTCTACCACCTGCTCGACCTTCTCACCAAAAATATTATCCCCCCGGCAAGGGACATCCGCAAGCTGCTGCTGGGTCCGATTGTCCAGGTCAGAGGCACGCAGCCATGAGAGTCTGCGCATCACTATACCTTGAGCAGCAGATCTGGATGCAACATCAAAAGTGTCATAAGCACCCCTGGACAGGAATTTACGACACGCCTTCAACTGCCTGACCACCTCCTGAAAAGGTCTGGCGTGCTCCAGAGGGAGCTTATCCACCAAGTCTGACAGTTCTTAACATTGTTCCACATGTGAATGCTCGTGTAGAGCTGGTAGGACTGAATTTTGGACATGAGCATAGAGGACTGGTAGGCCTTCCTCCCAAAGAGTCTAAAGTCCTAGCCTCTCGCCCCTGGGGCGCCGAGGCAAAATCTCTAGTACTTCTGGCTCTCACAACCGCAGAGTCGTGAGGTAACTGTGACCTCATCAACTCAGGTTCTCCATGGATCCGATATTAGGACTCCACTTTCTTAGGGATGGTGGGATTAGATAATGGTTTCATCCAATTCCTCAGCAATGTCTCTTTAAGGACATTATGAAGAGGGGCAGTGGATGACTCCTTAGGTGGCGAAGGATAGTCCAGAACCTCGAGCATCTCAGTCCTGGGCTCATCCTCATTTATCACAGGGAAGGGAATGCCCACAGACATTTCCCGGACAAAGAAGGAGAAGGACAGACTCTCCGGCGGAGAAAGCTTCCTCTCAGGGGAAGGAGTGGGATCAGAAGGAAGACCACAAGACTCCTCGGAAGAGAAATATCTGGGGTCTTCCCCTTCATCCCAGGAGGCATCCTCCTCGGTATCGGACAAGAGTTCACGAACTACACTCCGAAACTGGGCCTGTCTCACCGCCGAGGAACCATGTCCTCGATGGCGATGTCGAAAGGTCGACTCCCATGCCGGCGGTGATGAAGCTCCCTCCATCGACGTCGACGGGGAGTCAACCTGGGTGGCGGCCGATGCCGCAAGCGGTACTGGCGTCGGGGACCTCACCTCAGGCATGGAGCCAGCCGCTGCTTCCATCGACGGTACCGAGGGTGCAAGCACCCCCTGTACCGGAACAGACTGATGCAGCAGCCCTTCCAGGAGACCCGGAAGAATGGCTCAAATGCTCTCCTCCAGAGTCGCTGTCGAGGAAGGCTGTGGGACTGGTAACGGAGTCGAAGTCAGAATCTGCGAAGGCCTGAGAGGCAGTACCGGGCTCTCCGAAGATCGACGCACCAACACCTCTTGTATGGAGGGTGAGCGCTCCTCCCGGCGTCGGCGCTTTCCGGGTGCCGAATCCCTCAACGCCCCAGAGATCCCGGTAACGTGCCTCGACGGAGACTGGTACCGATGCTTCTTCGCCTTCGCTCGAAGCACATCACTGGTACTCCTCAGTACCGATGAGGAGGACGTGGAATCCACACGCCTCCTCGGGGTTGGGTCCAACATCAGTCTGTCACAGTGGGCCTGCACAGCAGGAGCCTTCGAGACAGGTGGAGACCCACTCAATGGCTCACTACTTCCAGCTACAGGGGAAGTTCGGACAGCCATTACCTGCGCTCCTGATGTCGATGCCATCCCTGGTGCCCCTGTCGACGCCGAGGAATTAGTCGGAGCTCCGAAAAGACAGTCCCGAAGAGCTCTTCTTGACGCCTGTGTCCGCTTTTTCAAGCTAAGACATAACTTGCAAGCGTCTGGGAGGTGGTCGGGCCCAAGGAACTGAATGTACCCAGGAGTGCGGGTCAGTGCCTGAGATCGACCGCTGGCACCGAGCACACTTCTTGAAGCCGCTGGAAGGCTTCGATGACATCAGCATAAAAATCACGGCGGCGAAGTCAAACGGCTCGATTGTGCCAACTGAGGGCACAAAAAAGGAAACTGCAGACAGGTGGCCCAAAATGGCTGTGACGGAACCGAAAGGAAACTTAAGAAGGACAAAAACTAAGGAAAAAAGAGGGATTTTTTTTTTACTATAAAAGAAAAAAACAAGAAAAAGGCGACGGGAAACAAGAAAAAAGCGGAGAACAGCACACGAAAAGGCGCCTAAGTTTTTCCTGGGACCTAAGGGAGAGAGACCGACAAGCAGCCACTCTCCACCGCAGAAAAGAAAAAACTGAGGCGGGAAGATGGCTGCGCATGCACAGTGCGTTCGTCTCGCACTTTGCTGGCTGTCACAAAGCTCTTCAGACTTTACTAGAAAAAATCTCCGTTCCTGGGGCCGCCGTGGGCGCCGACCCACATGTGAGAACAAGCAGCCTGCTTGTCCTCGGAGAAAAAAAGTATCATCTTATTTTCTTTTTTATATTTTGATTTATTTCTATTTATTACATAAGTACATAAGTATTGCCATACTGGGAAAGACCAAAGGTCCATGAAGCCCAGCATCCTGTTTCCAACAGTGGCCAATTCATGTCACAAATACCCGGCAAGATCCCAAAAATGTACAAAACATTTTATACTGCTTATCCCAGAAATAGTGGATTTTCCCCAAGTCCATTTAATAATGGTCTATGGACTTTTCCTTTAGGAAGCTGTCCAAACCTTTTTTAAACTCCGCTAAGCTAACCGCCTTTACCACATTCTCTGGCAACGAATTCCAGAGTTTAATTGCACACTGAGTGAAGAAAACTTTTCTCCGATTCGTTTTAAATTTACTACATTGTAGCTTCATCGCATGCCCCCTAGTCCTAGTATTTTTGGAAAGCGTAAACAGACGCTTCACATCTACCCGTTCAACTCCACTCGTTATTTTATAGACCTCTATCATATCTCCCCTCAGCCGCCTTTTCTCCAAGCTGAAGAGCCCTAGCCGCTTTAGCCTTTCCTCATAGGGAAGTCGTCCCATCCCCTTTATCATTTTTGTCGCCCTTCTCTGCACCTTTTCTAATTCCACTATATCTTTTTTGAGATGCGGCGACCAGAATTGAACACAATATTTGAGGTGCGGTCACACCATGGAGCGATACAAAGGCATTATAACATCCTAATTTTTGTTTTCCATTCCTTTCTTAATAATACCTAATATTCTATTTGCTTTCTTAGCCGCAGCAGCACACTGAGCAGAAGGTTTCAACATATCATCAACGACGACACCTAGGTCCTTTTCTTGGTCCGTGACTCCTAACGTGGAACCTTGCATGACGTAGCTATAATTTGGGTTCCTCTTTCCCACATGCATCACTTTGCACTTGCTCACATTAAACGTCACCTGCCATTTAGATGCCCAGTCTCGTAAGGTCCTCTTGTAATTTTTCACAATCCTCCCGCGATTTAACGACTTTGAATAACTTTGTGTCATCAGCAAACTTAATTACCTCACTAGTTACTCCCATCTCTAGGTCATTTATAAATATGTTAAAAAATAGCGGTCGCAGCACAGACCCCTGCGGAACCCCACTAACTGCGCTTCTCCATTGAGAATACATACCATTTAATCCTAGTCTCTGTTTTCTATCTTTTAACCAGTTTTTAATCCACAATAGAACACTACCTCCTACCCCATGACTCTCCAATTTCCTCTGGAGTCTTTCATGAGGTACAATATGGGTTTCACTGTTTTTGGTTTTGAGTTCATTCCATAATGACATATGTCTGTAACATACTTTATAATAGAATAATGCTGTAGATGTTTTGCATTGCCTCTTCACATTACTTCATATAGTTGATTAATTTCATATAATGTATGTGTTTCTATTTGTATAGACTCCTGACGCAGGCCTGTATGGCCGAAACACAGCTGTGTTGAGTCCCTTTCTCCCTGCTATTTTTTGACTAATAAAGTTTGTTTTTTTAACCAAATTTTTGTCGTCTTTTTTATGTATTTATTTTTTAAATACATAGCCTGTGATTATCTTTACATTTAATTTATTATTTTATTTTTGGGGCTATTTTATTTTTATTATTTTTTTATTTTTATTCCTGTTTTTGTGAGTCAGCTTTGCTGTTTTGTTTTCTGCTGTTTTTTCGCGAAGACTGGTTTCTTCTGTTTTTTTTTGCAGTACATTGTCAAACGCCTTCTGAAAATCCAGATACACAATATCAACCGGCTCACCTTTATCCACATGTTTGTTCACCCCTTCAAAGAAATGTAGTAGATTGGTGAGGCAAGATTTCCCTTCACTAAATCCATATTGACTTTGGGGCTCATTTTCAAAGCACTTAGCCTTACAAAGTTCCATGGTAACCTATGGAACTTTGTAAGGCTAAGTGCTTTGAAAATATGCCTCTATGTCTCATTAATCCATGCTTTTGAATTATGCTCTGTAATTTTGTTCTTAATAATAGTCTCTACCATTTTGCCCGGCACCGACGTCAGACTCACCGGTCTATAATTTCCCGGATCTTCTCAGGAACCTTTTTTAAAAATCGGCATTACATTGGCCATCCTCCAATCTTCCGGTACCACGCTCGATTTTAAGGATAAATTAATCGCCAAGAATATTGCCTCCTCCCTCAAATCACCCAGGGAAAATCTTTTACAGAACAAAGAAAAAAAAAGCCACAAACAGAATCCCCCTTATAGTGACATACAACCCAGAGCTGGAAAAATTATAAAAGATCTGCAGCCTCTACTCCAGGAAGATGAATTACTGAAAGAGATATTCCCATCCCCACCAGTGCTGGCTTTCCGACAGCCACCCAACTTAATACACAAGCTAATTAGAAGTAAGCTCCCAACACAGACTCAAAAAGAAAAGAATGGCACACATCCTTGCAATATATCCAGCTGCAAACTATGCCAAAACATTTCGCAGGACCCCACGGTCATT
The DNA here is from genome assembly GCF_901765095.1 of Microcaecilia unicolor. Classification (NCBI taxonomy): domain Eukaryota; kingdom Metazoa; phylum Chordata; class Amphibia; order Gymnophiona; family Siphonopidae; genus Microcaecilia; species Microcaecilia unicolor. Next base: position 192,362,541 of record NC_044039.1, on the reverse strand, counting down.
CACCAAGGAAAAATATTCAACATTAAGGAATCTTTCACGTGCTCATCTTCCAATGTGATATATATATACAGTGGGGGAAATAAGTATTTGATCCCTTGCTGATTTTGTAAGTTTGCCCACTGACAAAGACATGAGCAGCCCATAATTGAAGGGTAGGTTATTGGTAACAGTGAGAGATAGCACATCACAAATTAAATCCGGAAAATCACATTGTGGAAAGTATATGAATTTATTTGCATTCTGCAGAGGGAAATAAGTATTTGATCCCCCACCAACCAGTAAGAGATCTGGCCCCTACAGACCAGGTAGATGCTCCAAATCAACTCGTTACCTGCATGACAGACAGCTGTCGGCAATGGTCACCTGTATGAAAGACACCTGTCCACAGACTCAGTGAATCAGTCAGACTCTAACCTCTACAAAATGGCCAAGAGCAAGGAGCTGTCTAAGGATGTCAGGGACAAGATCATACACCTGCACAAGGCTGGAATGGGCTACAAAACCATCAGTAAGACGCTGGGCGAGAAGGAGACAACTGTTGGTGCCATAGTAAGAAAATGGAAGAAGTACAAAATGACAGTCAATCGACAAAGATCTGGGGCTCCACGCAAAATCTCACCTCGTGGGGTATCCTTGATCATGAGGAAGGTTAGAAATCAGCCTACAACTACAAGGGGGGAACTTGTCAATGATCTCAAGGCAGCTGGGACCACTGTCACCACGAAAACCATTGGTAACACATTACGACATAACGGATTGCAATCCTGCAGTGCCCGCAAGGTCCCCCTGCTCCGGAAGGCACATGTGACGGCCCGTCTGAAGTTTGCCAGTGAACACCTGGATGATGCCGAGAGTGATTGGGAGAAGGTGCTGTGGTCAGATGAGACAAAAATTGAGCTCTTTGGCATGAACTCAACTCGCCGTGTTTGGAGGAAGAGAAATGCTGCCTATGACCCAAAGAACACCGTCCCCACTGTCAAGCATGGAGGTGGAAATGTTATGTTTTGGGGGTGTTTCTCTGCTAAGGGCACAGGACTACTTCACCGCATCAATGGGAGAATGGATGGGGCCATGTACCGTACAATTCTGAGTGACAACCTCCTTCCCTCCGCCAGGGCCTTAAAAATGGGTCGTGGCTGGGTCTTCCAGCACGACAATGACCCAAAACATACAGCCAAGGCAACAAAGGAGTGGCTCAGGAAGAAGCACATTAGGGTCATGGAGTGGCCTAGCCAGTCACCAGACCTTAATCCCATTGAAAACTTATGGAGGGAGCTGAAGCTGCGAGTTGCCAAGCGACAGCCCAGAACTCTTAATGATTTAGAGATGATCTGCAAAGAGGAGTGGACCAAAATTCCTCCTGACATGTGTGCAAACCTCATCATCAACTACAGAAGACGTCTGACCGCTGTGCTTGCCAACAAGGGTTTTGCCACCAAGTATTAGGTCTTGTTTGCCAGAGGGATTAAATACTTATTTCCCTCTGCAGAATGCAAATAAATTCATATACTTTCCACAATGTGATTTTCCGGATTTAATTTGTGATGTGCTATCTCTCACTGTTACCAATAACCTACCCTTCAATTATGGGCTGCTCATGTCTTTGTCAGTGGGCAAACTTACAAAATCAGCAAGGGATCAAATACTTATTTCCCCCACTGTATATATATTTTTTGTTACATTTGTACCCCACGCTTTCCCACTCATGGCAGGCTCAATGCGGCTTACATGGGGCAATGGAGGGTTAAGTGACTTGCCCAGAGTCACAAAGAGCTGCCTGTGCCTGAAGTGGGAATCGAACTCAGTTCCTCAGTTCCCCAGGACCAAAGTCCACCACCCTAACCACTAGGCCACTCAGTATAAAAAAATGCAACAAAGGCTGCTACATTGGAGAAACCAGTCAGATGCTAAAGAAGATTTTTAATTTACATTGACACCATATGAAAAATGCCAGTACCAATAAAGATGTCACGTCTGTGGGGCAGCACTTTACAAAACCAGAACACTGTACCAGTGACTTCATGGTAAGAATCTTAAAAGGGAACTTTAAAACAATACAAGAACGTAAGACCTTTGAAGTCAGAATGATTAAATATTTTGACACCCACCAGACAGGACTTAACAAAGATCTGGGTTTTCTAGCACATTATAAACCATAAAATTGTACTGCTTTGTCACCCTCCTGTCTCTATGCATATCTTCCTGTCTCTCACCTATTCACCCCCATCCTGTTAGACTGTCACTGTAATGCTTTGATGTTTCACTTATATATACTGTCATCCACCAACATTTGCTTATTTCCGATCTGACAAAGAAGGGCAACCTTCGAAAGCTAATCAATAAATGTATTAAGTTATGTTCTTTTCCATGTTTTATTTTGTTTTATTTCTATTGATTATCTTTAAAAGTGGACTAACATGGCTACCACACCTCTCTACTCAAGGATAAATTACATATTACTAACAATAGCTCCACAAGCTCATTTTTCAGTTCTATCAGTACTCTGGGATGAGTACCATCCGGTCCAGGAGATTTGCTACTCTTCAGTTTGTAGAACTGCCCCATTATATCCTCCAGGTTTACAGAGAATTCATTAAGTTTCTCCGACTCGTCAGCTTCAAATACCATTTCCTGCACCAGTATCCAACCCAAATCTTCCTTGGTGAAGACCAAAGCAACAAATACATTTAATCTCTCCGCTACGGCTTTGCCTTCCCTGATCGTCCCTTTTACTCCTCGGTCATCTAGCGGTCCAACCGATTCTTTTGCCGGCTTCCTGCTTTTAATATACCTAAAAAAATTTTTACTATGTGTTTTTGCCTCCAGCGCAATCTTTTTTTCAAAGTCCCTCTTAGCCTTCCTTGTCAGCGCTTTGCATTTGACTTGACATTCCTTATGCTGTTTCTTATTATTTTCAGTCGGTTCCTTCTTGCATTTTCTGAAGGATTTTCTTTTAGCTCCAATAGCTTCCTTCACCTCACTTTTTAACCACGCCGGCTGTCGTTTGGTATTCCGTCCTCCTTTTTTTTTTTTTTTAATTCTTTATTTATCAATTTAGATATATTAAACAAGCAAAAATAAACTTGTCAAGTAAATAACATCACTGTTTAACTATATAAGGAAATCAATTAGTATTCAAACATTTACAGCATGTTAATTAAAGTCCACATTATTGAGATTCAAAAATTACATCATGGATTCCAAAAGAAAATAATTGAGGAAGCTTTCCTTAATTCGGATGCTCATAAAAGATATCTTCTCTTAATATATAGGGTTCTAAGTTAATTACTCCCTTGTCCTTTTGCAGCTAAGAATGAAGAAAGCTGTGCTGGCTCATAAAACACATATTTATTAGATTGATATTTAACTAGGCATTTGCACGGGTACTTTAGAAAAAACGTACCTCCTAACTGAATTACACCAGGCCTCATAAGTAAAAATCTCTGTCTACGTTTTTGAGTCTCTTTAGTCACATCAGGGAAGAGACTAACTTTTAAACCAAGGAAACTCTTATCCTTATTTTGGAAGAAAAGTCTCATCAGCCAGTATTTATCTGGCGACAAGGCTACAGTGGCAATTAAAGTAGATGCCTGAACTAATTCCGTATCTGAGGATTCCAGTATCAATGAAATATCCAATTCTGACTTTTCTTGAGGCACTGGGCGCTTCTGGGGCAGGTAATATATTTGTGTAAATGGTGGAACCATTTCCTCTGAAGCGCCAAGTGTCTCAGTAATATACTTTCTAAGCATTTCCCTTGGTAAAACTCCAAATTTTTTTGGAAAATTTAAAAAGCGGATATTATTGTTTCTGGTTACATTCTCCAAGAATTCATTACGTCTCCTCAAGGAAATTAAATCTTTGATCATAGTCTCTTGGTTTAAATGAACCTCTTTCACTTGTTTTTCCAATTCTTCTTGACGATTCGATATTGTCTCTACCTTGAATTCAGTCTGTTGAACCTTGTGGTCCATATTAGACATTTCTTGAGATAATTGTTTAATTTGTGGACTTAAGGAACTCCCCAAGTCCACAATCAAAGTGTATAGAGTCTCTAATGTAATTTCAGTGGGTTTCTGGGATTTAGGAAATTGTACCTCTGTAACTGCAACAGCGATCTGTAGTGCTTTATCTCCGGTCACAGCTTCCATCTGGTGCTGATTATTAGATGTCATATCTCCCCCTCGAGAGGCACCTAGATCACAAAAAAGGTCCACACTGTCCGCAGTTCGACTCTCCTCCTCGGTCCTGTGGACGACTACACTCTTCGGTGGCGTCCTGTTAGGATCCGGCGTCGACGTGCTCGCTCCCGAGGGTTGCGGGGGAGGTGCCCTATCATCGGGGCTGAGCGATAGCTCCAGTCCAGCGGTCTCCGAAATGGTTCCATTTCCACCCGGTCGACCTAGCAGACCTGCTCCCGGTGTTCCTGATATCTGTGCTCCACGAAGGTAATCAATCATTGTGGACTGTAAAGGAAGACTTTGCCGTGGAGGGGCAGCGGCGGAGGACAAGCGGCCCCTTCTCTTTGGCATTTTTCTTTCCCGGAGCTTTCTGAGCGTCCGAACTAGTCAGCGGCCATTTTGAATCTCAGCTCCCGTCCTCCTTTTTTAATATGTGGAATATATTTGGCCTAGGCTTCCAGGATGGTGTTTTTGAACAGCATCCACGCCTGATGTACATTTTTGACCCTCGAAGTTGCTCCTCTAAGTTTTTTTTTTCACCGTTCTTCTCATCATAAGTCTCCTTTTTTAAAGTTAAACGCTAATGTATTTGATTTCCTATGTATACTTACTTCAAAGCTAATATCAAATCCGATCATATTATGATCACTGTTATCAAGCGGCCCCAGCACCATTACCTCTCACACCAGATCATGCGCTTGACTAAGGACTAGGTCTAGAATTTTTCCTTCTCTCGTCGGCTCCTGTACCAGCTGCTCCATAAAGCTCTCCTTGATTTCATCAAGAAATTTTACCTCCCTAGCATGCCCCGATGTTACATGTACCCAGTTACCCAGTCAATATCGGGGTAATTGAAATCACCCATTATTATTGTGTTGCCCAGTTTGTTTGCGTCCCTAATTTCCTTTAACATTTCAGCATACGTCTGTTCATCCTGGCCAGGCGGACAATAGTACACTCCTATCACTATCCTTTTCCCCTTTACACACGGAATTTCAATCCACAGTGGAACCCAGCCCGTTTCCTCAACAATAAAACGGGCCCTAGGAAGGCTCTCTTGTGATTTTTTGTCTTTCCCCTGCCCTCCCCTCCATGTCTAGCGATTCTTCCCTTCCCTCCCCTCCATGTCCAGCGATTCTCCTCTTCCCTGCCCTCCCATCCGTGTCCCGCGATTCTCTTCTCTCCTGTCCTCTCCTCCCATCCCATCCATGTCCATCGATTCTACTCTGCCCCTCCCCTCGATATGCCGCAATTCTCTCTTCTTTTGTACCTCATCGTTTTCTGGCTGGCCTGACTGGCTTCCCTTCCATAGGTAACATCCTGACGTCAGCTCGCCTCCAGCGTTCCCTTCCCTCTCACTGTTCCACCCTCTGACGTCATTACGTTTTGACGCGAGGGCGGGGCAGTGAGGGGGAATGGAACGCTGGAGGCTGGCTGACATCATGAGATGTTACGAACCCAGGCAGCCAGACAGCGATGGAACGTTGGAGGTGCAAATTATTATATAGGACAATGATGAAACCTTATACTTGTCAACTTTGTATTGTTTTCTTGTATTGAAAACTCCCAATAAAATAAAATAAAAAAGGATTAAGTATGTTGGCTATGACTGGGATACAGTTAGGCCATAAATCTTCTTAGTGGAGGAGTAGCCTAGTGGTTAGTGCAGTGGACTTTGATCCTGGGGAACTGGGTTCGATTCCCATTGCAGCTCCTTGTGACTCTGGGCAAGTCACTTAACCCTCCACTGCCCCAGGAACAAATTAAGTACCTGTATACACTATGTAAACCACTTTGAATGTAGTTGCAAAAACCACCGAAAGGTGGTATATCAAGTCCCATTCCCTTTCCTGTTCCCTCAAGAGATGAAGCACTCAGAGCCACACTTTTGATTCTGAAGAGGATAAAGAAGGATGTGGGAGACTTTTTAAAGAAACAGTTTTGTGAGCTCTACCTCTAGGGAACAAACAGCACCATCACTGAGCTATTGGTCTAAACATGATGGATGGTTGGGATCTGATTTTTTTTTAAATTTTAATACAGACTGATATCAAATGTTCATATTTCTCAATGACATGCACATAACCGAGATTTTAAAAATACTTACTGCTTGAACTTTCTGAGTGTATTCTGTGTTGGAGTGCCAATGATTTCATGAATTTTTGATATTTGATCCAGCTCGTTAGAACCAGGAAAAAGCGGACGAAGACTGAAATAGAAGTATAAGATAGCATCATCTGCAAAGTTGGCAAAGATAGTACTGCATTACATTGAAAGTACATTACTGAAAAAATGAAGATCGGTGAACAAACAACGTGTAAGGTCAACCAAGAAACAATTATGGAGGTCAGTGACTGTAGCTTTCCCCATGCTTGCTTGAATTCCAATACTATCCTTATATTACACCCAAGTCTGTCCTCTTTTACCTGCATTGCATGAGTCTGTCCCCTTTCACTCTCTTCTTATTATTCTCATTCCAGAGCATCTTTTCCATTGAGAGAGGCCCAATTCCCATTTATTTATATCTTGGAAGTATTCAAGAAAGTCTCTATTATATCTCCCCTTTCCTGCCTTTCCTCCATGGTATACATACTTGGATCTTTAAGTCTGTCCTCATATGCTAACCATTTTAGTGTAAAATTGTACCGCGATTCATTCCAAAAGCAAAGGCATGGAGACCAATGGCGCGTTGACGAACACAGTATAAGTAGAATTAAGTGCAGAACAAGGCGTGGAGTGTCTTTTATTGCTTAATAAAGGAGCCAGTGTTCAGTAAATACAGCTCTGAAAGTCAAGAAGCGACAAAACATTAAGGCTAGTCTAGGAGGTTTTAGTTTACTTCCAGAATACACTGGTTGTGTAAGTTTACTGCCATATTTGTAAAGTGTAAAATTGATTTTTCTGTTACGAAATGCCTAGAGTCCACCGAGGGGTTTAACCCTGCGGCCACCTAAAGGCTCTGCTACCACCTGCGCACATTCTCTACAGTGGCACACCCTTCCAACCGCCTGCTGGGTCCCACTTGCAGCTCTGGGCAAGTCTCCTACCCACAAGTTTTTTCCCCGGTGGTTTCTAAGTACACTGGGGCCACAATCCCAGGAGTCCCACAGTTCCCAGAAAGCACCCACAGACCAAAACACAAACCATCAGGATCCTTAGTCAGTCTAGGATAGCAGAGTTAATAAACTAATTAGGTTTATTGTCAAGAAACTGAACAGTAAGAGGAAAAAATGGTGAAAACATAGCAACAATAACAGGTAAATCAAACAAGTATCAATATTAAAACTAACTAAACATTCGTCTACTACCTGAGTAGTACCTGAAGAGTTCAGGAAATATAGCTGTTCATAGGTTATACAATATAACTGCTCACAGGGCCTCAGTGAAGAGATATTTCTTTCTACTCTCCCTTTCTGAGACTAAAGATTACCTCACAGCGTAGGCGGGAAAAAACTGTCACTTCTGTAACAGCTTTACAAAAAGACAGTCATCATCTGCTGGCCAAGCAAGGGAAATGCACTAGGGAACAAATATGTCATACATTTCACATAAGAAGTTACAGACATAAATCCCCTGTTTCATCACACAGCCCATCAAGCTCAACGTTTGCCAAGCTGTGACCTGCTTAATTGATGCAGACCTGACAGGCTAGTGCTGTCAATGTATCTGCTCTCACTTTTGGGAGAAAAGCCCAAGCCTGCAATGTATCGGAGTAGGGCCCCTATGTACTCCAATCATTGGACCTGAAGAAAGTGGGACTTGGGGTAGTTTATGACAAACCTCAGGAGCTCCGACACCCAAATAGTTGGGCACATTGGCGCCAACGCTCCTTCCTGCAATGTGCTCTTGACCAGTCATTCGTCCAGATAAGGAAACACTTATACTCCTAGTCTGCGTAAATACGCCACTACCACAGCTAGACACTTGGTGAATACCCTGGGAGCTGACGTGAGGCCAAATGGCAGAACATGGTACTGGTAGTGGTGTATCCAAAATCTGAGATACCTCCTGTGACTAGGAAGTATCAAAATGTGGATACAGTCATCCTTCAAGTTCAGACAGCACAGACAATCATTTTCATGAATCATGGTGAGGATGTCCAGGGAAATCATCCAGAACTTCCCTTTGACCAGGAATTTGTTCAGGGCTCTTAGATCTAGAATACAATGAAATCCCCATGTCTTTTGGGGCACAAGGAAGCACTGGAATAGAATCCCTTCCCTTATTGCCCTGGCGGCACAAGTTCAACCACATTGGCCTGTAGAAGGTCAGAGATTTCCTCTACAAGTACCTGCTTGTGCTGACAGCTGATAAACAAAGCTCTCGGTGTGCGATTTGGTGGTTTTTGACATCAATGGACAGCTTAACCAATACAGACTATTTGAAGAACCCACCAGTCGGAGATTACAAGGGGTCACCTATGTTGATAAAAATTCAGCCTCCCCCCTATCAGTAGGCCGCCTGGGACGGTTACTTTGAGCACAGCTATGTACTCCTGGAACCAGTCAAAAGCTCATCCATTGATTTGACTAGGTGCCGGCTGGAGCATCTGAGAGTGGGTATGGCTAGGCTGAGCACGCTGGGCCTGGGGGTTCTTGGTAGAGCGAGAAGGTGGTGGAAACCTACCCCTCCAAAGTAATAGGATCGTCACCTAGGCCCACTTGAAAACCTCATAGAAGAGGCAGCTGCAGCTGGAGGTTGCCGAGACAGAGTTTGGATGGTATCTGTATGTTTCTTCATGAGGTCCACGACCACTTCTACCTTATCTCCAAACAGGTTGTCACCTCAACAAGGAACGTCTACCAACCTCTCCTGCAGCCATGAGAGTCTATGCAACCCTACTTCCATGGAGAGTCTGGATACTATATCAAAAGAATGGCCAACTGGCAAAGCTCTGAGGCCTGCTCCTGTGGGAAAGAATCTGCGAGACTTATGGGCTCATTTTCGAAAGAGAAGGGCGCCCATCTTTCAACATAAATCGGGAGATGGGCGTCCTTCTCCCAAGGTCACCCAAATTGGCGTAATCGAAAGCCGATTTTGGGCGCCCTCAACTGCTTTCCGTTGCGGGGATGACCAAAGTTCCCGGGGGCGTGTTGGAAGCATAGCAAAGGCGGGACTGGGGTGTAATTAACACATGGACGTCCTCGGCCGATAATGGAAAAAAGAAGGGCGTCCCTGACAAACATTTGGCTGACTACTTGGTCCTTTTTTTTTTACAACCAAGCCACAAAAATGTGCCCTAAATGACCAGATGACCACCGGAGAGAATCCGGGATGACCTCCCCCTACTCCCCCAATGGTCACTAACCCCCTCCCACCCTAAAAAAAAACTTTAAAAATATATTTTTCCAGCCTCTATGCCAGCCTCAAATGTCATACCCAGCTCCCTGACAGCAGTATGCAGGTCCCTGGAGCAGTTTTATTTATTTATTTGTAACACTTATCTCCCACATTTTCCCACCTATTTGCAAGCTCAATGTGGCTTACATAGTACCAAAGAGGCGATCGCCAATATCGGTATGAACAAATACAGAGTGAAGTTGTGGTAGAATAAAGTTCGTGCATAACAGACAGGTTTAGGATCATAAGTAAGAGGAGGTAATTTATGTTCAAGCGAACTTTGGATTTGTTGTGTTGCAGAGTTAAGGCATTTAAGTTGGGTCATTTGGGTATGTCTTTTTGAACAAGTAGGTTTTTAGTAGTTTCCGGAAGTTCAGGTGGTCATATGTTGTTTTCACGGCGTTTGGTAGTGCATTCCATAATTGTGTGCTTATATAGGAGAAGCCGGATGCATAGCTTGATTTATATTTCAGTCCTTTGCGGCTTGGATAGTGGAGATTTAGGTATGTTTTTGTTGATCTTGATGAGTTTCTGATTGGGAGGTCTATGAGGTCTGTCATGTATCCTGGGGCTTCAGCGTTGATGATTTTGTGGACGAGGGTGCAGATTTTGAACGTAATACGTTCTTTGATTGGGAGCCAATGTAGTGGGTACTGCAGTGCACTTCAGGCAGGCAGACCCGGGCCCATCCCCCTCCCGTTACACTTGTGGTGGTAAATGTGAGCCCTCCAAAACCCACCACAAACCCACTGTACCCACATCTAGGTGCCCCCCTTCATCCCTAAGGGCTATAGAAGTGGTATCCTGGCATGTGAGGGGGACCAGTGCACTACAAATGTTGGCTCCTCCCACGACCAAAGGGCTTGCATTTGGTCGTTTCTGAGATGGGCGTCTTCGGTTTCCATTATCGCCAAAAATCGGGGACAACCATCTCTAGGGACGACCATCTCTAAGGTTGACCTAAATGTTGAGATTTGGGCGTCCATGACCGTATTATCGAAACGAAAGATGGCCGCCCATCTTGTTTCAATAATAAGGGTTTCCCCGCCCCTTCGCAGGGACATCCTGCGAGGACGCTCTCAGGAAAACTTGGGTGCCCCGTTCGATTATGCCCTTCTTAGTGTACTGCGAACCAAAGACTGCAAAGTAAAGGCTCATATAGAGCTGGTAGGCCTGGATGTGAGCAATAAGCATCGAGAACTGAAATGTTTTCCTCCCAAATAAGTCCTGTGTCCAAGCCTATCTACCTGGGGACACCAAGACATGAGTCCTGGAACTCCTAGCTTGTTTGAAGGCAGATTCGACCACCAGAGAGTGGTAAGGCAGGTATGACCTTTCAATTCTGAAAGTCTTCTGGATACGTTACTGTGTGTCCATCCTCTTTGGTGCAACCTGCAGTGAGAGGAGAGATTCCTAGTTCTTTGTCAGTACACCTTTAAGGATAGCGTGCAATGGTATTATGACCCCTTTCTTAGGAGGAAACTTGTAGTCTAGAACAGTTAACATTTCTGCCCTAGGCTCCTCCTCCATCTCTAACTTAAATGGGATGTTAGAAGCCAGCTCCCTAACAAAACCAGTGAAAGAGACCCTTCAGTGGAGATTTATATCTCTCTTGAGGTGGGGAGGAATCAGAGGGTATCCTATCCCAAGAACTAGTGTGGGTCCTCCTCTGAGTCCTATGAATGGTCCCACTCAAAATCTTCACCTCACTCAGGCCTGGCTGAATGAATCTGTGCCTGCCTCAGCTCAGTGGAACCACATCCACGCTCTGAAGAGCACCGAGGTGCAGCCCTACCCTCTCATTCCAGGAAGCTTCCTCCCCTGACGTTGAGAGTGGTACTGTATGTGTATATGTTGACTTTGACACCCTTTCAGATGCCAGCTTTGAGGGTCACTGCACAGGCATGAGCTAAGCCTCAGGAAGAATCTGAGCCTGATCCATAGCTGGCACAAGCACCCTTGATGCCTGAGTGGTTTGCAGCTGCATCTGCACCAGCTCCTCCCTGAGCATGAGCTAGAACCACTCATCAAAGGAAGGCATCGGCAAAGGCGGAGCTGTGAGGAGACAGCCTGAGAAAACGTCAGCGCTGAACTGGTTGTGAGGACCTGGCTGCCCAGAGACTTGTGCACTGGCACCTCTTCCAAAGATGGGAGCACTCCTCCTGGTGCCAGCGATTCTCAGTGTGATATTCATTACTTCACTAGCTATGGGGAACCACATAAAGATAGGACTGACCTTTAATGCGCTCCTATTTATGCAGTGCCATTGGCCGGCAAAGTGCTGAATATTGGCACTTAAATGGCCAAATGCTGACTCCGTCACTGGAACACCCCCAAAATAGCCAGTTTTGCTTTAAGTGGTAACTGGATATTTTCAGCGGCACTAACTGGTTAGCTCTGAACAAGCAATTTAACTGGGCAGGAGCCGTTTCTGGCTGGTTAAATTGCTTTGAATATATCGACCCTACATATTTCATTGATGACAGTAAGTTTAGTGTGAATTTGCCAACCACTTAATCTCATATTAAAAAAAAAAAAGTCTGTATGCAACACATCAGTCCCAGATTTCTCACTTATCATACAAATCAAATATATATTCAACAACAGCAACACAAAATCCCTCCGCTGCCAGATACTGTGAAGCAACAAAAAAAACCCTGCAACTATGCTACTCAGAAACTATTTAGCAAACAGAACCTATGGACGGTAGAGATGCAACATTTCCATTTGGGACTGGTGGCAGCAGTTATTGCTGGGGCTAATCGGGAAGTAGAAATAAAGAGCAGTTATAGTGATTTCAAGAACCTGACTCTCAGGATCTCTGGGCTCTGCCGTTTGGAGGCCTAGATAGCTGCAAAAGAAAGCACAGGCCTGCTGTCTATATCAAACTGTTTGCGACACACCTCCGGGAACACACCAGTGTGTCCCGACACACTGGTTGAGAACCACTGCTTTAAATTAAGTTGAAAGTGCATGCCTTGTGGAACAATTTTGAGCTGTATTGAGAAGAGTGATTTTCATGCATAAATCACTATTTACCTGTGTAAAGGACTTTGAAGACTGTTGTCCCAGTGTTCCTGATGTTTGGGGATATCAGATTTTAGGATGATCCCTACTGATGTCTACATGTTTTCAGTCTCTGTAGATGTGTTAAGCAATTGAATTCATAACTGATTGAACAAATACTTTGAACACAGGGAACCTCAGCATTTATACATTAGAAGTGACCCCAGGCATGGAAACTACGCTCCAAATTTCCCTAAGTACCTATCTGCTACATTTGCAGACTTAAGAAAGTGCTCCTAACCTATTGTTAGCCCACTGCTGTCAACCTCTCATCTAATACTAGAAATAGAAACTTAATAAGGAATCTTCTATTTAAATTAATTTTGTGTTAGATGTACGACTGTCTGCCAGTTTAGAAATAATATCTACATGTCTGTCTTTTAGTACTATACCTTATGACTTCAAAGAAAACACAACCTGCACTCCACATGTCCATTTTGTAGCTATAATATCCATCTGTAAGAAGACATTCAGGAGCTCGATACCAGCGAGTGGAGATGTATTCGGTATATGGCTGCTTGGAATAAACACTCCTACAGGAGCCAAAGTCTCCTAGTTTTAGCATATCTTTCTGTAAAAGCCAAGACACTTTGCTGTTGTAATTGTTGGTCATAAAACTTACCAAGAAAATACTGCTTCTAACCACAACAGGTAAAACATACATTCATATTGTTTCACTATGTGAACTCTGCCAGATTATCAAAACGAAAGCATGTGCATACTTTTGTTTTGAAAATTAGCCTAGAAAAACTATGCACACATTCACACCTACTATTTAGTGCACATAATATTTCTAAGGTAAATTATGTGCATAATTGTGAAATTCCAACAGCATACATGATATGATAGAGGTCTACAAAATATTGGGCGGAGAAGAGCGGGTAAACAAAAATAGATTGTTTATTCTCTCAAAAACTACAAAGACTTGGAGACACTCCATGAAGTTACATGCCAATATTTTTAAAACAAATAGAAGAAAATATTTTTTCACTCAACAAATAGTTAAGCTCTGCAACTAGTTACCAAAGGATGTGGTAACAGCAGTTAGCATATCTGGATTTAGAGGTTTTTATAAGTTCCTGGAGGAAAAGTCCATAGTCTGCTTTTAATAGACATGAGGAAGGCCACTACTTATCCCTGAGACTGGTAGCATGGAATCTTGACAGTCTTTGGGATTCACCAAAATTTGTGACCTGGATTAGCCACTGTTGGAAGCAGAATATTAGGCTAGACGATCATCGGTCTGAACCGGTGTGAATTTTTACATTCTTATGCAAGTGTAAATGCTGCCCTTTGAGAACTCCTGCTCAACCTGCAGCTGAAGTTATGAACATATAATCTATCCTCCTGATTCTATAAAGGTTGCCAAAAATTGTGCATGCGCAATTTAATAGAATGAGCCAATTAGTGTCAATAATTGACTTTTTAACAAGCAATTATTGGCACTAATTAGATTTAATTGGGACTAATGCGTATAGTTAGACATGGGATCCGCATCTAAAATTTACATGTGATTAAAAAAAAAGGGGTCGCAGAAATGGGAGGGTCATGACGTTTCAGGGTGGAACAGGGGCATGGTTTTGAGTTACATGCGTAATTACAGAATATGGGTGCTCTGTGCTTAAATTTAGGCATAGGCATTTCCACTACATTTTTGTTGGTGCAAATGGCGATGCCTAAATTTATGTGTGACCTCTCCACTTAAGCGTTTACTCTATAAACCATGCCAAACTTTAGGCACGGGTATTTCTGGCGTCATATATAGAATCTAGCCCTATATGTGCATACCTTAACCTGCAAATAAAGGGAGTGGGGGTGGGTACTTTTATAAAACTAATTGCATGGGAAAGTGCTTTGATAAAATTGTGTAATCAAATATGTGCATATAAAATATATGAATACATGCACACATTTATACTATTAAACAGGTGTAAATTTGTGCATGAGCATTTGTATGCTATTAGGGCTCATTCTGAGTGCCTATTTTTTATGTTGCATTTATAAACAGAAGCCCTTTTTGCCATTCTGTTACTAAATCAAACCCAAGGTGAGTAACTTTATAATAACATTTCTGTGAATAGAGCAAAGTTCTACTTGTTAAAATGAGTTTAAAAATTACTCTATAGGGGTAACATTAATAACTAGTAAAAAAGGCCCGTTTCTCACACAAATGAAACAGGCGCTAGCAAGGTTATCATGTGATGGCGATTATGTTTTTAAGGGAACCGTTAGGAGAAATGTTCTGTCATGATAAGTAATAATTGGAAAGGGTGTATAATGAGTAATATGCTCCAGGGGTATGAGATACAGATTGTTTTATCTATGTTTTTTTTTATTTTAATATTTCTTTTTTTGTGATTTTTATTTATAGTATTTTTTAAAAGATAAAGAGTACGCAGACTCCATCCATGTCCAGCATTTCTCCTCTCTTCCCTCCCCTCCATCCATCCATGTCCAGCAACTCTCCATTCTCCCTTGCCCTCTCCTCCATCCACCCATATCCAGCAAATTTCCTCTCTCCCCTGCCCTTCCCTCCATCCATGTCCAGCAACTCTCCATTCTCCCCTGCCCTCTCCTCCACCCATCCATGTCCAGCAACTCTCCATTCTCCCCTGCCCTCTCCCTCCCTCCATCCATCCATATCCAGCAAATTTGCTCTCTCCCCTGCCCCCTCCATCCATCCATGTCCAGCAATTCTCCTCTCTCCCCTGCCCTCCCCTCCATCCATCCATGTCCAGCAATTCTCCTCTCTCCCCCTGCCCTCCCCTCCTCTCCTGTCCAGCGATCTCTTCTCCCCCTGCCCTCCTCTCTAATTCCAGCCATCTCTTCTCTCCCCCTACCCACCCATCCATGTCCAGCGATTCTCCCTGCCCTCCCTCAGCTCCCTGACAGCCCTCCTCTCCGTTCCTTCACCCCCTGCGCATTTAACCCTTTTACTTTCAGGCGCAGCGACGGCAGTGAAGAGGACAATACAGCTTCTCCCTTCCCTCACACAGTGTTCTACCCTCATGGAAACAGGAAATGCATCATCACAGAAGGCAGGACACTGTGTGAGGGAAGGGAGAAGCTGTGTTGTCCTCTTCACAGCTGTCGCTGCGCCTGAAAGTAAAAGTGTTAAACAGGCGCAAGGGGAGAAGGAACGGAGAGGAGGGCTGTCGATTGGGGAGCTGAGGGCGGGAAGGAGCGGAGAGACCGTCCAAGAGCTGCCTGGCTGCAGCGCTACTTTGCCAGGCAACCCTGAGTTTGGGGGGGGGGGCAGCAGCCAGGGGAAGGTCATGGTTGGGCTGGGGAGGCTTAGCCTCCCCAAGCCTCTTATACGGGGTGCCTATGACTGTTCTCCCATCCCATCCACGTCCATCAATTCTCCTCTGCCCTGCCCTTCCTCCCTCCCTCCCTTCCCTCAATGTCCCGCGATTCTCTCCTCCTGACATCATCTCGCCTCCAGTGTTCCCTTCCCCCTCATTGTTCCGGCTTCTGACGTCATTACTTTTTGACGCAAGGGCAGGGCAATGAGTGGGAGTGGATGTTACGAACCCAGGCATCCAGACGTAGAATGTTGGAGGTGCAAATTATTATATAGGATGGGTCACCTATTTAAGTTTTTAAAAAACACCTATTTTATAAAGACTATCTACTAATATACACTGTCCCCAAAAAGATTTTTTCACATTAATGCTGTATTAAGATTTGGATCAGTGGAAATGTGCTCTGCTGAAGTATAATTCCTTAATAGAAAGTATTCATCATCAAACTGTCATGGTCCAATATAAATTTAAGGTTAACAAATGGAAAAAAAATGTTATCTATAGCTTTCCTTTTCAAACATTACATTATATTTTTAATAACTAGCAACATCTGGGAATTCAATTTCCAGATAAGCTGCTGAATATTAAAAATATAAAGTACCTTTTCACTAAAGCTTAGTGTGCGCTAATGGATAGCATGCACTAAGTGCCACCTAGCCCATAGGTATAAAATAGGACATGCAGCATTTAGGGGTCCTTTTATTAAGCCGTGCTAAAAAGTGGCTGGTGCTGCTGTCAGTACATAGGTTTCCTGCGCACTGCAGCCACTTTTAGTGCAGAAGTACAATGGCCATGTTAGAGGTTTTTTTAGAATGGCCACACACTAATATCCCCATTAGTTCATGGCCATTGCCGCACAAGCCCTTACCACCATCTTTTTAGGAGGTAGTGTGCGTGCTACACGATTAGAGCAGGCATGCCTACTCTCTGCCCCCCCAGACATGCCTCCCACACTGGAAAATAAAAAATATTTTCCAGCGCAGGATGCCTCAGCGTGTCCCATTGTAGTGTTCTATTAACGTGTGGTAGGCCTACCTCTTCTTAATAAAAGGTCCCCAGTATATGCGCTACAGTCCACTAGCACATACTACTACTACTACTATTTAGCATTTCTATAGCGCTACAAGGCATACGCAGCACTGCACAAACATAGAAGAAAGACAGTCCCTGCTCAAAGAGCTTACAATCTAATAGACAAAAAATAAATAAAGTAAGCAAATCAAATCAATTAATGTGAACGGGAAGGAAGAGAGGAGGGTAGGTGGAGGCGAGTGGTTACAAGTGGTTACGAGTCAAAAGCAATGCTAAAGAGGTGGGCTTTCAGTCTAGATTTAAAGGTGGCCAAGGATGGGGCAAGACGTAGGGGCTCAGGAAGTTTATTCCAGGCGTAGGGTGCAGCGAGACAGAAGGCGCGAAGTCTGGAGTTGGCAGTAGTGGAGAAGGGAACAGATAAGAAGGATTTATCCATGGAGCGGAGTGCACGGGAAGGGGTGTAGGGATGGACAAGTGTGAAGAGATACTGGGGAGCAGCAGAGTGAGTACATTTATAGGTTAGTAGAAGAAGTTTGAACAGGATGCGAAAACGGATAGGGAGCCAGTGAAGGGTCTTGAGGAGAGGGGTAGTATGAGTAAAGCGACCCTGGCGGAAGATGAGACGGGCAGCAGAGTTTTGAACCGACTGGAGAGGGGAGAGGTGACTAAGTGGGAGGTCAGCAAGAAGCAGATTGCAGTAGTCTAAATGAGAGGTGACAAGGGTGTGGATGAGGGTTTTGGTAGAGTGCTCGGAAAGAAAGGGGCAGATTTTATGGATGTTGTAAAGAAAGAAACGACAGGTCTTGGCAATCTGCTGGATATGAGCAGAGAAGGAGCGAGAAGAGTCAAAGATGACCCCAAGGTTTCGAGCTGAGGAGTCAGGGAGAATGAGAGAGCCATCAACAGAAATAGAAAACGGGGGGAGCGGGGAGGTGGGTTTGGGGGGGAAAATGAGAAGCTCGGTTTTGGTCATATTTAATTTCAGGTGGCGTTGAGACATCCAGACAGCAAGCTTAAGTAAAAGGGCCTATACTATAATGTTTGAAGAGAAAAACTATAGATATAAATTTAAGTTTAACA
Organism: Microcaecilia unicolor; assembly: GCF_901765095.1. Taxonomy (NCBI): domain Eukaryota; kingdom Metazoa; phylum Chordata; class Amphibia; order Gymnophiona; family Siphonopidae; genus Microcaecilia; species Microcaecilia unicolor. Next base: position 192,344,537 of record NC_044039.1, on the reverse strand, counting down.
AATGAAAAAAAAAAAAAACAAGTTATAATGAAACGATGAAGATTTGATGGTGAACACTTTCCATTGAGGAATTATACTTCAGTAGAGCGTATTGATGGACCAAATCTTAATACATCATTAATATGAAAAAAATCTGTTTGGAGACAGTATATGTTCGTATACTGTTGAATTAACTGTCCCTATGTGAGGAATTCTTCAATACTGGTACCGGTTATTGGCAATTTTATGAGTATAAAGACCACACACACGTGTATGTAACTTTTTTTAAAAAGCTCCTGGAACTATTCCCAGTAGCATACGAATGCTCTTGCATAAAGTTACATCTGCTCCGAAGCAGGTGTAACTATGTATGTGTAATCTATGTGGGTATGTACATATTTTATAAAATACTCATATACCTCCCAGTGCCACCACAGCCCTGCCCAAATGCCACCCCCAGGAATATATGTATGTATTGTGTAAAAGTATGCGTGGTCTTGTCAGCATGAGTCCTTCGTCTATTCATATAAGCCTGCACAATTTTATGACAGACATTTTTCACATATTAAAAGAAAAACATGCTTCATACATATTGCTTATAATATAGCTTTGCCATATTTACCAGTATGCAGTATTTTGAAAGCATCAATCTGCTATATGCTATCAATCTGATCAATCTGCATCAATTGGAAAAAGCATCTGCAACAATTTGTTATATTCACTTCTACCAATATATAAAAGTACTTGTTTTCTTTGTATGAAAATGAAAAAACAAAACCCAAAACCAACAATAAGGATCTCAAATGAAGGCAGGGGTAGGCAAAAGAGATTGACGCTGGGACAAAGTCTATCCCCATCCCCACCTCATCCTTGCAACAGTACAAAATCTCATTTGTACAAAAAGTAAGTGATAAAGCTGTGATTTCATCATGTGCAAGAGGGGGTGGAGTTTGAATTTGCAGGGAAGGGGTGGGGATGGGGACAGAATGGGACAAACTTTGTTCCCTGTTATTCTCTATTTCAGGCTATCCACATACATGCAATATATTCCTGATTTTGGCATCCTGCGAGCAGCTATGCACGATTTTGCACTAAGGCATTTTGCCTATTCTGTGTCTATGGGGAAAAAAATCAGTTAGGTCCTAAAATGCTAAAATGTCATTTTAAAATGCCACTAAATTACAGTAACTGAAACATACTCAGAGTAAAAATGTTACTTTAATGAAGGCTTCTTAAAATTAGATTTAGATGTATTTTCTTACCTTTACTAAGATATTCTCTGGTTTCACATCACGATGAAATATCCCATTTCTGTAGCAATACAAAAGAAGAAAACATTTGGACACTGAGAATGTTTGTAAAAGAAGTGAACATGACAGTGTTAAATGTAATCATATTGTACCTTCCATCGGTCATTATAATTTATATTAACATTTCTTACCTATGAATATGATCCAGAGACTTACATAACTGGTACATGTAGCTCTTGATTTTATTTTCTGATAATGGATATCTTCTTCCTGTGAAACAGGCAAAAGATTAAATACATAGAAATTATTTGAATTCATTATTGTCAATCATTATCATGTATCTTACTTGTTATTAAGCAATTAAACTGCAGAGTTGCAAATGGACAACTAATGAAAAGATGTGCTAACGTATTCTGATTTGATGAACTGAGTTTTTCTGATTAGACAATATTAAAGAAATAGGAAGGAATCTTAAAAGATATAAACATATTTTTTTCTGCTCAAATGCCTTTTCATTAAGGGAAACACAACAAGAGACCAGTCCCTAGCTGCCTCTTCCATATACTGGCACCCGTCCACAACAAAGCATTTAGGATGATCAACCTTTTGTATATTTTTAACAACATGCATTCCCCCCCCCCAAACTCAACCAAATATCCTTCATTTCCTTCAGAGTGGGATACACAACTGCAGCTTGATGAAACTGCAACATCTTGGTGTGAAAAAAAAATGAATGCAGGCCTCTCACATCTCCATTAACTAGAGGGAGATCACTGAGCCAGCAGATTCTCTATCTGCATTAAGCTCTGGAGTAGGGTTTACCACACCTAAAAGGGTGGAATCTCTGAGGTGCCCCAGGTCAGGAGAATCCCTTTCACCCCTACCAAACAGAGACTGTAAACAATACATGTGGAACGGCATTTTAGAAAGGACATCCAACTCAGAATATGGATGATCAGGTCAGTACGTCACATATGGATGTCCATTTCTCATGTATTTTAGAACAGGATCTGCTGACAGAACCTTTTACAAACTGGAACGTCCAAACTGTGAATGGGGCAAAACAAGGGACATGAACGTCTTTGTGGTAGCATAGGAATGTTCATGTTTTTGGGGTTTTTTTGACATGAAAGGAAAATGTCTTTAATAACGTCTCTCCAGACAGATTTCCAATCATCGGCCAAAAACTTCCATCGTGCTCAATAAATCATGCCATTTTTCTCATGAATTTTTTAATGTAGTTTTTTCAAATCACTCCACTCAACCATATCTTCACCATTGAAGATTTGTTTTTAGCTTTGTCGTCACACATGGAGGGGCATTTTCAATATGATGTCTATGTCCGACTTTGGATGTTTTGCACAAAATGTCCAAAATCCGGAGAGGAAATAAGGTCATTTTTGAAAAAAGAAAAACGTCCAAATTTTTTTTTCGAAAATACTGGTTCAAACAAGCTTTTTTGGTCTATTTTCGAAAAAAAAACAACAACCCTGAGTAAGTTCATGCCATTGAGATGTAGGAGGAGCCAGCATTTTTACGGTCACACAGACATCCCAGGAGAGCAATGGCGCACCCGAGAGAGCACTTCTGTGCACTTAATTTAAATATTCCCAGGTGCCCATCTCACCTTTCCTCCCTTATCTTGACCCCTGAGCCCTCCAAAACCCACCCAAAACACACTGCACACCATTACAATTGCCTTTATAGGTGAAGGGGGCACCTATATGTGGGTACAGTAGAGTTTGGGTGACCCTGGGAGGAGGTCACATTTTCCACCATAAGTAACATACTTGGAGGCATACCTTCAAAGCACCCAGCCCTCCAAAGCCCCATAGAAACCCATGGAACCCCAGAAAGCCAAGCGCCCCGAAAATGAGCCCCGTAACATAGTAGATGACGGCAGAAAAAGACCTGCACGGTCCATCCAGTCTGCCCAACAAGATAAATTCATATGTGCGACTTTTTATTTGTACCTGTCCTCTTCAGGGCACAGACCGTATAAGTCTGGCCAGCACTATCTCCGCCTCCCAACCACCAGCCCTGCCTCCCACCACCGGCTCTGGCACAAGTGTGACAGGTAGAGGAAGATAGGGACCTGGTTCCCCCCACTGTTGTCCACTGCACTGACCATTAGACTACTCCAGGGACCTGCATGTTGCTCTAATAGACCTGACGTTAACATCTGAGGCTAAGGCATATTTTTATTCACATTTTTGAGGGGTGGGAGGGGGTCAGTGACCATTGGGGGGTATTGGGGGATCACCCCTGATTCTCTCCAGTGGTCATCTGGTCATTTAGGGCACCCTTTTGTTCCTTATTTGTTCTGAAAACAGGTCTAGACCAAAACGTCTTGGTTTTAGTTCTGGACGTTTTTATTTTTTCGTTCCATTATGGCTGTAAAACAACCAAGTGTTAGGCACGCCCTAATTCCGCCCCTGACACGCCCCCTTGTGATTTCCATGCACTGCAGACGAATTGCACAGATAAACGTCTGCAAAATAGGTTTCAAAAATACCGATTTGGATATTTTGAGAAGACAAGTGACCAAATGGTGCTTTACGACACTTTTGGACGTTTTTCTCTTTTGAAAACAAGCCCCGTTGTATAATATGGTTTCATTTACCTAGTAGTATTTCTGTTTTAAAGTGATTATGTTTTTTAGTTTTCAACATTTTTATTGATGACAATCAAAATTAGATACATTCCACATCTGGCCTAAATAACATAGCAACATCATAACATACATAACAAAAGCCAGTGATTGAGTCCGTCATCAATTTTTGCTTTCACCTTTTCACCCCCCCCTCCCATCCTCCCCCCTCCTTGCCCCTTTTCCCTCCCGTTACTCTCTCCCCTCCCTTGCTTGCCCTAGGACTTGGACTCTGATAGTCCTAGGGTACCCCCCCCCTCCCCTAGTGGAGCCATATATATCGTATGGACGCTCTCTGGGGTTCCTGACAGTGTCATCCTACCCCTTATTCAGAAGCAAGCTTCGCCCCTTTGGACTCAAAGTCTGTAAATAAGGGCCCCAAATCTGTGTAAAACGTGCTAAACACTTCGGGGACCCCTTAGCCCCCCTAGCCTCCCAAGTAGCCAGCAAATGTACTTGATTTCTCCAGTGCCAGTAGGCTGGCGCCTCCGGTACAGTCCAGTATTGTAAGATGCTTTTCTGGGCCACCAAACACAGTTTACGGCTCAGGAGTCGAGCTGTCTTAGTTTGCCTGCGAAATGCCCCTTGCGTATTCAGTACAAAGTGGTCCCGGATCCTATCACAGGGGTCCCCAACAGTTGAGTTAAGAACTTAGTAATCTCCCCCCCAGAAAGCCTTCACTCCGGGGCATTCCCAGAAGGCATGATATAATGTATGTGGGAAGTGGCCGCATTTAACACATGTGGCCCCCTGCAGGAAATCTACATGAGCCAATTGCTGCCCCGACATATATGCCCGTAAAATGACTCTATACCCACTTTCCCGGAGCCTCTCATCCAGACTAATGGCTGGGATTCCCTGCAATGTGAGCCCTACATTCCACCCAGTTAATGTTGCCCCCGATTCCTGTTCCCATTTTCGTTTGATTTAGGAATGTTCATGTTATAAAATGGTAGTACTCCACATCCACCACAAATCTAAATCAGAAAGTTCTTAATAGATCCAATATAACAATTGCCTCCTATTTGTATTCACTTTACCAAAGATCTCAGCGGTGATACTTACTGAACAGTCTTATCAACAGATTAGTGGGGTGGCGATGGGGACATTATTAGCCCCACTGGTAGCCACCCTATAGATGGACCAGTTGGAGACACAGAAAGTTTACACTCTGGAGGAATTCAGATCAGTGTTATTATGGAAGAGGTTCCTGGATGATGTATTCCTTATTTGGACAGCATCAGAAACTGAATTGTGGATTTTCTTGACCAAACTGAATGGGTTGGATGGTAACATTCAATTTGAAATGATTTTTGGTATCCTAAGGATTTATTTTTTGGATTTATGGGTGATGAAAATTGATGGAAGGTTGACAACTACTCTGTACCGCAAGCCAGTGGAAAGAAATACATTACTACATTTTGATAGACTTCACCCATATTCTCTCAAATATAATTTACCAATCAGCCAGTTCCTCCGAGTGTGGAGAATTTGTACTACATTGCCTGAATTTAAATTTGCTAGCGAAACAATTGAAACAGAGATTTTTAGATAGAGGATACCCTGGATCTGCAGCACGCAAGGCGTATTTGAGAGCTAGATTTGCCCAACAAGAGTTGTTATTGCAGGAGCAAAATATAAAAAATGAGGAGAGGTTTATATGTGTGTTGCCATTTTACCATTTGACAAAACAATTTGTCCAAAGTATGCGTACTCACTGGCATATTATGACGTTATTCCCTGGTTTTGAAGAATTTCCTAAGGTAGCATTTACACAAGGGAAAACCTTGGGAGAGCATTTGACTCCACAGTGATACATGAGACAGATGAGAAGCATAGGGATAGATGGAACGCACAATATATGTGGTAAATGCCAGTGGTATCAAAGTGCGATTACTGGACCGATATGGGTTTATTTATTTATTAGGATTTATTTACCGCCTTTTTGAAGGAATTCAAGGCGGTGTACAGTAAGAATAGATCAAACATGAGCAGTAGGCAATTAGAGCAGTAAGAATATTTGAACAATACAAAGTATGGCATTGTATACTACTTGCAATGACAACACAATATGTACTAGAACATTATAACTGGTAGTGAAGGGTAAGGCAAAGTTGTAACATACAGATGAGTAAGAAAGTAGGAAGAATTAGAAAGTAAGGTGATTGATTTGAAGAAAGTTGCACGTGAGGTCAGAGAGATGGTTAAATATTATCTCAGCTAGGGTAGGAGTGGATAAACATGTCCCGCTGCAGTATGTGCAGCCCGAGTCAATCCTTGTGTGTGTGAGTGAGACTAACAAGTTAGTTACTTCTTCCATTAAAGGCTTGGTTGAAGAGCCAAGCTTTCACCTGCTTCCTGAAGTAGAGGTAGTCTTGTGTTAAGCGAAGCCTTTTAGGCAATGCATTCCAGAGTGTGGGGGCTACTCCGGAGAAGGCTCGCTTGTGGGTATCACATCATGTAATGTCTTTTGGAGTGGGTGTAGT